>NC_077229.1:157131936-157461936 GCF_027887165.1 Monodelphis domestica | reverse complement strand
CCCTCTGAAGTCAAATGACATCTACTATGTGTTTTTGATTGTGTTTTGTATCATTTACTATCATTTTTATTTCAAAATCATGGTGTTCTATGACTCATAGCAATACCTCACAGTAAAGTCACAGTAAAGAGGCACAGTGTCTAGAGTTCTGGGTCTGGAGTGAGGAAACTCTAAATTCAAATCTGACAGACAAATGTAAATTGTATGATATTGTGAAAGTCATTTAATCTCTATTTGTCTCAGTTTCCTCATCTGTAAAATGGAGCTAATAGAACCTAGCTTCCAGAATTGTTGTGAGGGTTAAATGTGTTAATAAAATTTGTAATGTGCTTGGGCAAATTCCTGTCACATAGTAGGTTTTATATAAATACGAGTGATTGTTATCATAAAGCATTAACAGGGGAAAATAATTGTGTTAAAGAGATGGTTTTTTGAGGTACTGAGAAAGCATTACACAATTTTCTCCAAAGCAAAACAGCTTGAATCCCCTTTTTCACTTTAGTGACATTGTCTACCTTTCAACACTTTTGAAGCTTCATATATTTGATGGACAAACTTGCTGGACTGTTTATGCAGTACATATAAAATTTGTAACAATCTTGAAGTTGGAAGGAACTTTAGAAATATTTTGGTACAAGAGATACTTGAAATGGAATGTTCTCAGTGTGTAGTCATGTAGTCTTTGCTTGACAGACTTCAGTGAAGGAGAATGCAATACTTTATGAGGAAACCCACTCCACTTTTTAGTAGCTATAATTATTAGAATATTTTTTTACATCAGACTGCGATCTATCGTTACACCCACTTCCTATCACTGTTCTTAGTTCTCCTCTCTGGGTTAAGGAAACCATTCATTACTGATGCCTTCTGTCTAAGATTACCTTCCATCTACACCAAACATATCTTGTATGTAAACAGTTGTTCCATATTGTACCCATCACTGCAATGTGAATTCCTTCAAAATACAATCTGTATTTTCACCTTTCTGTGGATTTCCAGTACTTAGCAAACAGTCTGGCAAACAGTCAAATTGACATGTTTTTATTAAGCATTTATTGTATTGCAGGTATTGTGTTAACTGCTAATACAAAAATAGGTTTAAAAAAGTCACTACTTCAAAGGACTTCACAACTTAATGGATATGCACTTAAAAATACTTTTTGACTGACTATGATTCACTCATGGTTATTCCACTGAGCATGTGTGCATAATTACAAATAACTCATTTTTATTATATACATTTGTTCTGCAAATAATAGAAAACAGCCATCATCTCTAGTCTTTGGAGTGAATGGATATTAAAATTGATTTTTATCATGCTGGTTGCCTTCCAAAAATATGATTTCTAGAATAGAAGACCATATTCTAGTTTTGTCTGATCAATATATTTTTCAAAAATACTATCACTGGGGGCAGCTGGGTAGCTCAGTGGATTGAGAACCAGGCCTAGAGATGGGAGGTCCTAGATTAAAATCTGGCCTAAGATACTTCTCAGCTGTGTGACCTTGGGCAAGTCACTTAGCACCCATTGCCTAGCCCTTACCACTCTTCTGCCTTGGAGCCAATTGGCTCCAAGATGGAAGATAAGGGTTTAAAAAAATGCTATCACTTTCCTAGGACTTGAACACTAGCCTTTATTTAAATTCACCTAAGTTTATGTTAGCTTTTTGGAGTGTTATGTCAAATTGCTGAATCTTATTGATCTTGACATTCACTAAAACATTCAAATCTTTATTTGAACACAAAACTCATCTGGCCTTATCACTCATCCTATATTTATGTGAATTATTATTGACTCCAAGCACATAAATTAGAATTTATCACTTATAAATTCAATTCTGTTGTATGATGTCCACACTTCTTTCCCATTTTTTTGTTAAGTTTGTCATCCAACATGTTAGTTATCCATCCCAAATTTGTGTCATCCACAAATTATAATAAGCATGTCCTTTATTCCTCCATAAAAATGTTTCCTTAAAATTTATGTAAGGTACTTAAGGCCAGGGGCAAATGTTGGTTTTACTTCATTTTCCTAGCATCTGATGTAATGCCTTGGTCATAATAATGTCCTTTATTTTATTTTTTGGATTGCATATTACATAGCAAAGAATAAGAATAATTCTCTGTAAGAAAGAAAACCCAATACCTATTTTTATATGTATTCAACTAGTTAAAAAACTACCCAAATATACTATCATTAACTTATACCTCTCCACTTTGCCTACAAGGAAGGACTTAGGGATGTGGTTAACCACGTTGCTGAAAGCCAGGTAGACCAGGCATAGTTAAAACAACTGATTAGCAATGAGTAGACAAAATATTCATTTATTTAAGTAAAGTGTTTTAGAGTTCAGACACAGCCCAAATATCCCAATGAGTATAGGTACATGGATATAATTCTGGTTTCCTTTTATTTAATTACAGAACTTTGATTCTTCCCTATCTTTTCAATTCTATACAGAAACTGCTGATTTTGAGTTCTATCAGAAGAAATCCTTGTGATATATTTTTTTTTCCATTTTGGTGTATGAGAAAGTACATTATTCTTTAGATTCAATGGTTGGCTTGAGGAATTGGGTCCATCCTTACTAGCTGTGAGGTTATGGTTAACTAATAGAACTCAGTGAGTTTGAGTTTCCTCATCTTTAAAATGTAGATAATGCCATTACATATGAGATTGTTTTATAATGTGATTTATAGATATTCGAGGTTGTTTTCAGAATGTTTAACAAATGTTCATCTATATATATATATATGTTAATTTTCAATTTTCATTTTAAATAAACCATTTAATAATATGATAATCTACTTAATGAATCCTAGATAATCAACTAAAAAGCAAGTGGAAAAAAATCAATAAATTTAGCAAAGTTGCAGGATCCAAAATAAACCCACATAAATCATTAACTTTTCTATATATTTCCAACAAATCCCAACAGCAAGAGTTAGAAAGAGAAATTCCATTTAAAATCACCCGAGACAATATAAAATACTTGGGAATCAACCTGCCAAGACAAACACAGGAATTATATGAACACAACTATAAAACACTTTCCACACAATTAAAACTAGAACTAAACAATTGGAAAAACATTAATTGCTCATGGGTAGGATGAGCTAAACATAATAAAAATTACAATCCTACCCAAATTAATTTACTTATTTAGTGCGATACTTATCAAACTGCCAAGAAACTTTTTTACTGAATTTGAAAAACTATAATGAAGTTAATTTGGAAGAACAAAAGATCAGTAATATCAAGGGAAATAATGAAAAAAAAAGGTGAAGGAAGGTGGCTTAGCAGTACCAGATCTTAAACTGTTCTATAAAGCAGTGGTCATCAAAACAATATGGTACTGGCTAAGAGACAGGAGGGAGGATCAGTGTAATAGACTAGAGATAAATGAACTCAGCAAATATGATAAACCTAAATAGCCTAGCTTGGGGAACAAAAATCCACTATTTGACAAAAACTGCTCGGAAAATTGGAAAATAGTATGGAAGAGATTAGGTTTAGATCAACATCTCATACCTTATAGCAAGATAAATTCAGAATGGGTGAATGACTTGAATATAAAGAAGGAAACTATAAGTAAATTAGGTGAACATAGAATAGAATACTTGTCAGATATTTGGGAAAGGAAAGATTTTAAGACCAAGCAAGACTTAGAAAAAATTACAAAATATAAAATAAATAATTTTCATTATTATATTAAAAAGGTTTTGTACAAACAAAAACAATGCATTCAAAATTAGAAAAGAAGAAAGAAATTGGGGGAAAATCTTTATAACAAAAACCTCTGACAAAGGTCTAATTGTTCAAATTTATAAGAAGCTAAATCAATTGTACAAAAAAAAAAAATCAAGCCATTCTCCAATTGATAAGTGGGCAAGGGACATGAATAGGCAATTTTTAGATAAAGAAATCAAAACTATCAATAGGCATATGAAAAAGTGTTCTAAATCTCTTATCAGTAGAGAAATGTAAATCAAAACAACTCTGAGGTACCACCTCACACCTAGAAGATTGGTTAATATGACAGCAAAGAAAAGTAATAAATGTTGGAGGGGAGGGGGAAAATTGGGACATTAATGCTTTGCTGATGTAGTTGTTAATTGATCCAACCATTCTGGATGACAATTTGGAACTATGCCCAAAGGGCTCTAGAAGGCTGCCTGCCCTTTGATGCAGCCATACCACTGCTGGACTTGTATAAAAATATTTATAGCCATGCTCTTTGTAGTGGCAAAATTTGAAAATGGGTGGATGCCCTTCAATTGTGAAATCACTGAACAAATTGTAGTATCTGTTGGTGATGGAATACTATTGTGAAAAAGAAATAACAAACTGGAGGAATTCCATGTGAACTGGAATGACACCCAGAAATTGATGCAGAATGAAAGGAGAAGAACCAGGAGAACGTTATGCACAGCAATGGATAAACTGTGGCAAAACTGAATGTAATGGACTTCTCTACTAGCAGCAATGCAATAATCCAGGAAAATTCTGAGGGACCTATGAGAAAGAATGCTATCCACATCCAGAGAAAGAACTATGGGAATAGAAACACTGAATAAAAACAACTGCTTGATCATATGGGTCAATGGAGATATGATTGGGGATGTAGACTCTAAACAATCACCCTAATGCGAATATTAATAATATGAAAATAGGTCTTTATTGAGGATATATGTAAAGCCCAGTAGAGTTGCTCATTGGCTATGGGAGGGAGTTGGGAGGAAGGAAAGGAAAGAACATGAATTATGTAACCATGGAAAAATATTCTAAATCAATTAACTAAAACTTTTCAAATAAAAAAATTAACCATTTAGTATAAAAAAGAAACCACCATGGAGTGTCCATGAAGTAAAGTCATAGACAAAACACTTAAATAATAAATATTTTAAAAGTTAATACTATGTACATCACAAGGGTAAAAAAAGATAAAATATTTTTAATGCCTAAATTATTTGCATAAAAGGTCCATATTTCTGCACCAGTTCTATTTAGAACTTATTCTTAATTATGTACATATGTTCATTGTAAAAAGCACCAGTGAAGCATTCAGTCAACAGGAACTTTGGAGCTTACCATATGCCAGGCTTTGGTGTAAGTGTTAGGGCTGCAAAGAAAGATAAAAACATAGACACCAAATTCAAGAAGCTCACATTCTAATAGGGGAAAAAACACATACAAATGGCTAGGTAGTAAAAAATATATATTGTTTAAAAAGGGAATTAATTTCAGAAGGTAGACAGTGTAAGGGGTAGAAATTGTGAGGGGGTTTTATAAAAGCTTGGATTGGATTATTTAAGAATAGGGTAACCCCCTGCCTCCATGGCCAGCTGAGCCCACATGTGGCCAAATGTCACTGAAAATGGCTACATGTGTCAGTTTTGATACATGTGTCATAGGATCCCCATCATAGACCTAAGATATGAGATGGGAGTTTCTGAATTATTTTCCATCATATGTTATGTGGACAAAACACAGAGAACTGGCTTTTATGAGAGAGTGTCAGAATGTTTCTTTAATAGACTCTCTGACTAGGTTCTTTATCTGAGTCTTTTTGAGTAGTAGAGATGTTAGGAATATTCATCCTTTATTTCTTATCTCTAAATTCTTAACTACATCTCTGTCATTTTTCTTGGAGATGGTGAAATTGACTTTGAGTCAAACTTAATCTAAGGGTGGCTGCTAATCTCAAAAATATCAAACTATGAAAGCATATCCCCATTATTTTATTACTTTCCAAGTGTTTATTTCTATGATATGTGGTTAATGTTTCTTTCTTCACTTGAATACAATTTCTGTTTCTTTCAGTCTATTTTTGCCTGTGAAGTTTTTCATTAAAAGAAAATTAAATTGCAAGAGCTAAAGGTACTAGAAGGCAGTTGGAATTAGCAGTCCAGAAAAGTGATGTTAAAGCAAATGTTTAAGCACTTACCTGAGGTGAAAGATGACTGATCCAAAATGAATTATTTTTCATTCACTCCCTAACACTGCAAAGTAGCCTCAAGGTGAAATTTGTTGTCTATTGAGGACATTAGATAGTACTATCTTATTATTTTTCAATTCAACTCCATTTTGATCAGAGAATCATTTTTTGTTCTGCCAAATCAAAGACATTAGCATTCACATTTTCTACTAGGTGGAAACTGGATAGTTTTCCATCTGAGTCTAAATTTATGCTTTTTTTTTTGTGACATGATCATTCTCTTACATGCTTGAGTTCTCTAAATGAGGCCTGTCTATAGTCACTGTCAGAGTTGGCAGCCAAACAACATTCTTGAATTCTCTAACAGAATGAAACATTCTAATAGTTTTGAATTTGAAGATAAATGAAGTTATTCAAAATATGCTGAGTTCTAATCCTGGCTTTGCCATTGAGACTGAATTTTACTTTTTAGAGAATAATATTTTCTTTGTGTTCTAAATGTTACTATTCCTGTTGAAGACACAAACTTGTTGTTTTGAGGTACACAACCTTGTTTTTATGCCTAATTCTTCCATCTTCCTCTCCCCAGCCCTATATTCAACCAGTAGCCAAGACTTTTTAATTCTAACTCCCCAAAGTGTCTCACATTTCTCTCTATTAATATGGATACTGCCCTGGCTAGACCCTTATTAACTTCTGCTAGAACTTCCAAGTTGATCTCTCTGCTTGAAAATACCTCCTTTCCCACCCCTGATATATCCAATCCATCCTTACACAGCTACCAAAATAATATTCATATGTTACAAGTCTGTTCATGCCTCCTTCCTACTCAACATCCAGTGATTTTCTCTTCCCTCCTCATGAGTATTAAAAAAAACCACTTCAAAATCACATTGACATACACAATTAAGCTTCTTCTACCTGTTTGCAGTTGGGTGAGGTAATATTGGGAGAGAGGGAAAAAACAAAGGATAGAGAAAATGATAAAAGGAGGGTAAGAGGTGAGATAGCAAAAGACAAAGAGAAAAAGAAGAGACATGAAGAAAGAGGAAAAGAGAAAAGATGGAAAGATGGAAAGAAGGGGTAACAGAGAGAGGGAGAGAGGGGGAGAGAGAGAGAGAGTAAGAGAGAGAGAGTAAGAGAGAGAGAGAGAATATCTTCTAAACAATTCAAGTTTTTTTCTCAAATACTATATCATACCTCTGTGCCATACTTATGATCTATTTCCTAAATTACTCATTTAGTTCTTCCTTTTCTTTAATGGTATTTAAAATACTTATTAATATGGAAAATGTTTCTGGAGGGAATAAAAAAGAAACTGGAAGGAAGTGATTATTTTCTTTGAGTTTATTAAAAATAACTGAAAGAAGAACATAGTTTGCTATGCATCATTGATTCGGAAAGAAGGAGGGCCAAGCAGGAGCCCTGGTTTAAAATTTTATAAGGAAAGTCATCCCGGACAGAATATATAGCTCCAAGAATCAAATTCTGAAGATATTCCTTTGGTAAAGAATCTTCCAACAGTTCCCTATTTCCTGTAACAAAATAATTCTAACTTTTCATTTTTTAAACCTTTCCCTTCCATCTTAGAATCAATACTATGTTTTGGTTCCAAGGTAGAAGAGTGGTAAGGGATAGGCAATGGGGGTTAAGTGACTTGTCCAGGGTCACAAAGCTAGGAAATGTCTGAGGTCAGATTTGAACTTAGGACCTCCTCTCTCCAGGCCTAGCTCTCAATTTACTGAGCCACCTAGCTGCTCCCCACCCCCAATCTGACTACATCTCAATCTTTCTAGAATGAATACACATTAGTCCCTTTCACATAATGTATTGTTTAGTCAAATTGAACTAGTTGCTGTTCTTTGAACAAGCCACTCCATTTCCTTTCTTCGTGCCTTTGTCAAGGCTGCACTCTATTTGTCCTGCTCTACAATGAATCTCAAGGAAATTCTAGTTTTCTTCAAGTCATAGCTCATAGTCATATTCCTATGTAAGATTATTTCTACGTCTCTCCCCAATAGTTTTGAATTTTTAAAATAATTTGCAATTATATAACTGTCTATATCATGTGAACATATTCTATTTCCCCAAAGCAATGTAAGTTCTTTGAATGAAGATACCTTTCCTGTTTTTGTTTTGTACAATTAATATGTTTCATAGTGCTTTGTCCATAAGAGGAGTTTAGTGATTTTTTTCTGAGTTGAAATAGAATAAAAGATCAAGGTTTTGGAAGAGAGAAATTAATGCTATAGATATTTAGCTTGATTTAAAAATAAGCATTTTATTTATAATTCACTCTTTTTATACAGTTTGTGAGATAAAATTTCCATTGGTGCACTGGAATATATAATTTGTAATACCAATTCCCTTTCACTGTTGTGAAATAGGTTATGACTTTCAAAAATTGGAATTCATATGCTGAGTTCCAGTGGACCCTGATTGGGAAGAGAGAAAAAGGAACCTTTGTGAATCTTGCAGGTTGCAAAGCTTGCAGACATAATGATTCCCTATTCTGTCTTGCTTATTGTGGTAACTTCAGAGCTAATTTCTATCTCTGGGAGGGACAGTAGTGGTATCCTTGAAATGTGTCCAAGAGAAAGAAAATAAAAAGTGTTTACAATTTTGTTTGCTAAATTATTTAAGCTCTCATACACATTCCTTAAACTAGACTGTAGTGTTTTAAGCTTTATTTTTCATGTTTAAATCTAGGGTGATGAATAGCAGTTTATTCTATATTCTTTTTGTGGAACTATTTATGACATTGTGTACTCTTGGTGTTACCAGTCATTTAAAATATTATTGGACTTTCATATTTTCTTACATTATGAAAGTTAACAGCATCTGAAATGTCCTTTCTATTTAATTGGATCATTCTTGGTATCAATCCCCAGTAACTTAGGGATCCATATTTCCATAAATGCAATCAAATCATCTCCTCCTTCAGAATTCAGCAGACCCTGGAGCCTAGTCATATATAATCAAGTTTGGTTTTTTAGCCTCTCAATCTTATTTAGCAAAACTTTATTAGATTTTATCATCCTGCTTATTAAATATTCCATCTGTTTAAAACTTTCTTCTTGCTTACTACATTTTTTCCTTATTACTGATTTTTGTCTTTATTGTCTAATTTTTCATGCTTTGTATTCTTTATAATATAGACAATTTTATTCTATGAGAAATCTTGAGAGATTTTCTTTTTAAGTATGATTGCTACTAGAATGATTGCTACTAGATTTTAGGGATGGTTAATTTAAGCACCTCAAAATTTGGAAGATGAACTTCAAATGTATAGAATAAAGTAACATGGGATTTTAAAACTAGGGACTTAATTTTGATTATAAGAAATCTCCCAACTCAAAATTATAAATTGCTAAAGAGCACCCAAAAGATCCATGGTGAGCATGGTTAATAATGACTGAGAAGTATAAAATATGTTACACATAAAATATATGATCAAAAAAGTTAGTCAGAAATCGTTTTGCAAAAGTTAATGATGATAGGATAATAGATTTTGGGTCAGAGAAGACTTTGAATAGTATATAGTCTAATATGATAATTTTATAGATGAGGAAACTGAGGCTAGGAAAACAGTTGAGTGATTTAGCCAGGATCATACAATAAATGTCAGAGATAATGTTTGAACCCCTGTTCTCTGAAAGCAAACTCCATTATTCTCTATTTTGTAGCAAACCTGAATGATACGCTGAAGATCACATAGCCATAAATAAGTAAAGGCCTTTAGACATTTATTTCAAACTTCTCTGGAGAATATCAATTAATAGACACTTCTAAAATGTCTTTTACATACTAGGAAATGTGATATGTTCTGGGGATATGGAAAAAATGAAGCATACAATCTAGTTGAGAATTGCAATCTATCAATCACTTAGTCAACTACGATTTCTTCAGGGCCAGGCACTTTTCTTAGTGCTGAAATAGAAAGGCAAACTAAATAACTGCCATCAAAGAGAAATATAATGATGAATGCAGCGTGAAGATAGCATCAGAGTCTCGGTGTATTGCTACTTCTCATCTGGAATCACTGAAATTTAATCGGAAGATGATAATCACTGAAAGTTTATTTAAAACTCCAATGGTGAATGAAGACACACAAAAAACTGTGACAAAAGAGAGACTGTGAATATACAAAAAGAGAGGGTCTGCATGTTTAAAGCAACTCTTGGAAAGCTTTATGTGGCTTGAGGAGGTATCAGAATGGGCCCCTTTCCCCATTTGCCACAGTAACTGAAAAAATACCAAAAACAGTTTTTTTCCCCCACTTTGGACTAACTATGACTATTTCTCTGAGTCTTGTTTTTAAATATAAGTACTTTTGGGAAGTGTAATGTATGATATCACTTATATCATAATAAAAATGAGTATATCTGACTGATTTTCTTTGTAAGTGGGCAACAGAAGGGCACTGAGTTCCTTGGGAAGAAGAGAAAAGGAATGTGTGCTTGTGTATATGTGCAGTGTGGGAGGGGGTACACCGACTATACACTTTTTTTTTTTTGCCAGTAAAAATAGGGCACATTTTTTTTCTCATAATCTTTTTTTTTAAAACATTATTTTATTTGGTCATTTACAAACATTATTCATTGGAAACAATGATCATTTTCTTTTCCTCCCCATCACCTCCCTCCCACCACTTCTCCCATAGCCAATGCACAATTCCACTGGGTTTCACATGTGTCCTTGATGCGAACCCATTTCCATGTTGTTGGTATTTGCACTAGAGTGTTCATTTAGAGTCTCTCCTCAGTCATTTCCCCTCAGCACCTGTAGTCAAGCAGTTGCTTTTCATCGGAGTTTTTACTCCCACAGTTTATCCTCTGCTTGTGAATAGTGTTTTTAGATCCCTGCAAGTTGTTCTGGGACATTACATTGACCCTAATGGAGAAGTCCATTACCTTTAATTGTAACACAGTGTATTAGTCTCTGTGTACAAAGTTTTCCTGGTTCTGCTCCTTTCACTCTGCATCACTTCCTGGAGGTTGTTCCAGTCTCCATGGAATTCCTCCACTTTATTATTCCTTTCAGCACAATAATATTCCATCACCAACATATACCACAATTTGTTAACCCATTCCCCAATTGAAGGGCATCCCCTCATTTTCCAATTTTTGGCCACCACAAAGAGTGCAACTATGAATATTCTTGTACAAGTCTTTTTCTCCATTATCTCTTTGGGGTACAGAACCAGCAGTGCTATGGCTGGATCAAAGGGCAGACAGTCTTTTATAGCCCTTTGGGCATAGTTCCAAATTGCCCTCCAGAATATTTGGATCAATTCACAACTCCACCAGCAATGAATTAATGTCCCTACTTTGCCACATCCCCTCCAGCATTCATTACTTTCCTTTGCTGTCATATCGGCCAATCTGCTAGGTGTGAGGTGATACCTCAGACTTGTTTTGATTTGCATCTCTCTGATTATAAGAAATGTAGAGCACTTTTTCATGTGCTTATTAATAGTTTTGATTTATTTGGCTGAGAACTACCTGTTCATGTCCCTTGCCCATTTATCAATTGGAGAATGGCTTGATTTTTTGTACAATAGATTTAGCTCTTTGAAGATTTGAGTAATTAAACCTTTGTCAGAGGTTTTTATGAAGATTGCTTCCCAATTTATTGCTGTCCTTCTGATTTTAGTTATATTGGTTTTGTTTGTACAAAAGATTTTTAATTTGATGTAGTCAAAATTATTTATTTTACATTTTGTGACTCTTTATGTCTTGCTTTGTTTTAAAGTCTTTCCCTTCCCAAAGGTCTGACATGTATACTATTCTGTGTTTGCCTACTTTACTTATAGTTTCCTTCTTTATTTTCAAGTCATTCACCCATTTTGAATTTATCTTGGTGTAGGGTGTGAGGTGTTGATTGGAACCTAATCTGTCCCACACTGTCTTCCAATTTTCCTAGCAGTTTTTATCGAATAGTGGATTTTTGACCCAAAAGCTGGGATCTTTGGGTTTATCATATATTGTCTTGCTGAGGTCACTTGCCCCAAGTCTATTCCACTGATCCTCCTGTCTCTTAGCCAGTACGAAATTGTTTTGATGACTGCTGCTTTGTAATAAAGTTTGAAATCTGGGAATGCAAGGCCCCCTTCCTTTGTATTTTTTCATTATTTCCCTGGATATCCTTGATCATTTGTTATTCCAAATGAACGTTGTTACAGTTTTTTTCTAAATCAGTAAAGAAATTTTTGGGAAGTTCCATGGGTATGGCACTAAATAGATAAGTTGGGTAGAATGTTCATTTTTACTATATTGGCTCATTGTACCCATGCACAGTTAATGTTTTTCCAATTGTTCAAGTCTAGTTATAGCTGTGTGGAGAGTATTTTGTAGTTGTGTTCATATAGTTCCTGTGTTTGTCTAGGGAGATAGATTCCTAGGTATTTTATTTTGTCAAAGGTGATTTTGAATGGGATTTCTCTTTCTAGTTTTTGCTGCTGAGTTGTGTTGGAGATGTATAGAAATGCTGATGACTTATGCAGGTTTATTTTGTATCCTGCAACATTGCTAAAGTTGTTGATTATTTCAATTAGTTTTTTGGTTGATTCTCTAGGATTCTTTAAACAGACCATCATGTCATCTGCAAAGAGTGATAGCTTGGTCTCCTCCTTGCCTATTTTGATGCCTTCAATTTCTTTTTCTTCTCTAATTGCTACTGCTAGTGTTTTTAGTACAATGTCAAATAGTAGAAGTGATAATGGGCATCCTTGTTTCACTCTTGATCTTATTGGGAATGCATCTAGTTTATCCCCATTGCAGATGATATTAGCTGATGGTTTTAGATATATATACTGTTTATTATTTTTAGGAATGACCCTCCTATTCCTATGCTTTCTAGTGTTTTTAATACGAATGTATGTTGTATTTTATCAAAGGCTTTTTCTGTGTCTATTGAAATAACGCTGTGATTTTTTTGGTTTGCTTTTTGATATGGTTGATTATGTGGATGGTTTTCCTAATATTAAACCAGCCCTGCATCCCTGGTATGAATCCTACTTGATCATGGTGGATGACCCTTCTGATCACTTGCTGGAATCTTTTTGCTAGTATCCTATTTAAGATTTTTGCATCTATATTCATTAGGGAGATTGGTCTATAATTTTCTTTCTCTGTTTTTGATCTGCCTGGTTTTGGAATCAGTACCTGCCTGGGTTTGGAATCAGTTTGTGTCATAAAAGGAGTTTGGTAGAACTCTCTCTTTGCTTATTAGGTCAAATAGTTTGTATAGTATTGGGATTAACTGTTCTCTGAATGTTTGATAGAATTCACTTGTGAATCCTTCGGGCCCTGGGGATTTTTCCTTAGGGAGTTCTTTGATGGCTTGTTGGATTTCATTTTCTGATATGCGATTATTTAATACTATTTCTTCTTCTGTTAGTCTAGGCAGTTTGTATTTTTGTATATATTCATCCATATCTCCTATATTGGTGTATTTATTGCCATTTAATTGGGCAATGTAATTTTTAATGATTGCCTTGATTTCATCTTCATTGGAGGTGATGTCCCCCTTTTCATCTTTGATACTGTTAATTTGCTTTTCTTCTTTCCTTTTTTTAATTTGATTGACCAGTACTTTGTCTATCTTGTTTGTTTTTTCAAAGTACCACCTTCTAGTCTTTATTAAATCAATAGTTCTATCACTTTCAATTTTATTAATTTCTTACTTAATTTTTAGGATCTCTAGTTTGGTTTTCTATTGGGGGTTTTTAATTTGTTCTCTTTCGAGTTTTTTTATTTGCATTTCCAATTCATTGATCTTTGCTCTCCCTAGTTTCTTAATATATGCACCCAGGGATATGAATTTACCTCTGATTACTTCTTTGGCTGCATCCCAAAAGGTTTGAAAGGATGTCTCACTGTTGTCATTTTCGTCAATGAAATTATTGTTTTTTGTGATTTCTTCTCTAACTAAATGATTTTGGAATATCATATTGTTTAATTTTCAATTAATTTTTGATTTGGTATTCCATGTACTATTACTGATCATTATTTTTATTGCCTTGTGATCTGAAAAGGCTGCATTTATTATTTCTGCTTTTCTGCATTTGTATGCCATGTTTCTGTGACCTAGTGTATGGTCAATCTTTGTGAATGTGCCATGTGGTGCTGAGAAGGTGTATTCCTTTTTGTCCCTATTTATTTTTCTCCATATGTCTATTAATTCTAATTTTTCTAAGATTCCATTCACTTCTTTTACCTCTTATTTATTTTTTTTATTTGATTTATCTAAATTTGATAATGGTTGGTTCAAGTCTCCCACTAATATGGTTTTACTGTCTATTTCTTCCTTCAATTCTCCTAGTTTCTCCATTAGAAATTTGGGTGCTATATTATTTGGTGCATACATGTTGCTTAGTGATATTTCCTCATTATCTAAAGTCCCTTTTAACAAAATATAATTAACTTCCCTATCCCTTTTAATCAGGTCTATTTTTGCTTTGGCTTTATCAGATATCATGATTGCAACTCCTGCCTTCTTTCTATCAGTTGAGGCCCAGAAGGTCTTACTCCATCCTTTAATTCTGACTTTGTGGGTGTCTACCCGCCTCATGTGTTTCTTGAAGACAACATATGGTAGGGTTTTGGATTCTAATCCATTGTGCTACTCATCTACATTTTATGGGTGAGTTCATCCCATTCACGTTCAAAGTTATGATTATCACTTGTGGACTCCCTGGCATTTTGATATCCTTCCCTAATTCTAACCTTTCTTCTTTAGCTCTAACCTTTTAATACAGTGATTTACTTTAAATCAGTCCCCCTTGTCCCCTCCCTTGATATATTTCCCTTTCTAGCCCCTCCCTTTTTGTCCCCTCTTCCACCCCCCTCTCCTTCACTCCCTTTTTGTTTTTCCTTCCCCCCTACCCCCTTGGTTTTCCCTTCTCCCTACCCTTGTTGGGTAAGATAGAATTCAAGATCCCAGTGGATCTGGATGTTCTTCCCTCTCACAGCTGATTTCCCTGAGAGTAAGGTTTAAGTGAAACTCTCTTCTTCTCCTTTTTATAGGAGTTTTCTTCACCTCCCCTTCCCGTGTGAATCTTTGTGTGAGAAAGATTATTCTATTTGATTTTTCTTTTCCCCTATTTACACATTACATTTTCCATGTATTAATATATATAGATACAGATATAGATTGATATAATTGTAGTCCTTATAGAAGAGAGTTTGAATAAAAGAAAAGATAACAATTTTCTCCTTTTCCATTTCCTTCATATTTACCTTTTCAGGTATTCCATTCTCTTTGTTTTTTGATATCGAACTTTCCACAGAGTTCTGGCCTTTTCTTTGCATAAACTTGGAAATCTTCTATTTTGTTGAATGCCCATACTTTCCCTTGGAAGTATATAGTCAGTTTTGCTGGATAGCTGATCCTTGGTTGAAGACCCAGCTCTCTTGCCTTTCTGAAAATCATGTTCCATGCCTTACGATCATTCAGAGTGGAACTTGCAAGGTCTTGTGTGACCCTGATTGGCATTCCTTTATATCTAAATTGTCTTTTTCTGGCTTCTTGTAGGATTTTTTTTTTGCTTGAAAGCTTAGGAATTTGGCAATTACATTCCTGAGAGTTGTCTTTTGAGGATTTAGTTTAAAGGGTGTTCTGTGAGCTCTTTTAATGCCTGTATTGCCCCCTTGTTCTAGAATCTCTGGGCAATTTTCTTTGATTATATCTTGTATTACAAAGTTCAGTTTGCTGTTTATTTCTGGCTTTTCTGGAAGTCCAATTATTCTTAAACTATCTCTTCTTCCTCTATTTTCCATGTCTGTCACCTTGTCAGTGAGATGTTTTATGTTCTCCTCTAATTTCTTGATCTTTTGGCTTTGCTTTATTGATTCTTGTTCTTTTTCAAGGTCATTGTCTTCTAGTTGCCTAATTCTGACCTTTAAAGCCTGGTTTTCCTTTTCAGTTTGGTCAAACCGGTTTTTTAGTTGTGTGAAATTCTTTTGCATTATTTCCCACTTTCCCTGCCAGAAGGCTTCCATCTTTTTGATCATTTCTGATTCAAATTCTTCAAGAGTTTGTGGAGAGTTTCCATTTGCTTTGGAAGCTTTCGGAGCATTTCCTTGTGTTTCCTCTTCTATCTCCTCTGTATTTTGTATTTTTGCTCCATAAAATGTGTCCAAAGTTGCCCCCTTCTTCTTGTTTTTCTTGTTTTGAGACTTTGTTCCTTCTGTGCTGTTTGCCATCTCTATCTGAGTGAGGGGGGCTGGCTCTTCTTTTATCTGTGTGGTGTTCAGAGGCTTTATCCCCAGGCAAATTGTCTGTCCCCACAGATGTTCTGTCTTCCCCAGGAAGCCAGGAATTGCTGGTGTTTCGTGTTTCAGTGTTTCGGTGTTACTTCCCTCCTCTGTTCCCTCCCGATGTTTCTCCGTTGCCTTACTTCTACACTCTGAGCCTGGCTTGGCACTCTCCGTGAGGTATTTCAATGCCTTTGCCAGCCAGAAGACCCTGAACTCTGAGGGTGAGGCGCCATGGCTTCCTGGAGCTCCAAGGTTTCCTGATAGGATTAACTTCAGCTGGGTTGGACTGAGTATGCCCTGATGCAAGGCCCTTCTGTGAAACTCAGATGGAAGGATCTAGCCAAGGGGCTACAGGCTCCCTCCTGTCTCTCTATGTTTCCCTGCTGTCTGTGTTGGGTGCCCCTGCGACTGGGTCAGGTTGTTTTCAGGATGACGCCTTCAGAATAGCCAGCCCTGCAGTCCTTTTGCCCGCCCTGAGTTTCCGCTGCTGCCTCGGACTCAGAGCTCTGGGTTGGGGGGGATGGGTCCTGGGCCCTTCCTTCTACCTACCCCTTAGATCCGAGTGATCTAGGGTTCTGGCTTTTGGGGGGCCATACCTTTTGATCCAGGTACAGGAGGAGGGCTCCAGGGGTCTATTCTGTTGTTTGTTTTGAATTTCGGTCCTCTAGGAGCATACAGTTGAGATTGGTAAGGAAGGGTTTTTGGAGCTCTGAACTTTAGCTCTTTCTAAGCCGCCATCTTGATAGGAAGTCCAACTGTACACTTTTGTCCAGAGACAACACTTGTACTGACCCATAGTCAATAAAAAATGTGAGTTATCAGTTTGACAGGAGCTGACTTGTGAATCTGTGAAAAGGGTGATATATTTTACACTATATTTCTATCCATTTGTAAGGTGTTAAAGGAAAAGTTTATTCCCAATTACATGCTCAGTTGATGTGTTCTAAAATATAATCATGGATGATAATGATAATGAAGATGATGATTATGATGATTCCCTCTTTATTTTTTGTTTTTGGTTGTATTTTTATAAGATTTTTTCCCTTATTGAATGAAAATCAATTTTCTCTTCTTCCTCACCATGGAGAAAAAAGAAAGAAAAACAAAACTCTTAAAACAAATATGTATAGGGCAACAAAATAATTTTCCTCACCCAACACATCCAATCCATAGATATCTTGTTCTCCATTCTGTGTCCATTACTTTTCTGTTATACATGCTTCTTCAATTGTCCTCTGGAGTCATGATTGGCCATTGGGTTGATCAGAGGTCTTATTACTTTGAAAATTTGTTTTTTCATTGTCAGAGAAAAAAAGTCTCCTAGTTCTTCTCACATCTACTAGTGACTGTTCAAGGGAAGCACATGCCTGGAGCATGTGAACTATTATACTACAGTGGTAAGAGTTTGGGGCTCATAAATTACACTTTTGAGTCTGGGAAAGGCGTCTATATCCTAGGGTACTGAATGTAAGGCTGACAAAGTCCTTTAACCTATATTCTACTTTTCCTGTGCCTCTCCACTTGTCAGGCAATGAGAAATATTCGTAACAAATGACAAATCACTCATTTGAAAATATAAAAGGGTCAGTGTATGCACACAATGAATAGAGGCTATGCACGCTGGGATTGGATGTTCTGGACAAGAAAAGGAGGCTTTGATTACCATGAACAATATTATTGAGAATGCAAATCCCTGTAGACCATTTATCTTTCCTTTAATAGCCTAAGCAGCAAGGTCAGCAATAATTGTGACAACAGAGATGGATTTTTTTCTCAGAAATGAAAAAAAATTCTCCTTAAAATGTCCACCATTAACCAAGTTTGAAAAGCTTTGTTGCTTTCTCAGAAATTTTTCTTTTACTTCATTTCTTAAACTCCATTCAAGAACCTCCATATTGAGGGCAATGTGAATCTTTCCATTACCAAATTGATATAATTAGGATTAGGTATAGAAATACAGATCTATTGCAACAAAAGGCCTTATAGTCGTTCTAATGTAATCTTTTTGCTTTATAGATGAATAATCTGAGATACAGGGAAGCTCAATGGTCCTTACAAGGTCAAACAGCGAATAAATATCAGAAAGTTGGAATTCAAACCTGGGTTCCTCTGACTCTAGAGCAAGTACACTTTCTAATTCAAAATATCCCCCTATTTTATGATATTGATGAATTCCGAATTCCACAGATTGGGTTTTTCTGTCTTTGATTATAACGAGATTCACAGACTTTCAGGAATAGAAGAGATCTCAAAATTTTTCTTGTATGGATAGATATATAAACATATATATATATATATATATATATATATATATATATACACACATACATACTACACACATCTTTTACAATAAGTTAAACAAATCATCTTCAATTTTTTGCTAGAAAATTTCTTAGTGAAACTTTCTTTCATGTCCATCTTTTCACTTTCATTTAGAGTATTTATTTATATGGTTAGACATTAGAGAAGTCATCCACTGTATATAGTCATTACTAGTCATTTTGACCACTGTCTTGTCATGGAACTTTAGTGATTTTGGAAGAGTGAGGCTGATGCTTTGTATGACACAATTAAACCCAATTTATGTGCCAGTCAAGTTGAAACATTACCATTGATGTAATTTTGATTCTCTTTGTGTATTAAGGATGACAATCACTTACATCAAAACTTAAATCTACTGCCTTAGATTACGTATGCATT
Organism: Monodelphis domestica; assembly: GCF_027887165.1. Taxonomy (NCBI): domain Eukaryota; kingdom Metazoa; phylum Chordata; class Mammalia; order Didelphimorphia; family Didelphidae; genus Monodelphis; species Monodelphis domestica. The sequence continues at coordinate 157,443,035 of NC_077229.1, read as the reverse complement.
GCTTCTAGTACTTCTTACTGGAGCCAAGTCAAACAATTCCAATCACTCTGCTGCAAAATAGCCTTTAAATGTTTGAAGCCAACTATCAGTCCTTTGCCTCAATCTCCTACACCATTATTCTCTCTTCAAGGTTAAATACATATGGTTGTGAAACTTTTTTGTGGTATCAATAATAGACTTGACTATATCCCCCCCCCTTCTTTGGATACTAGACCATGCCTTGCCTAAATTGTGGTGCACAATATAAGAATATTACATAGAATAAGAGTAGAAATGTACTGAACCATAAGTACTTCTTCATATGTTCTTCAACAATAGCACTTCTGATTTAGTGGAGTTTTTTTCTCTCCCAAAGTTGGCCACTTAATAATAAGTTAACATTTATATAATGCTTACTATTTGTCAGATGGGGTGTATGGGGTGCTCAGAGAGGAGTAGAATCTCTGGTATAGAGGGCTTGTCATGCCCTCCTAGGGCAGCTCTCCGACCTCTGACCCTCACCTGACACCCAGCTCTCACTTGTGGCTCCTAGTAGCTGCTAGCATGTGGCAGTGGCCACACCCTGGGCAATGGCTTTGATAGGCCGGCTAAACCTTGTGAGGGTAGCCATTGGGTCGTAGACCCCTGGTGAACTAAGGCTTTGCTCACCCAGCATGTGAAGACTGCTTTGGCCGAACAGATGGAAGAAACCAATAAGAAGGTTCAACGGCTGAGAGGGCGATACAGCAAAGCACTGTGGAGTGCTTAGGGCATGTTGGAGCACAAAAGACAACATGGCCATCCAATGCAGCTGAGGAAGTCTCCAGGTGTAATGATTTTTCATGTCACTGGACCCAGGCTTCCAACGCCGAGAGAGTGGGACTGTCTTTGTACATCAACTTTTCCACTTAAATCTCCTTCACGCACAAGTGTTTTTATGCACACTCATCTACATCACAGATGAAAGCACACAAAGACAATCATCATCCTCGGTTACCGAGAGACTACTACTATTTGTCAGATATTGAACTAAATTAATTATATTATTTGATGCTTGAAATATCCTTGGGTGATAGATGTTATTATACTCATTTTGCAGATTAGGAAATTGAGATTAAGTGATTTTTCCAGGATCACACAGTTAATTGTCTGGGGTGGGATTTCCTGACTCTAGGTCTAGGCCTCTATCCATTGCAGCACCCAGGTGCTACTTGCTAGATTATCTTCATTTCCTCTCTATGTTCTATTAATGCAAAAAAGCAAAGTGGGGTTATTCACTGTCATGGCACTTACTTTTTTATATATTATTTATTTCTGTAGCAGTTTCCTGAACATGCTGGCACTAGCTGCTAGATTTCATCTTTAGATTAGCCTCAGGGGTGTCACTTTCCATACTATTATTTAGACAAAAAAAAAAGATTGTAGTGGACAAGGATTTGCAGGTTGCAACATAGGAATAAAAAAAAAAAAAACTTTTGGCAATCATATTTAGAGCAGTTTTTCATGAATCCTGACACAGCAAAAATATATTTGAGTACATAACACCTTTTTATGGTTTGTTGGCAGGCACATGTCACTTGGAGGAATTTTATTAAATCACTGTTGGAAAAGAAAAGGATATACATGCTCACATTTTGGGGAAAAGATAATCTGGGGCTACAACTGTTAGTCTCTAAAGAGTATTTATAATTGTGCCTTTTCAAATATATATTTTCAAGCTTTTTTGGTTTATAAGATTATTTTGCAAATGTAAAATGCATTAAAAGACAAAGATTTAATTTTCAGTCAATAACCTTTTAAAAAATATTAAGGTTGTATTTTGTGACTCTCTGTAGTTCTAGTGAAAATCCTTAGTTGTATAATGATAGATAATGCTGTATTTCTTATGTGAAGATTATCCTACTGAATAACCAGGGATACTGGATGCATTTTGACTTACTCTTTCCCTATAATATTAATGGAATTTTCTATGTACCTATTCCCCATGATGAAAAAAGTAAGTTAACCTAGTTATGTGATGGGAAGTATATTTACCAGAACATTTCCTGATTCAGATAATCTATAAGCAAATTAAGAAATCATTATTGTGTTGACTAAACTGGATCCAATATCAAATTTCTAGGTCTTAGCTAGATGTTCCTTTTATATTGAAAAGTTAGCTGCACCCTATCACTACATAAAGAGGAAGCCACAATTACTGGTATTTCGTTACAACTTATCTGAAAAAAATAGAAAACATTGACTCTGATCTACTCTGATCCTGTTTCATATCTTCCTGATAATTTTGTGGAATATCCTAATTTCAGATGTTTGTATCACTGTTTCATTTCGTTTCACCTGTATTTGTGTTTTTTTTCTCAAAATGCTCCATGTAGATTCTCTCTTTTTATACATCGATATCTATATATTCTAATATCTCATTAAAATAATTGACTTCCTGCCCTCATATGTATGATTAACTCTATATAGCCTATCATATGGCAGAGACTTTGATACCTGTTAAAATATGTAAATGATTCAGATTTCTGAGACTTCATTTATCTCATGTGGTCCTTACCCAAAATGTTTTGCAAATATACATCTCTTTTTGCATTTCCTGATTGACAGCAATTTACCAGCAACTACTGCATGAAAAGGAACAACTAAAGGGAATATCTACAGGATTATAACTTTGCGGAGGAGAAAGAAGCCAGAGGGAGAGTTTGGGGGAAACTGAGTCAGACACACACACAGATCAGATACTGTTCAGGAAGGGCGCATGTTCCATTTATCTTCCTTTGTAGGGCATACAATGAAGGAAGATAAAAGTAACCAAGAATGCATGAATTAGGAATCAGGAGTGAGGCAAAAAGGAAGGAAGAGAATAAAGAAAGAAGATCTTTTGAGGCACACTGGATCTCCATAAAAGGAGTGATCCATGTGGCCAGTAGGCAGGTAAGAGAGAGAGAGAGAAAAAGGAAAGGAAAGGGAAAATGGCATCCTTCCTCCGTATTTATTGAGATAATGATGTCAGAGGTAGATAATGCATATAGTGGATTTACATTGGCTTCACAAATTAATGACATACAAGTTAGAGGTGTGGTAAGTTCAGCCCACTCTTTTCAAACTCCCAGAACAAAGATCACATGGCCTGCTCATAAGTTATGCATTGGAATGCTGTCTGACCAGTCCAGGGCTAAGCCTTTTGTGGCTCAGGCCCAGAGATTCTTTCTAGAATCCTACATGACTAGTTCACTGAATTGCAAACTCCTTGAGGGTAGAGACTGTCTTTTGCCTCTTTTGTGTCCTCAGTGCTTAACATAGTACCTGGTACATAGTAGGTACTTAAAATCATTTATTAATTAGTTTTCTTCCAAGTTACTAATGTTTTGAATTTTTCTGACATTTGCCACTCACCCCCCTACTTATTCTCTATTATAATTCAACATAGCTCTATCTTCAGTACTTCCTACCTGTTGCTGAAAATTTCCATTATGATCTTCTTTTAATTTTCCAGGCCCCTTTCCATCATATTTCTGAGAGCTGCGATTTCATCACAATACTACTAGAGATTTTTGCTACAGGGAAATTTGTTAATTATGAAGCTTTGGATGAACCCCCCTTTCCTTGACAATTCCCATTGACTGACTGTTGTGGGAAGAAGCAATTTTCTGTAAGTCTTGACTTTGGTATGTCTTACTTGGAAAACATTGTAGTCTGCTCCAAGCTGAATTCTATAGATTATTAGAGAAATGGCAATTGGCTGGCTGGAACTCTAGAACATCTCCAAAATAGTGAATTAGACCTCAGGTATTCTGCATCTAACTATTCTTCCAGATTACATTCTCTTCCAAGATTCTGGACTTGACATAATCGTCTCTACCTATGTAAAACTTCTCACTTAAACATGTTTTACTTAGAATTTCCTGTATCAAAGTCTTCTTCATTTACCCACTCTATCTGCTCCATGATATGTTCCTCCTGTTTCAGTACTTGCCCTGTCCTGATGTCTCCATAGAAGGCATAATTCTTCCTGGTTGATCTATTGCCAACTTCCCTTCTTTCATTCTTGTCCATCCCTTCTTTGCCCAAGGTGCTGATTCTTTTGCTGACTTGACAATCTGTCATCTAATTTATTTTTTAAGAAGTCTTTACCTTCTGTCTTAGAATTCATATCAGTTCCAAGGCAAAAGAGCAGTAAAGATTAGGCAACTGGGGTTAAACAATTTGCCTAGAGTCACCAGCTAGGAAATGTTTGGGGCCAGAGTTGATCCTAGATCTTCCTGATTCTAGGGCTACTTCTTTTTCCACTGAGCCATCAACTCACCTCATGTCATCTAGTTTCTATTGAGTTAGGAATTCTTTCCTGTCTGGCCTAGCTGCCATCAGATAGAATATGCCCACTGTTTAGGCTTAGTGCAAGAGAAAATGCAAAAGAAAATATCACTGACATATCTATTGACTATTCTAGCAACCATAAATTATCTCTGAAATAAAGAGGTCTGTAGAGCATGCTGTATCACAAAAAGTAAAATTAAAATACTCAATAAAAATCTAAACTTCAGCCTCTCAAAGGAAAAGATAGTTGCATGACCTAAGAAGTTGAACATGTCTGATATGCCTTTCAATCACTGTCATACTCAATTCCCCCACTCTTGCTTCAGACGGCACTGGTATAATTAGTAAAATGTTTTGCTATGATGATATTGTGTTGCTTTAGATGATAGCTCAATGGAGATTAAGTACATGGAATGTATGACCTGAAGTCCAGACCCTCTGAGTTAAAATCCTGCCTCAGATAAGACAGTAGTTATGTGATCCTGAGGAAACTACTTAATCTTTGCCAGCCTCAGTTTCTTTATCTATAAAATAGACATGATAATAGCACCTACCTCTCAAGGTAGTTGAATATAAAATGGCATAACATTTGTAAAATACTTTGGAAACTTTAAACTATTATATAAAGCAAATATTTTATTTATATCTATATGTCTTTTCTATTTATATTCATAAGTATATGGTCATTTCCCTAATTTTGTAACTATATATGTTTCCCTTCATTCTGAGGAATTTTAAATAATGTTTCCTACATAATATATACTTATATATATCCATTCACACTTAGCTTTATTAACAAGTAATGTCTTCCTCCTTTGTCAGGATGCAATAGAAGTTTACTTTTTCCTCTACATATGGAATTTGAGCTAGCTTTTAACATGCAGAATGCCAAGACAAAACAAAACAAATAAAGGTACTTTATTGTGGTCTTTGATTCCTCACTTGAGAGAATAACCCTAGGTAATTCTCATGGTACTTTCCAGATAATTTACAAATATTCTTAGAGTGCTAATTAGCTCTTGCTTCTTTTCTGCTCCTAAAGCCTACAGTATTTCCTGCCTTTCCATGATAATAACTTCATAGATATGATGTCTGTCATATTCTCAGATGATACCACATTATTTGGTTTACTTGATAAGATGCTCTAGACCTCATTGTTCTTAATTTAAACAGGGAACATTCTAGTTTAATGATATCATCCCCTTAGACAGCTATCTCAAACATTCCCCAATGACAGAACATCACCTATATGAGTAAGAAAAAAGAATTTTCCTACTGAAAAAAAGAAAGCTAGAAAGTCATCTTTGGAACTGAAGTACAATCACTCTACTACTGACATAGAGAAACCATCTCAATCTCACTCCTCTTTCCAGTCAAATATAAAGAATATTCTTTAACAGGATAATAGATTTTAAGATGGAAGGGACATTTAAGGTCATTAAGTCCTAAATTTTTATTTTATATATGAGGACACTAAACCTTAAAGAGGTTAAATAATTTTTTCAGGGTCGCAAATATAGAGAGTAGCTTGAGAAAGGACTTCTATTTTCCTGACTCAATCTAATGTTCAATTCACTATTCATACTGGACTTGTAAGTCTAGAGCATGAGTTTCCTTCTCCCCCTCTCAAGACACTTGAGATAACCAGATAATCAGTCATTTTCAGAAGGATCTGAAGCCAAATAAAGGACCTGAAACAGGTAGGAAAATTTGATTGTCTTTTTTTTAAATAACTCTTAGAATTCAGAGTCATGTAGCAACAAAAAAGGGAAGACATAAGCTTTTATTAAGTACTGTAAAAATGTTGAGGAGGATAATTTTAAAAAAGAAAACATGAGAGTTCCAGGGAATTTCCAATATTCAGCTGGTGAATCATGATGGTAAATCAGTCAAGGGATTTTCCCTTCAATAAATCAATCTGAAAAGTCCTCAAAGCCTTTTTGAATATTCTCCTATGGTCAAGTAAATCTGCTTTTGTTGAGTATCAGTATGGTCCTGTAGCTATGAGGAGAATGATGTGAGTCAAGCCCAGCCCAAAACCAGACTCCATTTCCAAGGGGTATGGTGAATAGTTCTAATTGAATAAGATAGTGCTTCTCAGATGAAGCAACCTATGAACACATTTAGGCCATGGCTCTGGAATAACAAAGTAAAGATTATGCTTTCTCTCATATCCTGTCTTAAATATCCTTTTCATACGGTTATTGTTAGAACTTGGAATCTGAATCATGTTACAAAATGTTTTGCTTCTTAAAAAAATAGTGAGTTCAAAACAAGCATGCCTTTCTGAGCTAGAAGATGCCGTTAGCAGTTGCTGTGATTAAAAATCTCTGGAGACCATATCTTAATTTAGAATTATTTATTAAATAATAAAAAGTAGGTCAAAGGAAAATGAAAGGAACCAGTCATGGCTGACTGGCAGCAATCTTAGCTGCCACCTTATTAAGCCAGTCTTAGCCTGAATCCCTACTTTCCTTCTTCTCAGTCTGGGATTCCAAGGAAATATGACAACACTTCCTAATCCTACTCCTATTGAAGCTCTTTGTGATGTCCCTTTTCCAAGAATATTTGGTTAGAGGATTACAACTTCACTCTGGACAAGAGATGGTTTTTCTAGACACCCAAAGACATGTGACATCTAGAATGGTGACCACATAGCATGCATGTTCATTTTTCTCTGCCTGACTTTGCCTAGCTTACTTAGTTGCTTTGCTATCCAAGAGACTTATTTACAGATAAACAAAGAAATTGTCTCCACCCCCATTTAGCCAGGGGAGTGAGAAGTGCATTTTCACTTCAATCAAAAAGCAATTTTACCTTTAAAAAAATAAAACATTTTCCACATTAAAATCCAAAAGTTGCCTTAGGGTACAAAAGGGGTACAGATTAATTAAATTAATTAATTAAATTTTAATAAAGTCTTTACTAGACTACAACATTAATAAAATTCCATTGTGATAATGAATACTATCTCCATATATTGCCTTTGTAACCTAGATTCTGGCTTAGTTCTTGCCAAATGGCAGGCACTTTCTAGGTATAAATTGACAAAAATTCCTTCCTCTACTATTTCCTCTTTCATCTTTCTCACAAAAAAAGAAGTAGCCCTATTCCTTACCAAAGCAATGCTCTCTAATTGCACAAGAAAAACTGTTCTATTCTTTCAACTACAGTGGTACCTTGATACACAAGAACCTTAAGACACAAGCAATATGAAATTGTCAAGATGAGGATTTGTTGCTTTAGGCCACAAACAGATATTTGAATCAATAGCTTTCACTCTCAGGAGGAGTCAAAGGTGGATAAGGTAATCAGTATGAGCAAGATTTAAAAAAAATGTTGAGAATTGGTAGAAAATATTAAAGTTTATTGAAAAGACACACCTAGAAAAAAGTTCCAACAAGTCATGTGTTGGAGCTGTGTGATGACACTTGTTTCACACATTATCAAAATGGTCTGAAATAGAAGAAGAAAGAAACTTCCTTGGAAGGTTTTTGTTGAAATAGCCTCTAAGTGAAATCCAGAAAAATGTGGCAAAACAGCCAAAATTCAATGAAGAAAATGATAAAGTAAAAAATACCAATTAAGTTTAGCAATAAAGTTACATATCATAAGCAATGTGTAAGGTCAATTTTGCATTTAAATGTAGTTATATGTGTAGAGAGTAAGTTATGTTAAGCAATAGCACATGAGATGAAAACCTTCTGCACCAGCATCTTCACCTAAACTTGAAGAAAAATAGCATTTCATAAACAAGTATATTTCTTTATATTGTTTCTAATTATCTATAAATATATTTACTTGTTATTTATAAAGTACATTTTCATATTTAAAAGCATATAAAACAAAAAAAAATTCATGTCCTTTTTTGGGCCAGAACAGATTATGTTTCCATTCATTTAAATGGAGAAAATTGATTTGACACATGATCAAATTGAGTTACAAGCCTGGCCATAGAACAAATTAAACTTGTGTGTCAAGGTACCACTGTATAATGGGTTTCCCTTATTGGTACTCACTATATCATTTATTATCAAGCTTTCCTGTTGTACTGTCTCCTCTATCACCTACAAACATGCTTGTGTATCCTTCATCCTCAAAAAACAACCTCTCATGTTATCTATATGCATACTATCATTCTACATCACTTCTTTCCTTCGTGGCTAAAATTCTTAGAAGGCTATTAGAATGCTCTTCTGTCTCCCCTCTCCCTCTTTTCTATTAGTCTTCCCTTCCAATCTGGCTGCAAACTTCATGCAACTGAAATTTGTCTCTCCAAAGTTACCAATGATTTCTTAGTTGCCAAATCCAATGACTTTTCCACAATTTTCATTTTTCTTCATGCTTCGAGATTTCACACAGTAAATCATTCACATTTTAAAAACTCTCTCTTCTCTATGTTTACAGGACATCATTCTCTTCTTGTTGTCATTATATCTTTCTAATTGATCCTTCTCAGTCTCCATTATTGTATATTTAGGTCATAACTGCTAATTGTGGATAGCAAATAGTACTCTGTCCTAGACTTTCTTCTTATTTTCTTCTATATAACTTCAGTTATTTATGGTTCCTTTGATGAGTTTACTTTGACTTAATGAACATTTTTATGCTATTGCTTCTCAGATCTAGTTATCTAGCCTTATGCTTTCTGATGACTTAAAGTTTCCTATCAACTATTTCTTAGATATTTCAAGCTGAATGTCCAGTAGACAACATAAATTGAACATGTGTGTAACTGGACTGTCTTCCTTAATGCCCAAACTCTCTCTCTTTCCAAATTTCACTGTTACCATCAAAAGCATTATCAGTTTTCCAGTGTCCCTTACTCAAAACCCAAGTGTCCTTACCTCTAAAATATCTCCCAATTCACATATCCTATCCGTTGTAGAGGCACCAATCTATTGCCAAAGGCTCTCCCCACTCCAGTCTTTCCTCCATTTATCCACCAAAGTGATTTTTGTAAAGTACAATTCCAATGATGTTAGCTCCATAATCAATGAACTCCAGTGATTCCCTATCACCTCCAGAATTTAGAAATCTAGAGACAAGTGGGGTTTGGAAAAAGGAGTAGACTTCCAGGAGCAGAACAAGCCTAAAACTTTAATAATAACTCTCTAATGAAAAACTCACTGAGCTGACTCATTACCTTTACTCCAGTGGTCTAGTAGGCTTTTTTGTTTTGTATTTGCAAGAGATTTTTTATCTTTTCTTGGCTGTGAGATGGAATTCTATTGGGGTGGAGCAGGGTTCCTTTCACCTCTGAGAGGGAGTGAAAACTTTTCCCCAGGTTTTTCCTCACAGCTAGTTAACAATTCAGCCAGCTAGTACTGCCAGTAAAATAACTGAAAGATAGAATCACCCCCAGGTGAAAACCTGAGGGTTGGCTAATTGGGTTGTTTGTTCCCTAAGGCAAGGGGGTTGGGAAACTGCTTCCCAAATTGAGAATTTAGGGCCCTGCCTCTAAGATTAAAAATGGCTGTGTTCTATTTATTTTAAGGAGAAAAGGAAGAAAATAATGTTTGAGCTCACCTGATCTGGCATTTTTTTTTTAATTGAAAACTTAATTGTTTAAAAGATTGACTTGAGGAGGTAGTAAAGAGAGAAAGTGGAAAGAAAGTTCAAGGAAATTGAAGGTACTCTTCACAACCTTCTTGGATTAGTCAGTCTAGAAGGGGTAAATGTTGTGGTTGGACAAAATATTTGAGAGTTGGTCACCAAGGATTTAATTACTAAATCCCAATGAATTACTTCAGTTAGAATGGCTTTTATGGTAGTTTATTTACAAATAGAGAGAAGAAATTAAAGGAGAGAGAGAGAGAGAGAGAGAGAGAGAGAGAGAGAGAGAGAGAGAGAGAGTGAGAGAGAGAGAGAGAGACAGAGAGAGAGAGTGAGAGAGAGAGAGAGAGAGAGAGAGAGAGAGAGACAGAGACAGAGACAGACAGAGACAGAGACAGAGAGAGAGACAGAGACAGAGACAGAGAGAATATGGGGCCTGGTCTGAACCAGGCAGGAAAACCCAGCGGGGGGGGGGGGGGGGGGGGGGGAAGGCAGCTGATTAAAATTAACAAGGGTTCCAGCAACCAAGGCCTCCTCTAAGATGAAAGGCCTCTCCAGAGTTTAGTGCCTCCAGAAAAGCCAAGGAAAAGACTTCCCAAGATGATAGCCTCTCCAGAAGCTAATACCTCCAGGAAAGCCAAGAAAAGTGAGTCAACCTTTTCACTCACCACATGATAGTCCAAAGGGACGTAGTCTGAGATCTCAAGCCCAGATCCTCCATGGTCAAGTTCCAAGGCAAAGACCCCCTCACAGAAAGTGACCACAAAATTTAAAGGCAGTTGTGTCACTTCCTGTGCCTTATGTGCATCAATGGTGGCTTAAATTTGGCTTTGGCCTGCCCAGGGGGCAGTCAGTTGTTTCTGATTTATCACTTGTTAGCACACTTGGGTCATAGACTTTCTTCCCCCACACACTTAATCCTTAAATAGGGATATATACATTCCTGGTGGCTAAATTCTAAATAAGTAGGGTGGAATTAATCTCAATTTCACAGAAGGAAATTTATATGCCCGAGTGCATATTAACAAATCAGGGAGGGAAGAGTTCAATGAATTATGCATGCAAATTAAAAAACAAGAAAGAGAACAAATTAAAAATCCACAGATAAAAACTAAATTAGAAATCCTAAAAATTAAAGGAGAAATGAATAAAATTGAAAGTGAAAGAAGTATTGAGTTAATAAATAACACTAGAAGCTGTTACTTTGAAAAAAACAAAATTAGATAAAGTACTGGTTAATCTAATAGAAAGAGGAAAGAAGAAAGCAAAATTAATAGCATCAAAGATGAAAAAGGTAACCTCAACTCTAATGAAGAGGAAATTAAGGAAATTAATAATTAAGAACTACTTTTCCAAATTATATGGCAATCAAGGTGATATTGATGATTATTTATAAAAATATAAATTGTCTAGAATAACAGAAGAAGAAATAGAATACTTAAATAATCACATATCAGAAACAGAAATTGAACATGCCATCAAATAACTCCTTAAGAAAAAGTTGCCAGGGTCAGATGGATTCACAAGTGAATTCTATCAAACATTTAAAGATGATCTAATCCCAATACTATACAAACTATTCAACAAAATATGCAAAGGAGTTCTACCAAATTTCTCCTATGAAACAAATAGGATACTGATTCCAAAGCCAGGCAGATCAAAAACAGAGAAAGAAAACTATAGACCAATTCCTTAGTGAACATAGATGAAAAATCTTAAATAGGATACTAGTAAAAAGCCTCCAGCAAGGATCACAAGGATTATTCACTATGGTCAGGTAGGATTTATACTAGGAATGCAAAAATGGTTTAATGTTAGGAAAACCATTCATATAATTGATCATATCAACAACCAAACCAACAGAAATTACATGATTATCTTAATAGATGCAGAAAAACCCTTTGATAAAATACAACACTCATTCCTATTGAAAACACCAGAAAGTATAGGAATAGAAGGGCCTTTTCTAAAAATAATAAAGAGTATATATATATATATATATATATATATATGTATATATATATATATATATATATATTAAAACCATCAACAAGAGTCATGTGCAATGGGGATAAATTAGAAGCCTTCCCAATAAGATCAGGAGGAAAACAAAGATGCTCATTATCACCTCTATTATTTAACATTGTACTAGAAACTAGCAGTAGCAATCAGAGAAGAAAAAGAAATTGAAGGCATTAAAATGGGTGATGAGGAGACTAAATAGTCACTCTTTGCAGATGATATGATGGTCTACTTAAAGAATCCTAGAGCATCAACTAAAAAGGTATTGGAAATAATCACCAACTTTAGTAAAGTTGCAGATGCAAAAGAAACCTACATAAATCATCAGAATTTCTATATATTTCCAACACATTTCAGAAGCAAGAGTTAGGAAGAGAAATTCCATTTAAAATCACCCTAGATAATATAAAATATTTAGGAATATATTTGCCAAGACAAACTCAGGAAGTATATAAACACAAATACAAAATACTTTCCACTTTCCAAAACAAAATTAAAACTAGATCTAAACAATGAGAAAAACATTAATTGCTCATGGGTAGGATGAGCTAACATAATACAAATGACAATCTTACCCAAATTAATTTACTTATTCAGTGTTATACCTATCAAACTACCAAGAAACTTCTTTTAATGAATTAGAAAAAATAATTTGGCAAGGAGGACTTCTCCTTTCCCTCTTCTAATTTGTTTCTCCTGGCACTTTCCCCCCCTAATACAACCAATACCAACTTTTAAAATTTGTTTCCTGACATTTTGCCATCCAAACTATCTTCCTCACTTTCTCTCCTCACTCTTCATTCCCCAATTGATGGATATTGCTCTCTTCCAAAGAATTCCAATTCTTCATCACCTTACCAAAATCTACTATCAAGATTTTTTTTTTACAGGTAGGTCCTCTCCCCCTTTCTTTGATCTCTTTGGCATATAGGTCCAAGAGTATTATTGCTAGGTCCAGAAAAGGACATGCCCAGGTTGATAGACCTTTGGACTTGCTTTCCAATTGCTCTTCTCAGGGTTTCTAGCATTTCATAGCTTCACCAACAGTATATGAGTCTTCTGCTTCCCACACAACTGCAATATTGATCATTTTCATTTTTGGTAATATTAGAAAAACTGACAGGTGGGAGCTGGTACCTCAGTATTGTTCTAATTGGTAATTCTCTCATCAAGAGGGATTTGGAGCATTTATTTTTTCATACGACTATAGATAGCCTTCATTTCATCACCTGAGAACTTCTCCTTCAGATCTTTTGATCATAAATCCACTGGGGAATGAATAGTGAGCTTCCATTTTGACTTAGTTCAGTACATAGTTGAGGCATGAGGCCTTGGTCACAGACACTTACTCTACTGATTTTTTATCCATTTTATTGTTTCTCTTTTCAACTTCACTGCATTGCTTGTGTTTATGTCAAACTTTGTAATTGAATGGAGCCAAAAGTATCCATTTGTCATTTGAAATATTCTCTACATCATGTTCAATGAATGTTTGTTTTAATAAAGAAATCATTTGTTGTTTATGGTATAAATTTGTCAGCTTCCCTCTGGCTTATTATTTCTTTGATCCCCTCCCACCCACATTTTTCTATTGAATACACAGGTACACATTCACACACACACATGTTTATTTATTAGTCCTCTATTTCATGTCCCCCCAAAATGGTAAAGACTGATTTATTAATGTACGAATTCAGAGTTCTCTGGTACCTTCCCATTTTTCCTTCATCATCTCTCTTCATTCCTGATGAAGACAAGTCATTGGACACAGTTTACACATGTGCAGTCATGTAAGAGAGTTCCACATTAGGCACATGGGAAAAAATGCTGACCCAGAAGTCAGTTAGACAAACCCAGAAAAAATTTTAAAAGGTGGAGGTCATTCAGGGTGGGGTTTGGGCTTCAATTGTACATCAAATAGATGATTTTTTCTTTCTCTCTTGTGTTTGATGACATTTTCCATTCCAGTCCTTTGTGACTATTTTGGATGGATGCATTGCTGAGACTAGCTAGGGGCTTCCTTGTTGAGCATTACATGGTATTGCTGTACCTATATACAACATTCTTCAAATTCTGCTCATTTGACTATACATCGGTTCTCAGAAGTCTTGCTAGTTGTTCCTGAGAGCAAGCTGATGAGTATTTCTTATTACTCAATAGTATACCATCCCAATGTGATACCACAACTGGTTGAACCATTGACCACTTGATGGGAATCCACCCCATTTCAAATTGCTTGCCTCAGAAAAGGAGTTATCTGCTAAAAATCTTTTTCCACATAAAGATCCTTTGTATTTTCTCTTGATCTCTATAGGATATAGTCTCCATGGGCTACAGCAAACCCCCATAGCGGTATTTGCCCAGTGAAAGGATATAGAAAGTGAGCTGTCTTCAGGTTCTTTGGAAGAAATTGCTCCCATCTTCCCTTTAGACAGGGACAAGTCATGCTTTTGCTCAACCTTCTGTATGATAAACTGCCTTCCTGCCTGATATAAAGGTGGAAACTGGCTGGAGCAGTTGACCATGCTAAATAAAGATTCTGGTAACCACAGGTATGATATGGGTGAATAGTAGACACCAATTGGACAGGAGCAGTTTGAGTTCTCTTGAGACTCTCTCTGAAAACTCCTCAGAGTATCTTTGATTCATCATATCCAAAGCCAGAACAGGGGAATCTAGTGCAGAGCAATGCCAGTCAGTTAAAGAAATAAGCACAATCTGAAAAAGTAAATAAGATTGAGAGCTTACCACAATTTTTTGCTAAGAAACTTTGTTAAGAAATCCTCAATGATATGATCCTTACAGCAAGACTGGGAGATGGGTCCAAAGAGGATTTTCCTCTTTACCCCTCAGGAAAAAGAGGGAAACAGAGGAAGCTCCCACAGCTCATCTATTTCTGAGCCTGGATTTTCCTTTAGGTCTTTCCCACCTCAATCACCTCTTGCTACCTATCTTGAAGCCTTGGGTCATTGGAATGTGAAGTAGCCCATGGGAGGGTCCCAGGAAGTTGATTTACCCCACTTCTAGTAGGAGAACAGAGCCCACCATTTCTCAAAGGACAACCCTACCATCTGATCCATTAGGGTTCAGAAGGATATTGTGACCAAATCCAATCGAACTTGAAAAAATTTATATATACATGTATATTGATATATATTTTGGTGGAAAAGAATGGTAGGGAATCAGATTTAATACTACTGTTGTTACAGGGTATCCCAGTTCCCTTTAGGGCCAGTTCTCACACCTTCTTTGAGACCAAATAGCATAAAAGGCATTAAAATCACGGATTGAAATACAAGGATACCCTAGCACTACTAATCTAGTTCTTCAACCCCAAATATACATCCACCATGAGGTATACTCTTCTGATCTTGAAGCTACACTAATTCTCCCTGGCTCTAGCTATTTCCCACCAAACCTCTCTATTCTATCTTACTAAATTCTCAATATATTGGATGAGTTAGATATCTCCAAGTTGTCTCCAAAAGTCACTGAGCATGAACTCAAGATGACTGAGTTCATTCAGAGCAGGAGATGACTCTGATGATGCCCCTCAGAAACCCACAAACAGGATCTCCAGGAAAACTTCTCTTGAGAAATGTTGGTAAATAACAGGATCACAGAGATCTTCTATCAGATGTCTCTCCAGTCAAACAGGAACTTCCAAAACTGTTAGCAATGATCTTTCAGGAAGAGCTGAGGTAAAGGAAAACCACAGAGGAGTAGCCTCCCTCTCCCTGCTCAAGAAAGGAAGAAGAGATAGTTGCTTCTCTGTAACTGCTTTCTGTAGCTCTCCTTTCATTCATTCCAGAATTCTTGGAAATGAGCTCATGCCAGTCCTTTTTTGGAGACAGTTTCCTTACTCTTATTTAAGTTGTTCTTTTATAATTCTTTCCTTATAAACTGAACTGACAATCACTCAGGATGACCTTGAAATCTCCATTTTCCAAGGGCTGGGAGCCCCTCAGATGGCATGATCCAGGATTTCCAGCGAGCTCCTGTGCCAAAAATTCCTGGCAGCAGCCCCAGTGCACATAACTATCCTGTTTGCTTCTCCTTTGCAATCACTCCAAGAAACAAGTCAGTTCCTTGATGTGCTCTATCCAGCACCTTAGATCTACATCACAGGGCCATTCTATACCCTTAATAAATCTGAAGCTTTTCCCTCCCTGAGACTTCAGTGGAGACTGAAGAATAAAAAATAAGGAATACTGATCCTCAAAAAGGGAAAGGGCAATGGGACTCAGGCCAGGGTGGAAGAGCACCCTTCAATTCTGCTGACTTGGCTAACTTGGTAAAGAGGAAACTCTTCAGCAGAAGGGCTCTTGATACAAGTCTGGACTCCCTCTATACTTTGGAAGATTCTGCATTCAGCTTCTTGGTAGCCATGTCTTTCTCTCTTCACAGATAGAGGAAAGTTGAGATGGAGATAGAAACATCTAAGGGTTATGGAGAAATGGAAATACAATGAAGTTTCAACTCTTGGTTGCTAATTTTAGCTTTTCCTTTGGGCTCTATGGTTGAGAGGATCTGAAGACTAAATTTGGAGGTGGTTTCCACCACCCTAAAGAACAGGGTTTGGAAGAGCTCATGGCATCCTATTATTTGCTGATGGCTCCCGCTCTGTTCTATTCACTGTATAGAAGCTATCTATTGTAATTTCTTCCTTCTTTTTCTATTGTTTGCTCATATTCACCCCTTCTTTTGGTCTGTGTATTTGTCTGTGCTTTTGCTCCTCTCATTTTTTTTTTTGTTTTGGGGGCTTCTGTCAGTCTTCCCTCTTGAGGTTCTGACAGAAGATCTCTTGGTGCAGTCTATGGGGGATCGTTGTTGGGGTTTGAGCTTCCCTGTCCTCTGGAGGCTTTTGATTGGATTAATGTCCAGCAGTCAATGAGGAGGGTTGTGGAGCCTGGCCTTCCCTGAGTTCTGAAGACTTTTGATGGGATTAAGTTCAGCTTGGGTGTGCTCTGAGTCCAAAACTTCCTGGAGGACTGGAGAAAATATGGAGGATCTCCACAGCTCTGGCCAGGCTGCCAGGTCTATGTTCCCTATCTAGTTCCTTCCCTGATGTCTGTGTTCGACATTCTGAACTTGGCACAGTCCTGCCCATAAGCTACACCCTCTAAACCAGCATCTTTGCCTGCCCAGAATTTCCCACTGCCTCTGGAGTCTCAGTGCTTTAGGTGGTCAGAGGGAGGGGTCCTAGAATCTTCTTTCTGCCTTCCCCTTAAACCCGAGTGTTCTCAGATGCCAGCTTTTCAGAGGGCGCACCTTTTGAATTGAGTCCAGCAGGAGGGTTCCTTGGCTCTGTCTTGTTGTTAGGTTTGCTTTTCAGTCCTCTAGGAGCATTCAGGTTGTGATCAGTAAGGAAGGGTATTTAGAGGTCTGAGCTTCTGTTCTTTCTAGGCCACCATCTTCACTCTGCCTCCTATAGCCACACTTTTAATAGTGGCAAAAAACTGGAAAATGAGGGGGTGTCCTTTAATTGGGGAATGGCTGAAAAATTTGTGGTATCTGATGGTGATGGAATACTATTGTGCAGTAAGGAATGATGAACTGGAGGAAATCCATTTGAATTGGAATGACCTCCAGGAATTGATGCAAAGTGAAAGTAGTAGAAACAAAAGAATATTGTAAACAGAAACTGATACACTGTGGTATAATCAAATGTAATAGACTTTTCTGCTAGTAGGAATGCAACAATCCAGGACAATTCCATGGGACTTATGAGAAAGTGTTCTCTCCACATGCAGAGAAAGAACTGTCAGAATAGAAAAGCATAAGATAAACATATGATGGATCACATGGTTTGATGAGTATTTTACTGAGACTGGCTTAATTTTAATTTTTTATAACATGATTTTTTTATTTGGTCAATTTCAAACATTATTCCTTAGATACAAAAATCATTTTCTATTCTCCCCTCCTGACACCCTTCCCACAGACTACACAAAATTCCACTGGGTATGGCATGTGTCCTTGTTCAGAACCCATTACCAAGTTGGTGGTATTTGCACTAGAGTGTTCATTTAGAGTCTACATCCCCAATCATATCCCCTCAAACCCTGTAGTCAAGCAAGTGTTTTTCTTCGGTGTTTTTACTTCCACAGATTTTCCTTTGCATGTGGATAGTGTTTTTTCTAAAAGATCCCTCCAGAGTGTTGAGGGACTTTGCATTGTCACTAATGGAGAAGTCCATTACATTATATTGTACCGGTCTCTGTGTATATTGTTCTCCTGGTTCTGCTCCTTTCGCTCTGCATCACTTCCTGGAGGTTGTTCCAATTCCCATGGAATTCCTCCAGTTCATTATTCCTTTGAGCACAATAGTATTCAATCACCAACATATGCCACAATTTGTTCAGCCATTCCCCAATTGAAGGGCATCCCCTCATTTTCCAATTTTTTGCCACCACAAAGAGTGCAGCTATGAATATTCTTGTATAAGTCTTTTTCCTTATTATCTCTTTGGGGTCCAAGCCCAGTAGTGCTATTCCTGAGTCAAAAAGGTAGATAGTTTTTTAGTGCCCTTTGTACATAGTTCCAAATTGCCCTCCAGAATGGTTGGATCAATTCACAGCTCCACCAGCAATGAATTAATGTCCCTACTTTGCCACATTCCCTCCAGCGTTCATTGCTATCCTTTGTTGTCATGTTAGCTAATCTGCTAGGTGAGAGGTGATACCTCAGAGTTGTTTTTATTTGCATCTCTCTGATTATAAGATATTTAGAGCACTTTTTTCATGTGCTTATTAGTGGTTTTGATTTCTTTAATAGAAAATTGCCTATTCATGCCCCTTGCCCATTTATCAATTGGGAATTAGCTTGATTTTTTGTACAATTGATATAGCTCTTTTGTAAGTTTGAGTAATTAGACCTTTGTCAGAGGTTTTTATAATGAAGATTATTTCCCAGTTTGTTATTTCCCTTCTGATTTTAGTTACATTTGTTTTGTTTGTACAAAAACTTTTTAATTTGATGTAGTCAAAATTATTTATTTTACATTTTGTGACTCTTTCCAAGTCTTGTTGGTTTAAAATTTTTCCTCTTATGGAAGGTCTGACATATATTCTATTCGTTGCTCACATAATTTTCTTATAATTTCCTTTTTTAAGTTCAAGTCATTCACCAATTCTGAGGTTATCTTGGTGTAGAGTGTGAGGTGTTGATCCAATCCTAATCTCTCCCACACTGTCTTCCAATTTTCCCAGCAATTTTTATCAAATAGTGGATTTTTATCCCAAAAGCCAAGATCTTTGGGCTTGTCATAGACTGTCCTGCTGCTGTCACTTACCCTAAGTCCATTCCAATGATCCTCCTTTCTATTACTTAGCCAGTACCAAATTGTTTTGATGACCACTGCTTTATAATATACTTTGATATCTGGAATTGCAAGTCCTCCTTCCTTTGTATTTTTTTTTCATTATTTCCCTGCATATTCTTCACATTTTGTTCTTCCAAATGAACTTTGTTATGGTTTTTTTCTAATTAAGTAAAAAAGTTTTTTTGAAGTTCAATGGGTATGGCACTAAATAGATAGATAATTTTGAGTAGGATGGTCATTTTTATTGTGTTAGCTCATCCTACACATGAGCAGTTAATATTTTTCCAATGGCTCAGATCTAGTTTTAGTTGTGTGAAAAGTGTTTTGTAGCTGTGTTCATATAGTTCCTGTGTTTGTATTGGCAATAGATCCCTAAGTATTTTATATTGTCTAAGGTGATTTTGTATGGGATTTTTATTACTAGTTCCTGCTACTGAGATGTGTTGGTGATATATAGAAATGCTGATGACTTGTGTGGGTTTATTTTGTATCCTGCAACTTTGCTAAAGTTTTTGATTATTTCAACTAGATGTTTAGTTGATTTCCTAGGATTCTTTAAGTAGACGATCATATCATCTGCAGAGTGATAGTTTGGTCTCTTCATTGCCAATTTTAATATCTTCTATTTCTTTTTCTTCTCTAATTGCTACTTCTAGTATTTCTAGTATAATGTTAAATAATAGAGGTGAAAATGGGCATCCTTGTTTCACTCCTGATGTTATTGGGAATGCATCTAGTTTGTCCCCATTGCATATGATGTTGACTGATGGTTTTAGATAGATACTGTTTATTATTTTTAGGAAAGACCCTTCTATTCTTACACTTTCTGGTGTTTTCAATAGGAATGAGTGTTGTATTTTGTCAAAGGCTTTTTCTGGATCTATTGAGATAATCATTTAATTTTTGATGGTTTGCTTGTTGATATGGTAGATTATGTGGATGATTTTACTGATATTCAACCATCCTTGTGTTCCTGGTATAAATCCCACCTGATCATAGTGGATAAATCTCGTGATGACTTTCTGGAATCTTTTTGCTAATATTTTATTTAAGATTTTTGCATCTACGTTCATTAAGGAGATTGGTCTGTAGTTTTCTTTCTCCATTTTTGACCTGCCTGGCTTTGGAATCATTATCATAATTGTGTCATAAAAGGAATTTAGTAGAAGTCCCTCTTTGCTTATTATGTCAAATAGTTTGTATAGTATTGGGAATAGTTGTTCTTTGAATGGTTGATAGAATTCACTTGTGAATCCATCTGGCCCTGGGAATTTTTTCTTTCGGAGTTCTTTGATGGCTTGCTTAAATTCTTTTTCTGATATGGGATTATTTAAGAATACTATTTCTTCTTCTGTTAATGTAGGCAATTTATATTTTTGTAGATATTCATCCATATCACCTAGACTGGAATATTTATTGCCATATAATTGGGCAAAATAGTTTTTAATGATTACTTTAATTTCTTCTTCATTGTAGATGTGTGCTTAATTTCCATCCATGATACTGTTAATTTGGTTTTGGTTTTCTTTTTTCCTCTTTTTTATTAGATTGACCAATATTTTTTGTATTTTGTTTGTTTTTTCAAAATATCAGCTTTTAGTCTTATTTATTAGTGCAATAGTTCTATCACTTTTGATTTTATTAATGTATCCCTTAAATTTAGGATCTCTAATTTGTTTTTCTTCTAGGGGTTTTTTATTTGTTCACTTTCAAGTTTTTTGATTTGCCTGTCCAATTCACTGACCTCTGCCCTCCCTAATTTGTTAATATATGAACTCAAGGATATAAATTTCCCCTGAGTACTGCTTTGTCTACATCCCATAGAGTTTGAAAAGATGTCTCTTCATTGTCATTTTCTTCAATGAAATTATTAATTGTTTCTATGATTTGTTCTCTAACTAACCAATTTTGGAGAATCATATTATTTAATTTACATTTAATTTTATTTGGCTCTCCATGTACCTGTACTGATCATTATTTTTATTGACTTATGATCTGAAAAGTTTGCATTTATTATTTCTACTTTTCTGAATGTGTATGGCATATTTTTGTGACCTAGTATATGGTCAATATCTGTGAATGTACCATATGCTGCTGAGAAGAAGGTGTATTCCCTTTTATCCCTATTTATTTTTCTCCATATATCTATTAACTCTAATTTTTCTAGGATTTCATTCACCTATTTTACCTCTATTTAATTTTTTTATTTGATTTATCTAAATTTGATAGTGGTAGCTTCAGATCTCAGACCCACTAGTATAGTTTTACTATCTATTTCCTCCTTCAATTCTATTGGTTTCTCCATTACAAATTTGGGTGCTAAACCATTTGGTGCATACATGTTGATTAGTGATATTTCCTCATTATCTATACTCCCTTTTTTCTGGATGTATTTACATTCCCTTTCCCTTTTAATCAGGTCTATTTTTACTTTTGTTTTGTCTGATATCATTATTGCAACTCCTGCCTTCTTTCTGTCAGTTGAGGCCCAATAGGCCTTACTCCAACCTTTAATTCTGAACTTGTGAGTATCTATCCACTTCAGGTGTGTTTCTTGTAGACAACTTATGGTAGGATTTTGGATTCTAATTCACTCTCCTATTCATCTACATTTTATGGTGAGTTCATCCCATTCACGTTCAAAGTTATGCTTGTCACTAGTGAATTCCCTAGCATTTTGATATGCTACCCTAGTTTTATCCTTTCTTCTTTTGCTATATCCTTTTAAAAGAGTGGTTTACTTTTAATTAATCCCCCTATTCCCCTCCCTTAAGATGCTTCCCTTTATGGACCTTCCCTTTTCTTCACTTCTTTTTTTAGGGTCTATTAAGTTCCCTCCCCCCTCTCCTTCCCTCCCTTTTTGTACTAACTCCCCCTACACCCCTTAGTTTTCACTTCCTCTTTCCCCTGTAGGATAAGGTAGAATTCATGATACCAATGGATCTAGATGCTCTTCCCTCTCAGAAATGATTTCATTGAGAGTAATGTTCGAGTATTACCTATTAGCACTCTCTTCCTCTCCCTCTTATAAGAGTACTCTTCCCCTCCCCTTCCCATGTGTATCTTTGTGTGACAAAGGTTACTCTATTTATTTTATTTCTTCAGGTATCTCTTGGTACCATCATATATTCCCTTTAACCCTTTTTATTATTTTTTTTGCATATCATTTTCTAGCCCTTAATGCCCCAATCTTTTCCTATGAGTGCTTTTTCTAATTACTATAATAATGAATATAATTTTTGAGTTATAAATAACATTTCCCCATATATTAAAATATATAATTTGATCTAATTTTAGCCCTTAAAGAAGAGAGTTTGAATTAAAAATTTTTTTCTCCTTTTCTCTCTCTTTCATATTTACCTTTTCATGTTTCTCTCGATCTTTGTGTTTGAGTATCAAACTTTCCTCTTAGTCCTTGTCTTTTCTTTACAAATACTTGTTAATCTTCTATCTTGTTGAATTCCCATACTTTCCCCTGGAAGTATATACTCAATTTTGATGTGTAGGTGGTTCTTGGTTGAACAACCAGTTCTCCTGCCTTTCTGAATATTGTGTTCCAGGCCTTGCAGTCATTTAGTGTGGAAGCTGCCAGGTCTTGTTTGATCCTGACCTGATTGGTGCTCCTTGGTATCTTAATTTCCTCTTTTTGGCCTCTTGTAGAATTTTCTCCTTAGCTTGAAAACTCTAGAATTTGGCAATTACATTCTTGGAAGTTGTTTTGGGGGAATTTAATGTAGAGGGTGTTCTATGAATTCCATCAATGTCTATTTTGCCCCTTTGTTCAAGAACATCAGGGAAGTTTTCTTGGATGATTTCTTGTAGTATGATGTCAGGATTTCTGTTTATTTCTGGATTTTCAGGTAGACCAAAGATT
Source organism: Monodelphis domestica (assembly GCF_027887165.1). Taxonomy (NCBI): domain Eukaryota; kingdom Metazoa; phylum Chordata; class Mammalia; order Didelphimorphia; family Didelphidae; genus Monodelphis; species Monodelphis domestica. The sequence goes on along the minus strand of NC_077229.1, from coordinate 157,419,963 downwards.
CTCAAATTGTCTCTCCTTCCTCTGTTTTCCTGATCTGTCACCTTGTCAGTGAGATATTTTGTTTCCTTCTATTTTTTCAGGCTTTTGACTTTGCTTTATTAATTCTTGCTGTTTTAAAAAATCATTGGTTTCCAGTTGCTCAATTCTGATCCTTAAGGCCTGGTTTTCTGCTTTAACATTTTGGTATTCAGCTATGGTTTCTTGTTTTTTTATTTTTAAGCATTTCCTACTTCTTTTGCCAGAAGACTTCCATTTTTTAAAAATTATATTTTATTTGATCATTTCCAAGCATTATTCATTAAAGACACAGATCATTTTCTTTTCCTCCCCCCCAACCCACATAACCGACGCATAATTCCACTGGGGTCACATGTGTTCTTGATTTGAACCCATTTCCATGTTGTTAATATTTGCATTAGAGTTTCGTTTAGAGTTTCTCCTCTGTCATGTCCCCTCAACCACTGTAGTCAGGCAGTTGCTTTTCCTCGGTGTTTCTATTCCCATAGTTTATTCTTTGCTTATGTATAGTGTTTTTTCTCCTAGATCCCTGCAGATTGTTCAGGGATATTACACCACTACTAATGGAGAAGTCCATTAAGTTTGATTATACCACAGTGTATTAGTCTCTGTGTACAATGTTCTCCTGGTTCTGCTCCCTTCACTCTGCATAACTTCCTGGAGGTTGTTCCAGTCTCCATGGAATTCCTCCACTTTATTATTCCTTTTAGCACAATAGTTTTCCATCACCAACATATACTACAATTTGTTCAGCCATTCTCCAATTGATGGGCATCCCCTCGTTTTCCAGTTTTTAGCCACCACAAAGAGAGCAGCTATGAATATTTTTGTACAAGACTTTTTGTCCATTATCTCTTTGGGGTACAGACCCAGCAGTGCTATGGCTGGATCTAAGGGTAGACATTCTTTTGTCGCCCTTTCGGCATAGTTCCAAATTGCACTCCAGAATGGTTGGATCAGTTCACAACTCCACCAGCAATGAATTAATGTCCCTACTTTGCCATATCCCCTCCAGCATTCATTACTTTCCTTTGCTATCATGCTAGGCAGTCTGCTTGGTGTGAGGTGATACCTCAGAGTTGTTCTGATTTGCATCTCTCTGATTATAAGATATTTAGAACACCTCTTCATGTGCTTATTAATAGTTTTGATTTCTTTATCTGAGAACTGCCTATCCATGTCCCTTGCCCATTTATCAATTGGAGAATGGCTTGATTTTTTGTACAATTGATTTAGCGTTTTATAAATTTAAGTAATTAAACCTTTGTCAGAGGTTTCTATGAAGATTTTTTCCCCAATTTGTTGTTTCCCTTCTGATTTTAGTTACATTGATTTTGTTTGTACAAAAGCTTTTTAATTTGATGTAGCCAAAATTATTTATTTTACATTTTGTGATTCTTTCTATGTCTTGCTTGGTTTTAAAGTCTTTCCCCTCCAAAAGGTCTGACACGTATACTATTCTGTGTTTACTCAATTTACTTATCATTTCCTTCTTTATTTTTAAGTCATTCACCCATTTTTAATTTATCTTGGTGTAGGGTGTAAGGTGTTGATCTATTCCTAATCTCTCCCATACTGTCTTCCACGTTTCCCAGCAGTTTTTATCGAATAGTGGATTTTTGTCCCAAAAGCTGGGATCTTTGGGTTTATCGTATACTGTCTTGCTGAGGTCACTTTCCCCCAGTCTATTCCACTGATCTTCCTTTCTTTTTCTTAGCCAGTACCAAATTGTTTTGATGACTGCTGCTTTGTAATATAGTTTAAGGTCTAGGACTGCAAGGCCCTCATCATATGTGTTTTTTTTTTTTCATTATTTCCCTGGATACCCTTGATCTTTTGCTATTCCAAATGAATTTTGTTATAGTTTTTTTTTTCTAAATCAGTAAAGAAATATTTTGGGAGTTCAATGGGTATGGCACTAAATAGATAAATAATTTTGGGTAGGATGGTCATTTTTATTATATTGGCTCATCCTATCCATGAGCAGTTAATGTTTTTCCAATTGCTCAAGTCTAGTTTTAGTTGTGTGGAGAGTGTTTTGTATTTGTGTTCATATAGTTCCTGTGTTTGTCTCGGGAGATAGATTCCTAGGTATTTTATTTTGTCTAAGGTGATATTGAATGGGATTTCTCTTTCTAGTTTTTGCTGCTGAGCTGTATTAGAGATATATAGAAAAGCTGATGACTTATGTGGGTTTATCTTGTATCCTGCAACTTTGCTAAAGTTGTTGATTATTTCAGTTAGTTTTTTGGTTGAATCTCTAGGATTCTTTAAGTAGACCATCATGTCATCTGCAAAGAGTGATAACTTGGTCTCCTCCTTGCCTATTTTGATGCCTTTAATTTCTTTTTCTTCTCTAATTGCTACTGCTAGTCTTTCTAGTACAATGTCAAATAGTAGAGGTGATAATGGGCATCCTTGTTTCACTCTTGATCTTATTGGGAATGCATCTAGTTTATCCCCATTGCAGATGATATTAGCTGATGGTTTTAGATATATACTGTTTATTATTTTTAAGAACGACCCTTCTATTCCCATGCTTTCTAGTGTTTTTAGTAGAAATGTGTGTTGTATTTTATCAAAGGCTTTTTCTGCTTCTATTGAGATAATCATGTGATTCTCGTGGGTTTGTTTGTTGATGTGGTCAGTTATGTGGCTGGTTTTCCTAATATTGAAACAGCCCTGCATTCCTGGTATAAATCCTACTTGATCATGGTGAATGATCCTTCTGATCACTTGCTGGAGTCTTTTTGCTAGTATCCTATTTAAGATTTTTGCATCTATATTCATTAGGGAGATTGGTCTATAGTTTTCTTTCTCTGTTTTTGATCTGCCTGGTTTTGGAATCAGTACCATGTTTGTGTCATAAAAGGTGTTTGGTAGAACTCCCTCTTTGCTTATTATGTCAAATAATTTGTATGGTATTGGGATTAACTGTTCTCTGAATGTTTGATAGAATTCACTGGTGAATCCATTAGGCCCTGGGGATTTTTTCCTAGGAAGTTCATTGATGGATTGTTGGATTTCATTTTTGGATATGGGATTATTTAAGAATTCTATTTCCTCTTCTGTTAGTCTAGGCAGTTTGTATTTTTGTATATTTTTATCCATATCACCTAAATTGGTGTATTTATTGCCATATAATTGGGCAAAGTAATTTCTAACTTCATCGGAGGTGCTGTCCCCCTTTTCATCTTTGATGCTGTTAATTTGCTTTTCTTCCTTCCTTTTTTTAATTAAATTGACCAGTACTTTGTCTATTTTGTTTGTTTTTTCAAAGTACCAGCTTCTTGTCTTATTTATTAAATCAATAGTTCTATCACTTTCAATTTTATTAATTTCTCCCTTAATTTTTAGGATTTCTAGTTTGGTTTTCTACTGGGGGTTTTTAATTTGATTGCTCTTGAGTTTTTTTATTTGCATTTCCAATTGTTTGATCTCTGCTCTCCCTAGTTTGTTGATATATGCACTCAGGGATATGAATTTACCTCTGATTACTGCTTTGGCTGCAATCCCAAAAGGTTTGAAAGGATGTCTCACCATTGTCATTTTCCTCTATAAAATAATTAATTGTTTCTATGATTTCTTCTCTAACTAAACGATTTTGGAGTATCATATTGTTTATTTTCCAATTAGTTTTTTATTTGGTTTTCCATGTACCTTTACTGATCATTATTTTTATTGCCTTGTGATCTGAGAAGGCTGGATTTATTATTTCTGCTTTTCTGCATTTGTGTGCTATGTTTCTGTATGGTCAATTTTTGTGAATGTGCCATGTTGTGCTGAGAAGGTGTATTCCTTTTTATCGATATTTATTTTTCTCCATATGTCTATTAATTCTAATTTTTCTAAGATTTCATTCTCTTCTTTCACCTTTTTCTTATTTATTTTTTTGGTTTGATTTATCTAAATTTGATAATGGTTGGTTTAAGTCTCCCAGTAATATGGTTTTACTGTCTATTTCTCCCTTCAATTCTCCGAGTTTCTCCATTAGAAATTTGGGTGCTATATTATTTGGTGCATACATGTTGCTTAGTGATATTTCCTCATTATCTAAAGTTCCTTTTAACAAAATATAATTAACTTCCCTATCCCTTTTGATCAGGTCTATTTTTGCTTTGGCTTTATCAGATATCATGATTACCACTCCTGCCTTCTTTCTGTTAGCTGAGGCTCACAAGGCCTTACTCCATCCTTTAATTCTGACCTTGAGGGTGTCAACCCACCTCATGTATGTTTCTTGAAGACAACATATGGTAGAGTTTTGGATTCTAATCCATTCTGCTATTTGTCTACATTTTATGGGTGAGTTCATCCTATTCACGTTCAAAGTTATGACTGTCACTTGTGGACTCCCTGGCATTTTGATATCCTTCCCTTGTTCTAACCTTTTCTTCTTCGGCTCTACCTTTTAGTCCAGTGATTTACTTTAAATTGGTCACCCTTGTCCCCTCCCTTGATATGTTTCCCTTTTTAGTCCCTCCCTTTTTGTTCCCTCCCATTCCCCCCTCTCTTTCCCTCCCCTTTTGTTTTCCCTCTCCCCCTCCCCCCCCCCTTGATTTTCCCTTCTCCCTACCTTTGTTGGGTAAGATAGAATTCAAGATCCCAATGGATCTGGATGTTTTTCCCTCTCAGAGTTGATTTCCCTGAGATTAAGGTTTAAGTAAAAAAACCCCTCTCTTCCTCTCCTTCTTATAGGAGTTTTCTTCCCCTCCCTTCCCATGTGAATGTTTATGTGAGAATGATTATACTATTTGGTCTTTCTTTTCCCCCTATTTACACATTACATTTTCCCCACATGGTAGTATACATAGATTGATATAAATGTAGTTCTTATAGATGAGAGTTTGAGTAAAAGAAGAAGATGACACTTTTTCCTTTTCCCTTTCCTTCATATTTACCTTTTCAGGTATTCCATGCTCTTTGATTTTCGATATCAAACTTTCCATAGAACTCTGGTCTTTTCATTGCAAAAAGTTGGAAATCTTCTATTTTGTTGAATGGCCATACTTTCCTTTGGAAGTATATAGTCAGTTTTGCTGGATAGCTGATTCTTGGTTGAAGACCCAGCTCTCTTGCCTTTCTGAAGATCATGTTCCATGCCTTACAATGATTTAGAGTAGAACTTGCAAGGTCTTGTGTGACCCTGATTGGCATTCCTTCATATCTAAATTGTCTTTTTCTGGCTTCTTGTAGGATTTTTTCTTTTTTTTGAGAGTTTTGGAATTTGGCAATTACATTCTTGGGAGTTGTCTTTTGGGGATTTAGTGTAGAGGGTGTTCTGTGAGCTCTGTCAGTGGCTGTATTGCCCCCTTGTTCTAGAATCTCTGAGCAATTTTCTTTGATTATCTCTTGTATTAAGATGTCAAGTTTGTTGTTTATTTCTGGCTTTTCTGGAAGTCCAATTATTCTTAAATTATCTCTTCTCTCTCTCTATTTTCCAAATCTGTCACTTTTATGTTCTCTTCTAATTTCTTTGTCTTTTGCCTTTGCTGTATTAGTTCTTGCTTTAAAGCCTGGTTTTCTTTTATAGTTTGGTCAAACTGGTTTTGTAGATGCGTGAATTTCTTTTGCATTATTTCCCACTTTTCCTCCCAGAAGGCTTCCATCTTTTTGTTCATTTCAGATTCAAATTTTTCATGCGTTTGTGGAGGTTTTCCATTTCCTTTGGAAGGTATCGGAGCATTTGCTTGTGTTTCCTCTTTTATCTCCTCTGTGTTTTGTATTTTTGCTCCATAAAATGTGTCCAAAGTCACCCCCTTCTTCTTGTTTTCTTTGGAATGTTGGGGCTTTTGTGCTTCTGTGTAGTTTGCCATCTCTATCTAAATGGGGAGGATTAGCTTTTCTTATCTCTGTCTGATGTTCAGAGGTTTTAGCCCTAGGCAGATTATCTGTTCTATGCAGTTGTTATTCTGTCTTCCCGGGGAGCCAGGAATTGCAGGTGTGTTCCTGTTACTGCCCTCCTCTCCTCGGCACCCTCCTGATGCTTCTCTGTTGCCTTACTTCCACTCTCTGAACCTAGCTTGGCCCTTGTTCCTGTGCCTTAGCCAGTCAGCTGCAGCACTCTGCTGGGGGAGGGGCTGCGGCTTCCTGGAGCTCTGAGGACTCCTAATGAGATTAGCTTTTCCTGTGTTTAATTTAGTATACCTTGAGGCAGGGACTTTTTTCATGAGACTCCAATGGAAGGATCCAGCCAGGGCATTACAAGATCCCCCCTCTCTCTCTGTTACCCTGCTGTCTGGGTGCCCCCTCGACTGGGTCAGGTTTTTTTCAGGAAGCAGCCTTCAGAATAGCCAGCTCCGGAGGCCCTTTTGCTAGCCCTGAGGTTTGCTGTAGTTCCAGAGGACCCTGCTTACTGAGGGGGAGGGGCCACGGCTTCCCGGAGCCCTGAGGGCTCCTCCCAGGGGATTAAGAGCTCCCCCATATCTCTCTGTTTCCCTGCTATCTGGGTGCCCCCTCGACTGGGTCAGGTTGTTTTCAGGAAGCAGCCTTCAGAATAGCTGGCTCCCGAGGCCCTTTTGCTAACCCTGAGGTTTGCTGTAGTTCCAGAGGACCCTGCTCTCTGAGGCTTCCTGGAGCTCAGAGGGCTCATCCCAGGGGGTTAAGAGCTTCCCCGTCTCTCTCTGTTTCCCTGCTGTCTGGGTGCCCCCTCGACTGGGTTAGGTTGTTTTCAGGATATGGCCTTCAGAGTAGCAGGCCGTGGGGCTCTGAGGTTGCCTCTGCTGCCTTGGACTTGGACTCGGCACTCTGGGTTGGGGAGGATGGGTCCTAGGACCTTCCTTCTGCCTACTCCTTAGGTCCGAGTCGTCTCGGGTTCTGGCTTTTGGGCGGGGGCATACCTTTTGATTCAGGTCCAGGACCAGGAGGAGGACTCCTGGGGTCTATGTTGTTGATCATTTTGGATTTTGGTGCCCTAGGAGCATTCGATTTGAGATCAGTAAGGAAGGGTTTCAGGAGATCTGGACGTTAGCTTTCTCTAAGCCGCCATCTTGACCGGAAATCAAGACTTCCATTTTTTTGATAAGCTCCAATTTAAATTTTTACAGAACTTGCAGGCAATTATTGTTTTTTTTTGGAATGTTTTGCCTTTGTTTGAATTTCATCCTTTATTTCTTCTATAGCCTGGGTTTTTCCTCCATAACAATGTTCGAGGATCACTGTCTTTTGTTTGTTTGTTTGTTTGTTTTTGGAAGGATTCTGAGGCTCCTGTGCACAATTTTCCCTCACTATAGATGTTTTACCTACCCTATTTAGTGAGAAATCTGAGTGAGCTGGACATGTTCTCTGTGTATGGAGTTAAGGAGCAAGTATTTTTCCTGAGGCCAGCTCTTGAATCTCTGCAGGCCTTTGAAGCTCTTCTCTGCACTACCTTCCCAGGGGCACCCAATGTCTGTGCTCCCCTGCCCCACTGGATTTCTGTTCTATCTGCTTTCAGGGGTAGTTCCCCAGTGGTCCTCTTCAGGCCCCAATGACCTATAGGTGTCCTTTGCTCACTCTAGAGGTGCACCTCACTCACTCGCTGGTTCTGGCTTGAGCTGGCTCTGGCTCAGTAGGTAGGGTGGGGGAGGTTGGATCATCTCACATTTGTGTGGGAGCTTTTTCACCCTCTTATAGTGTGGAAATGCCCAAATCCCATGTACCTTCAATACTGCGCCCTACTGTACAGTTCCTCCATTCTACTGAAAATGATTTGTAAGGACTTTTGAGGTAGTCTATATCGGTGTGTGCTGGGGAGAGGAAGTGTCCCACATCTAGACTGCTGCCATGCTTACCTGGAAGTCCAATAAATAGTGGGACTTTGTCTTTGAATGATGACTCTATTGAAAATATTAATAATATAGAAATATGTCTTGAATAATGATACATATATAACCCAGTGGAACTGCTGGTCAACTCTGGGAGGGTGAAGGAATAGGGGAGGAAAGAATAGGAATCATGTAACCATGGAAAATATTCTAAATAATTTTTTTTAAAGAGCATTGGGTTGAGTACCAAGAAAAAAAAAAAAGTACTGATTGATTGATTAAAGTAAACAGAGTTGGATCTGGATATCGAATATATAAGATTACATTAAGTAAGGAAAGGAGAAGGCATTTTCTTAGAGGAAACAACTTGAGTAAAAGCAAGCAAAATGGGAATTCAAATGTTTATTTGGAAAATTAAAAGCATTCCATTTTAACTTGTGCAAAACCTTTTCTTGAAGGAGCATGAGATAATTCAAAATATGTCAGGTTTCAGAAGACCCAAATACTCGAATTATGTATTTATTTTCATATTTTCCACAATTACTTTTACTTTTATGTGGAATGGTATTTAAATGATGCCATATTATGTATGACTTATGGTAGTTTCTGGTCAAAATTTTACCAGACTTCATTTTGTTAATTTTAGAAGCAGCTAGCTTCTAGAGGAGAGAGCACTTGGCTTATAAGAATTGTCTTTTAATTTTGGCTGTGCCACAAAATATAGTGAAAATCACTTAATGATGTTAAATTTTCATTACTATATTAGAAAAATGGGGGAACTGGACTGTGATTTCTAAGCTCTATTATTCTACACCTATTTTCTTATGTAAAGAAATTATCTTCTTTTTGCCTTGACAAAGTTCATTTTCATGTTTTTTCTCTTAAATTTTCAAAATAATTTTTATAATAAGACTTTAGGGTTCCCTATTTGAAATAACAGTGCCACTGATCAATTTTATCTCCAGAGTGTGAATTTTAGATTTACTCCACCTGCTTAGTCTAACAAAACAGGAATGTCTACACCCCTACTTAAGGATTAAGTGTTAAGACATGTGCTATCAAGTGACAAAACAGAAACAACTGATAGACCCCCTGGGCTGTCTTAAGTCAACCTTAAGCTACCATTGTTACATCTGAGACATAAGAAGTGTTATAAAAAATGGTCTGTATATTTCATGTCACTTCTTTTCTCCGGCCTCTTTTTTGCTGAGAGGTTGCTCTGGATCTCTTTTGGTTCAGAAGTTTCTGGTGGCAGTGTGCTGGGCATCTTGGAATCTGGGTGTGGCTGTGGCTATTGTCTGGGCTTGATGGTGAGCATCCTTGATACAGTAACTGGGAGAAGCTTAATATCATAGGTCCGGTGAGGCATCTTCCCTGATTTCTCTCTTGGAGTTTAGGCTGATTCCTTTTTTCTCTACCTTTCCTAAAAATGCCATTATCCTAGGAGGCCCCTCATCTTGGAGGAGGCCTTGTGGCTGGAAGGTCTCTGAACTCCCCTTGGCTCAGGCTAGGCTGAAGAAATATTATACCTTTTTCCCTCTCTCTTCTTCTTAATTCCTCCCCTCTATATTAATTAAACCAACATAAAATTTCCAAACTGACTTGAGTATTTTTATTGGGATTTGAATTAATCCCTGGCAACCATAAGGATTATATATTAGTCAAAATCTCTAAATGTACCCCTTACAAGAAGGTAACTTTTCCTTTTCCAAGAATCCTCAGGGTAAAACTGTGGGTAGATTTATTATGAAATATCCAACTATAATCCCCATACTCAATGTTTTCCCCTTAAGAAGCAGCCAGTAGACTCAGATCTTTAGCAAAGGCATTTACTCAAATGGAATAGAAGGAGTAGATATTTAAAAGTGTTCCTTCTTGCAGCACATACATCACTTTTCCATAAATATTTCCAAACTCCAAGAATGGGAAAAAGTTGATGGGGATTCAAAATACAATGATAGTGAAGCTCACATGTAAGAAATGAATATTGCCAGAGGAGCTTATATCTCTGGAACAAAAAGACTTAGATATCATTTTTTTTCCTGAGAATTGTCATGAAGTTCACTGAGTTGCTCCACTGACAACTAGATGGAACAAGCAGCTTCTGGGTTGAGCCCAGTAGGTGTATTGTGAAGTGATAGAAGTAATGATTTATCCCCTAGTTCTATAAATGCTGGACATAGTTGGGCCTGGGAAGCCATTGGGCAATAGGTGCTGTATGGAACCAAGCAGGCTACTCTTCTGGTGGGCATTAATTGCTGGAGAAGATCAGGCAATTTGTTTGATAGTGGCTGCTGGACAGTCAGGCAAAATACTATACTACTGGACAGTATCTATGTCTATAAAGGTCAATGTGCTGTTCTCTTTAATTGTTTTATCTTCACTTCAACACAGGCAGGGGAGTTTAGTCCTTAACCAGAGAGGTCTTGGTGCTTGTAGCCAAGGACCTGAGGAAGTCTCTCTCAAGAAGTAGGTCTTTCCTGAGGCTAGTTTATTCAGAAAATTTCCAAGAAAGTAGGGCTTTTCACTCACCATATCAGTCCAAGGGAAGAGATTTAAGAACAATCTCACCAGGAACCAGGTCTTAGGTCCAGTCAGCAGATTCTTCACCAGCCTCCAACTTGAACTCAGAACTCCAGAAGCAGATGAAGTCTAAGTTGAACTCCATTTGGGAAGTTATAACTCCCTTTTAAAGACGCTTTCTTTTGCATCATTTCCTGTGCCTTCCCCTAATTTTACATCTACCAATCACAGTTGATGAATTGCTTTAGGACTGCCCAGGGACTGTCAGTTTAATTCTGATTAGTCACCCACTATTGCACATGTGGATCACAGACTTCCCCCACTCATGTGTGAATGGGGTGTTTACACCTTTGGTGACTAAATCTAAAAATTGACACATCTCCCCACTCAACTTTAAGTAGAGTTTATCTAAAAATGGGAAGAGGAGTTAATTTTAATTTTCACAATCAGGGGAGAGTTATATTTAGTCTTCACATAGGTAAGGCACTAGAATTAAGAGGCATTGAGGAAGGCTTCATGTAGATGCTGAAATTTAGTTGAGACTAAAATGAATCTGCTCACATCCTGGTAGTAAATGAAGCAATACTTCTCTCTAATGTTTAAAGCTAATTTTGCTATTATCTATTTTTACTTTTAAATATATAACATATGTAAATCATAATATAAAACACATGGTTTATTAAAATATGTAATGAATTATAAAAATATGATTTTTCAGGAGAAACAAGTTCTCACATTAGCAATGCCCCAAAATCTCTCATTTTTCCTTCCTCCCACCCAAGAAGAGAGTTAATATGATATAAGATGTACAACTATCATATAGTACATACTTCCCTGTTTATTATTTTATGAAACAAGAATCATACTGCTTTCACTAGGAAAAAAAAACCTCATGAAAGAAATAAAGTAAAAAATGGTGTGTTTGAATTTGTGTTTGTACTCCGTCTATTCTTTTTATGACTATGGATTTACATTTTTTGTGATATCACCTAGAGCACCTTTTAGAGATGAAGGGACTACCTCCACTCCCATCCCAAACTAAGTGTGCCTGCCTCCCCTCCCCAGAGGCCAAGTACCACTATCCCCTCCAGAGACCAAGTGCATTACCCCTCTCCCCCCATGCTGGGTACAACCTTCCCTCCTTACCCCAGAGAAGGGAGTGATAAAGCACTCCCATTGGTCTGCTGGGTGGAAGGGTGGGTGAAATGAGGAATGTCCTCTGCCTATAAAGAGGGAGAGGAGAGTAGCTCAAATGCTTCGCTTCCCTGCAGCTCTGCCAAGCAGCTCTGGCTTAGTACCTCTGTCTTTATTAACAAACTCTGGGGAATGAGTGTGGAGAGGAAGGATGGCTGAGTGCCCACAGAGAGTGTTCTGTATACAATCTTTGGCATCTGTGCTATTGGTTTGCCATCACTGACCTAGCATTATCCTGAATTCTTCCCTTGTTGATAATTGTTGTCATTCACAATTGATGATCATACATTACTGTTGATAACTATATAAAACACTCTTCTTGTTCTACTCATTTGTCTTGCAGTACTTCATTTAAGTCTTGGGTTGTGTGTGTGTGTGTGTGTGTGTGTGTGTGTGTGTGTGTGTGATCATTTTGTTTTTCATCTTTTATGACAGAGTAGAATTCCATTACAGTCAACGACCACAACCTATTGACCACAACCTCAATTGATGGGCATCCCTTCAGTTTCTGGAGTTTCCAGTTTGTTGGCGCTATAAACAGCTACTATAAAATATTTTAAAACAGATGGTTTCTTTTCCTTTTTCCTTGATCACCTAAGGAAATAAATCTACCAGTTTTATTATTCAGCCAAAATATATATACAGCTTTAACACTGTTGTAGTATAATTCCAGATTTTTCTCTAAAATCCTTAGATTACTTCATAGTTCCATCAACACTGTATGTGTCCCTGTTTTTGCATATCTCCTCCAACAATTGTAATTTTGCCCTTTTATTATTTTAGACAGTTTGAGAAGTGAGAAATATCTCAGAATTATTTTGATTTGTACTTCTTTAATAAACAATGCTTTCTATCTTTAGTTCATTCATAAAGTCTTCTATCTATAAATCTGATAGGTAATGTTTTCCCTGTTCTTCTGATTTGCTTATATTTCCCTTTATATGTAGGTTATATATCCATTTTGATCTTGTCTTGGTAACTGATATAAAATATTGGTCTGTATATAGTTTATGGCTAACTCTTTTTAAGTTTCCCAATAATTCTTATAAATAATTAATTTTTATTCCAAAAATTAGGAACTTCTCTTTTGTCAAACCCAAAATTTCTCTTATCTTTTATGACAGTTTGTTATTTCTCTGTACTGTTTCACTGATCTACCTTTCTATTTCTTAACCAGTACCAGAATGTTTTGATAATTACTGCTTCAGAATATAACTTGAAATTTGGTATTGCTAGACTTTCTTCCTTTAAATTTTTAAAAATAATTTCCTTTTATATTATTGACCTTTTATTTTGGCAATTTAATTTTGTTACAATTTTTCTTGTTCAAAAATATTTTACTTTTTAATTGGGATAGAATTAAACAAATGGATAAGGCATGATTATTATTTTCATTTTATTAGCTCTGCCTATCTGTAAAGCATGAATATTTTTACAATTATTTAAATCTGAGTTTATTTATATAAACACTATTCTATAATTATGTTCATGTGGCTTTTGCATTTGATTTGAATATATACTCCTCAGGTTATTATTCTACTTATGGTTAATTTAAGTAGGTTATCTCTTACTAAATCTTCTTGTTGGATGTTGTTAATGATATATGTGTGCTTATGATTTATGTCAGTTTATTTTAAAGCCCACTACTTTGCTAAAATTATTAATAGTTTCAATTAATTTCAGGTGAATCTCTAGAATTTTGTATATATATGTATATGTATAAAATCAAGAATTTCATTACTTCTTTCTCCATTTATATAACTTCAATTACTTTATCTTCTCTTATTACTATTATCAGTATTTCTAGAACAATATTAAATATTATTAGTAATGATGGAAATCTTTATTTTATTCTTGATTTTACCTCCTGATTAGAGGAAGACCTCTAAACTATCTCCATTATAGAGGATATTTGCTGATGCCTTCACATATATATTTATTAATCTAAGGAATAATTTACTTATACTTATGTTTTGAATTGTTTTGAATTGGAATAAGCTTTGCATTTTGCCAAAAAATTTTTTCTTTATGAATCAATTTAATAATATGATTAAAATTTTTTTGTTTGGTTAAATTAATTATATTAAGAGTTTTCCCTATATTAAACCATCTCTACATACCTGGTAAAATCCTGTTCAGTCATAATGTATAACCATAGCAATGTATTGTAATGTTCTCTTTAATATTTTATTTAGAATTTTTGTATCTAATATGCATTAATGAAACTGATGTAAAATTTTCTTTGCTTTTCCTAGTTTAGGTATCTGTACAATATTTGTTTCATAAAAGGAGTTTGGTAGGACTCCTTTTTTTACCAATTATTCAAAATAATTTATTTAATAATGAAATTAGATGATTTTAAAATATTTTGTAAAGTTCACCTATAAATCCATCTGGTTTTGAGGCATTTTTGTGGGGGGAAGTTCATATTTATTTTGTTCAATTTATTTTTCTAAAATAGATTCATTTAAATATTCTATTTCCTCTTCCTTTAGTTTAAGCATCTTATATTTTTGTAAGTTTTCATTCATTTCAGTTAAGTTATTAATTTTATTGCCATAAAATTAGGCAGAGTAACTTCAAATAACTCTTTTGATTTCATCTTTATTATTGGTAAATTTGCCCTTTTAATTTTTTATGATTTGATTTTCTTCTCTCTTTTTGAAATATCAAATTAACCAATGATTTAAATTCAATTTTGTTAATCTCACCTTAAAATTTTATTATTTCTAATTTAGTATTTAATTGGGGATTTGCAATTTATTCTTTTCATAATTTTTAATTGTATACCCAATTCATTGATCTGTTCTTTTTAATTGATATAAAGCATTTACATATATATGTATATATATATACATATATATATATATATATATTTCTACAGCTTTTTTGCTGTATCCCATAAGTTTTGGTATGTTATCTCATCATTATAATTTTTCTTAGTGAAATTATGTATTGTTTCTCTGACTTGTTCTTTAACCCACTTATTCTTTAAGATTAAGTTACTTAGTCTACAATTAAATTTATATTCTGTAATTTCATGGCCCCATATTAAATATAATTTTATGATTTGAAAAGGAAGCATTTAGGATTTCTGCTTTTCTGAATTTAATTATAACATTTTTGTTTTTAATATATGCTCAATTTAAAAAGAAGTATCTGTATTGCTGAGAAGGTATATTCCTTTCTATCCCCATATAATTCTCTCCAGATATCTATTTTATGTACCTTATATAATATTTTATTTATCTCCTTAACATCTTTGTTATTTATTTTTTGTTTATATTCATCCAGTTCAGAGAGATTAATCACTCATTATTATAATTTTGTTTTCTATTTCCATCTGTGATTATTTTAGCTTTTCCTTTAAAATTTTGGATATCATAATATTTATTGCATATAAGTTAAGTATTGATGATGCTTCATCATCTATCATACCTTTTTAAGTTTCATGTCTTCAAGTATCTCTTTTAATTCAATGAATTTGAGCTTTAACCTTGTCTGAGATCACTATTGCTTTTCCTGCTTTTTTTGTTAGCTGAAGCATAAAATATTTTACTGCATCCCTTCATTTTTACTCTATGTGTGTCTCTCATTTTTCAATGTGTTTCTTGTAAACACTATATTGATGGGATTGGGCTTTTAATCAATTCTGCTATCCATGTCTGTTTTATGAATGAATTCATCCTAATAGTTCAGTATCTCTATTTTATTTTTCTTCATTATTTTTCTTTCTTTCTATCTCATTTAACCTTATTGATTTTCAGAAATTTAATTTTCCTCTAACCACTATCTCTTTAATCAACATCTCTTCTTTAGTTCAATATTTATTTTCCTTCCCATCCCTTTAATGTTCCTTCCCTTTTCTCCTCCTCTTACCCTCTTAGTTGTTAATCTATTTACCCTTATGAGTCCCTCCCTTATCACTTCCTTAGTATCATATTTCTTAATATTATGACCTCTATAATTCTTTAACTTGTTTCATCTCTTTCCCTCTTTTTTCTTAATCTATATGCCAACCTATGATTCCATCTTTTAATCTTTATCCTTTTCCCTCTTGTCTCCTTGTAAGATAAGAAAAAAATTTCCTTTCTAAATGTATATATTCGATCTTTTACCCACATCTGATATGAATAAGCTACTAGTTTTGCCATCCATTCATTCTCTAATTCTCTTCATTATGGCATTTTTTCCATTGATGTCTCTTTTAAATTAAATGATTATTACAATTTATTCTGTACCTAAAATTTTTATTTTATTTTCAACACATTCTATTATATTCAATTTGACCTTGAAGCTTCTATATATAAAAGCTCCTCAAAGTCACCAAGTTAATTATTAATGAATTAATCTACTTTCTGAGAAATTTTCCCTTCCTCAAAAGCCTCTTCCCTCTTCCAACATTTTCAAGTTCCCTTAGGGTTGTGTGTGGACGTGTGTACTTGTGCATGTGTTTGTGTGTGTAAAAGCTTAATAACCAGCTCTTATAAAAAGAAACTAAATATAACACACTTTAAAATTATTTTATTATACTTTCTCCAGCACTTTAAGTTTAGCCAATCATCTAAACAATAAAGCTTTGATTTGTAATTTACTGATTTCGATGGTGTAAATGTTTATACTGAAATTTTAGTAGACTTTCATAAGATATTATGAGCCAGCTCCAGAACAGTAGAATTTAGAGTAATCAACATTTTTCATTTCCCATCTTCCTTTTGACAATTTAGGCAAATGAGTAGGAAGGGACAATGATATGAATGAAGTCTATACCTTGAAGGCACATTCATTTTCTTATTGACTTCTTCATATATAATTAAATATGTAGAGATTCTCTACTTTCTGTGATGGGGAATTTATGTTTTGCTTCTATGGGCTTTCCACTATACACACTTCCAATGTCTCTGTCTCTTAGCTTCAGTTGAAAACTTCATTGGGGTACTCTACCCCCTTAAGCCTTGGTATAATAAAATTCTTACTGCATTAATGAATTTTTTATATTTACTTGAGGAGATGAACCAGAAAATGATGAACTAATGGACTTGGGAGATTGTAGACCTTCTCGGTCCTGGCAGAATGCTATCAGTTTTCTTTATCTCTCAGGGAATTTCTGTGAAATTCTATAGAGAACATTTTTCCTTTCTATTATATTGTTTCCTCATTGTTTTCTTTCTCTCACTACTGTGATGATGGGAATAACACCAATCCTATCTTGATATCAGTTTCTGCATCTGTAAAATAATATGGGTGGACAAATTATCTCTTTTCTTCTATATTTGAATCTTTGATTTTATGTACCTTCAAAAAGTCCCTCTCCTCAGGATTTAAAGCCAATAGGACATGTAGAGGTCTTCCAGTCTAACCTCAATTTTGAAAAATGAAGAAATTGAAACTCCTGAAGAGATAACTTACTTTCTCAAAGTTATATAATCCCTTAAAATTTACAACTTGTCTTTACTGAACTATGAATAAAATAGCTATGAGTATGACTTTGAGCACATGATCTCTATTAAACATAATTTCCCAGTCTGTAAAATTGGAGCTTGGAATAAAATCAGCTCAACATTCTTTCCCACTGATAAAATTATATGATTTTACTCTTTGTGATAAAAAGGAAAGGGAAAGGTACAAGCATTGTGAATAAGGGGATGATCAAGAGCAAAGAGAACATCTGAAGTTTGAAGGAATGCTTCAAAGGGGCAGATGGAACCTTCACTGGACCTGCAGGCAGATGGGAGAGTTCCATCAAGATTCAAAAGCAGTTGGAGCCAGAGAGAAAGACCTTCTTCTTATATGGGACTTTGTGGAGCTTTATAGAAGAAGTACCCATCTCAAAATCCTTTTGCTTGAATTGAATGAAGATCTCAATTATCTACTGAAGCTAATTTTGGGATAAAGACTCTTTTCCCCTTAGGGGAACCCAGAGGTTAGCCCTGAAGAATTCTTCTTGATCAAATCCTCAATAGTTATATTAGGAAAGTATCAGTTAAGAAAGAGGCTGTGGGAGAACAGATTTACCCTGTAGTCTAAACTGTCTGACTCCATTGGTAACAACCCAGCTCAGTGAAAGACAGAGGAAGTGTCACCTAGAATTCAATCTCCTAACAGCTGTTCAGTGATTCCTTCCTTTTTCTAAGTCCCCCCTTCACTATTAAAGCATTTATTAAACACCTAAAATGTTCCATACACTGCTAGTTGCTTTATAAATATAATCTCATTTGATACTCATAGCAACCCTGAGAGGTAAGTGCTATTATTATCTGCATTCATTTTACAGTTGAGGAAAGTTTCTGACGCTACAAGTCTTCCAGATTCCAGGTCAAACATTTTAAGGACTGTACTGCCCAGGGAGTGAGTAGTACAGTTGAGAGAATAGTCTGTCTTTTTGGTGTCAATAATTAACTCTCTTCCCATCAAAGGCAGGTCCTGTGGAGTTAGATAAAAAGAGAAGTGAAAATATAGGAAGGAAAGTGTTAGGGAGAACCAAATGAGTTACTCATTCCCTAGTTAGAGTTTCTATTTAAGTTTTCTTGTCTTGCCATTCATTATAGAGAAAATGGTAGATACTTAGATACTTAGACATGTTCATGTGGATTTGATTACTCATATGAATCATTTCATTGATCTCAGTAGTAAAGATTAACTTCATACTTGAGTCTGCAATAACGTTTTTATCTTGACAATCTCCTTTTCCTTAGCCTTTTAGGCATAGAGATATTCCTGAACTTTCTGTGTTCCTATCCTTTATCATCATTCAGATTGTACCCCTAGTCAGTGAATTACATATATGAAATTGCATATTGTGTGCAATATATATTAGGAGGACAATCTTCCCAGTAACTCACATTTAAACTTTACTAGTAGGAAGATACAGTGAGATGTGACCATCTTAATATTATCCTCCTCCTTTCCTACTTCATGAGATGTTCCAAAGAATAA
Organism: Monodelphis domestica; assembly: GCF_027887165.1. Classification (NCBI taxonomy): domain Eukaryota; kingdom Metazoa; phylum Chordata; class Mammalia; order Didelphimorphia; family Didelphidae; genus Monodelphis; species Monodelphis domestica. The sequence continues at coordinate 157,401,547 of NC_077229.1, read as the reverse complement.
CAAACAACATCCACAATATAGTAAAAATGCCATCTAGACAATAAATGTTCAGGGTTTTTCTAGTAAAAACCATGGAATTGAAACAATGTCTTAAAATATGCCATAGTTAGACATTTTAGTCTTTAATGTACATTCTAAAATGTTAAAAATTTGTTTCTTGAAGGTTAGGAATTTAGGCAATTGAACTATGAAACACTTTTTTTTTTTCATTTTCTTATGTTTTTGAAAACCTAAAACTTAGCTATGGGGAAATCAGAGAATATGCTCCCATTCCCCCTGGTGAAGTGTTTTCAATCCTTTTCTCCTTAATTAAATAGTAATTAATTAGAATGTTTTGCTATTTAATTAGAATTTAAATGGAAGGTTAAGTGAACAATAACAGCAATAATGGGGCAGCTAGTTAGTATAGGTAATTGAGTGATGGGTCTGGAGTCAGGAAGTCAAGAAGACTCATCAAATCTGACCTCAGACACCCACTAGTTATATGACACTGGGCAAGGCACTTAACCATATTTGCCTCAGTTCCTCATCTGTAAAATGAGCTAGAGAAGGAAATGGGAAACTATTCTAGTATCTTTGCCAAGAAAACTCCAAATAGGGTCACAGATAGTTAGACAGAAATGAACAATAAAAATGTTAGGTTCATCACTATATCTTGAATTTCCTTGTTTACTGTAAATTTTAGCTAAAGTTTGCAAGAAACCTTTTGCTGATCCTTCCGAAATTTAGTACCTCCCTTCTGAGATTATCTCTAATATATCCACCTATGGATTGCTATTTCAGTTTTAGGAAATTTCCATTTATCTTATTTGCACATAGATGTTTGCATGTTAGGTCCCAACAGACAACTCCTTGAAAGTATTAGAATTAAAATTCTCTGGAAACTTTGTTAATTTGGAAGTATTTATTAGATAATGAAAGCGGTTTGGAGAGAGAAAAGGAACATAATCAAATGACTGGTTGCCTAGCTAATCTGAGTTTTCTTTTTACATCCTGTCTCCTTTTGCTAGCAAAGAGTTCATTTTGCTTCCTGTATCCCCATTTTATAACCCTGGTGATGTCACTCCCTCTGGGTCACCCTAGAGGGACATACCAACCTCAGTCGAGGTCAGAGACTAGTCTTCTGAATGCCAGGAGTATTCTGGGACAAAATACAAGTGTCCTTTAGGATGCCTGGGAACCAGAGGCTTCTTCTTACACTGATAAGCTTCAGGTATCAAATTCCAGACTCAGTCAAAGGATCAGGGTGAAACCAATAATAATTTTCAAAATTTCCTTTTAGACAAGAAAGAAGGGTGCAATTTATATTAAATTCACACAAAAGTTTGATGCATGTATTTTTTAGCCATTCTTTGTGTCTTAAAGCTCATTGGTAAGGCATCCTGTCCTTTGTTGGTGAAGATCAATTAGTGAGAGGTGTGGCAAAGATGAGGATCTCAGAAAAGAAGAGTTCTGTTGTTTTTCTGTTTTTTTTTTCTAGTCTCTTCATGTCTTTCAAAGTCTTATCAGATTTCTTTAATCTTTTCAGGCTCTGCAGTCACTTTAGGAGCTTCTAGTTTCCAACTAGAAAAAATATATGATGCTAACTCTATTTCAGATGGCTAAAAGAAGAAATCAGATTCTAGGCATGAAAGGAGCAATCAGTGTCCATTGTGCCCCATACTCCCAGCTTGTTACACTAGAAATTCCAGGGTATTTCCATTTGAATAAGATCTGGAACTTAGATGAGCAGAGTTATCTTCCTCCCAAAGGGAAAGGTCATTTTCTAGTATATTTATATATGTATATATGTAGTATATGTATATTTTCTCTGATTTCTCTACTACCAATGGAATAAATAGTTTATATTGCTACATTCAACTGTGAGTTCATTATAGAATTTATATAGTATTTCGTGAAAAGGAAGTCAAACCAAGGAGAGAGAGTTCAGGGTCCTCCTTTCACCATTATGAATAACCATCAGAACCTTAGCATGGAGGGTGGGATATCCCTGTGTCTGGCGTAAGTTGGGGTAGGGGGAGCTCAAACAGGGATTGAGGACTGCATTTAGGGCAATCAGCCTCTAAAAGGTTTTCTATCATTGCCCCAGGGCATGTCAACTGAAAATCTTAATCTACCCAGTTAAGATTGAAATATAAATGTGGTAGGTATCCATCCACTTAAATAATTGCAGTTCTTGAATGATTTATGTGGTCTTATTTATCCTATTTGTTTGGATATATCTTTCAAAATAATTACATATGGACTGCTGTTTCAGTTTTAGAAAATAAACAGGGATATACTGATGAATGAAAATTCTGGAAGAATTATATGAGATAGTCAGATGATAGTAACATCCAGATGAACAAAACCCAGTTAAACTCTTTTATGTTTTGTCTATTATACTTAGGTAAATTTTTGAATTAGCTATATCTGTCCAGTGATTATCCCTGTGTATGCAAAAACTGTGTAGGAAATACATTGGGTTTATTTTAATATCATCATTCTTATAATTTAAGGAGGAGATTAATCTCTTATGGCATCTTTAGATCTTTAGAAGATAAATTTGCTATTAATCCTCCCCTCCCCCAAGTTTGCTTTCACCCTTCTAATCTTGGTTATATTGGTTTTGTTTGTAAAAAAAAAACCCTAACAACTTTTAAATTTGATATAATTTAAATGTAAAGCATCAGTTTTTGTAGTGGCAAAGAACTGGAAATTGAGGTGATGTCCACTAATTGGGGAATGATGCTGCTATAAGAAATGATGAGCAGGATGATTTCAGAAAAAGTTGGAAAAAACTACATGAACTGATGCAGAGTGAAATAATGAGAATCAGGAGAACATGTACATGGTAAGAGCTATATTATAATATGATAAACTGTGAAAGATTTAGCTACTTTCAGCAATACAATGATTAGGGGCAATTTTATGACAATGAATACTACTGCCTTACAGAGAAAGAATTGTTGAAGTTAGAATATAGATCAAACTTAATACTTTCACTTAGTTTATTTGGGCTTTTATTTTAGGATTTTTGTTTTATATATTCGTATTTTCTTATAATGATGATGAAAAAGGAAGTATGTCTTGCATGATGATATATTCATAATGTAGATAAAATGGCTTATAAGATTCAGGAGGAGTGGTGAAGTGATGGAGGGACATAATTTGGATCTTATAATTTCAAAAAGTGTGTGTTGAAAATAGTTATTACATGTAATAGATAAAATAAAATATCTTTAAAATAAATGCTAAAAATAAAATTACAGGGAAATAATAACACCTACTTACTAGTGTGGTGAAGATTGAATAAGATATTTTATGTAAAATTGTATTATATAACAATAATAAAAATGTTCACATTGATTTAACACAGTGTTCTTACATCAATTAATCCTCACTATAACTCTGGGAGACAGGTGCTATTATTATTCCCATTTTATAGGTGAAAAAGTTGAAGCAAATAGCTAGTCAAGTATCTGAGGTTTGATTTGACTTCAAATTTTGACTGACTTGGCTTACCCCAGACTGTTCTCTGTCTACTAAATATACCTGACTACCTAATGGACGAACCTTGAAATTCTCTGCAAATGGCAATAAGGAATTTTTCAGTCACATGATTATTTGATCACAGACTTGTTTTTAGGCTATTATGGACATAGAATTGTAAATATGCTCATGGGTTTGGTAACTATATTAAATAAACTCAAATTCTAAATTCACAAGAATGTGGCCGATGTGACTTATGCTTAAAAATTCTTTTATAAAATACTATAGTGAATTCTAAAATTCAATATTACTACATATTTTCATGTGAAATAAATGCAGTCCCTCCTGGTTTCTATCCTTTCCCATTTTGAGTTATGTATTTTTAAAAATTATATATGTGCAGATATTTACATGTAGACATAAATTTATACCTCTGCATATATGACTTTAGTGTATAAGTTAAGAAACAATACTTTCAGAAGACAAAAGAATATTATTTATACATTTTATCTCTTATTAGTGAGTACTTTGAATTGATGAACATGTAAGAAAACATTTAATATAGAGAATTTAAAGATGAAATTTTATTTTTAAACCCTTACATTCTGTCTTAGAATCAATAACATTTATTACATGGCAGAAGAACAATAAGGTCTAGGCAATGGGGATTATGGACATACCAGGGTCACAGATTCGGGAAGTGTAAGTGTCCAGATTTGAACCTAGGATGTCAATTACTGGGCCTGGCTCTCAATCCACTTAGTCACCTAGATACACCCTTAGATAAAGACTTTTGACTATTTTAATGTGAAGCTAAATTTTTCATCACATTCAAGAAATAGCTACACATTTCACTAAGAGTAGAGCTAATTAATTTAAAACTAAAAGTTTTAAATTCAGATTTATTACTACATGCAGGCTAATAAGGCCAGAAACCTTACCCTAGAGAAAAGTTTAATCTCCAATCTGCAAGCATATTTTTGATTTGTCTACCCAGAAAAGATTTTTATTAATACTCATGTTTTAAGCTAGAGGGATATCATGAGGTCTTACTTCATGACAAATCTCTATTCTGTTCTTCTTCCATGATATCTGAAAATTATTTTCTTATCCCTGAAGTCATTCCTTTTTTTAAGTAAATTAAATTGAGGAGCTTCTTGCTAAATTCATCCTGTGTTACTAAGAAAGGGTAACCAATTATCATATTAGTGGATTTATTTCATTTATGCTTTCCTTGCCCTCTTTTACTTCCATACTGTTGACATATTATTCTCCATACCTGGAATAGGCACCGCTTTTTTATTTACATAAAGACTTCTCTTCCTTCAAAACAATTTAAGTATTATGTAAAAGATCCATTTACACATGAATAATATATAAAACATAAATATGAATATAAATATACACATGCAATATATATGTGCATTTGTATGTGTGCATATACTTATATACATATTATAGATATATGCATGAAATGTATTCTTTAATATAGAGTCACACTAATAGAAAAGACATGATAAAATAAACTTTCATAAAAGCTAGACTACTATATTAAACTAAAGGTTTTTTAAAATGTCATGTTAAAGTCATTGGTTTTAAAGGAGATAAACATAAGGCCATAGTTTGAAGTATTGTGCACAAAAGGCTGAAGTGATATTCCCTTGCCCAATGTTCTGCCCTAATCAGGGCATATTTGAAGTATTATGTCCATTGTATTATCCCAAATCCATAATTAGTGCAAAGCAAAAAATAGTCACTTATTAAATCAATATGGGAATAATAGGAACTGATTTTTAACTGAAATCCTTTTAACTTTAGCACTTTGATTTGTAGGTCAGTCTTGACTCAGAAGTCATTGTGGAGAAGGAGTATGTCATATGAGAATTGGACCTAATGATGATTTGGACAGCTGGTTACTAATGAAGGAGAGATTGAAGAAAACTTCTACAATAGACTTGGATGACTTGGTCTAGAATGAAGCAGTTGGAAAGAAAAAATAAAGAACTAAAAAATAAATGTTTCGCTACAGCAATCTATATGACTTTGCATCTTCCTGGTTGAATCATTGGAGAAAATTCAGAAGTAACCTCAAATTTAAATTCTAAATACATAAAGCTATCTGAAGATTCAACTTTGTTGAATTTGAACTCTTACGTTTCCTTAAGGTATATAAACATCCAACTGCATATTGAAAGTAAGTTAATTATTGGCCTTTAAAAAAACATGCAGTCATATCTATCTCTTTACCTCAATGAGTTTAGAGAAAATACTTTGTCAATATCAAAGTGCCATAGAAATTATTACTATTATTGCCATTATTTGTTTGGTGATATGTTCTATAGAATAAAGTATGGAATTACTCCAATATTTAATAGATTTTTGAATAATAAATAATTTCTGAAACACATTCAAGCAATTTTAATAGATTAAAATATTCATAATTTTTAAGAATCTAATTAAGAAATTAGGCAGATAAATTTAAATATGTTTATTCCTAGACATGATCAAGAACTGCTATCTAATTAAAATAGAAGAAACTAGTACAATATTTGGATTTATATTTTAAAAAATAAAGTTAATCTTTGAAGATTCAAAGTTATTGCTTTACTTGTGAGCTGGCTTAATAATAGATAAGTTAATTTTGAGAGTAAAACATAAGTCTAATAATGAAGTATATCTTGTAAAGAAGCTAGTCTCTTGACTCTGAATAATGTTCTTTAACTGTGAAACATGTAAATAATAACACTATAAGGTATCTGGAGGCATAGAGGGCATGTCATGATGCTAAAAATTCATCTCCCTTACTGATTAATATTATATGTGAGCAATTTCAGACTACTGATTAGATCTATTAATAATTAATGCAATGTTATTGTGGATGATTAAGGTTATTTCTTTTAATGGGATTTTCAAATCACTCCTAACACCTCAGTATAAATTCTTTATGATATCTAGTCATGCATGTACTTCAGCAAACTTAGCAGGGCAAGCTTTTCAATAGCAATCCAAGAAATCATGATATACCTACAAAGCAAAGGGGAGAAACAAATTTATATTCAGGCACATATCTAAGAAATATTTCTAGTAAAATATTTTAGGAATAAGCACAGTTAACTCTACTTGTTCTTACAAGTTCTCTTACATGATTTTTTTCCACTTCTTTATTCTCTAGTTGAATGAATTTCTAGTTCAAACAAATATAATCTACATTTTCATTAGCTGATGACAAACATAAATGAAAATATATTGTCACACCATGTTTAGAGCTGGCCAAACATTTGAGTGCTGTAATAGGAAGACTGGAAATGGCTCAGATTGGATCTGTTAATGATACAAAAACTCTGTGAGAGTAAAATGCTCACCTTCATGAAATAAATGATTTTAATCCTGGACAAACACTGACCTATTTAATTCCTTAAATACTTAACTCAGGACTCTGACTATTTGTTTCCTAAATATGCCTTTGTAGAAAAAAAGGAAAGAAAAAAGTGAAATAATTTAATGTAAACTTGTACACATACATACTTTATAGATATGCACATCTAAATACATAAAGGATATTTTATTTATTTAGATGTTTTAAAATATTTTATGTATTTTATGTTAGTTAATATTAATATATATGTATATAAATATATATTAATAATAATAATGTGTTTTAAAGAAGACACAGAAATAAAGTTGGATTAATAGAATGCTCCAAATGATTAAATGATATTAAAAAAGAAAAAGCCCTGAATATTTATATTAATGATATATGAATATATGAAATACATGAACCTGTAATCAATAGTTATTTATATTGATATAACATACATTAAATAACTTATATTTTATATATAATATAAAACTTTATTAGTTTGAATATCCTTTGGTAGGTATCAATACATTGCAAAATGCCTTCTTGGGTGAACCTCATATTACCTTTGAACAGAATTTTACAAATAATGACATAATATAATAAAAAATAGTGGTTCTGCTAAATTTCTCTTATATTATAAAACCAGTATTGTGATTAAAATAAAAGAATGCATACATTGTGGGATATATAGCACCATGTTTTAATGTTTGCTTCTTACATATTTGAAAAGTCCAAAGAATTAAACATATATTTTAATATTTGTTATTAAGGGCTTCTGAAAAGTAGCTCATCTGAAATATTTTAGGTCTAATATTTTTAACATTTATCCTCTATAAACAGAAACAATTTTATTTTTCCATATGATAGCCTTCCTTTCTGTAGACCTAAATTTCTAATTGACTGCTAGATAACATCCTTTCCTAGTTTCTCTACCACTCTTTCCACAGCTATTGCCTTCACTTTGAGATTTCCTCCCATTTACTTCTGCACATATATACTTGAATATTTTCTTCCCCATTAGACTTAGATCTTTTTTTTTGATGTTATCTGCCATTTTTTCCTTTTGTGTCCCCATTTCTTAAATCATTGCCTTTCCCCATTCAACTACTCTTGTCAACTCTGCTAATCAGGAAAAACCAGTGGCTTCCTATTGCTTCTAAGAGCAATTTTTTAAAAAATGCTGTTTGGTAATCAAACCCCATTCATAATCTAGTCACTTTTTATATTTCCAGCATTCTTATAACTCCCTCCTTAACACATACTCTTTGATCTGGTAACACTGTCCTCCTAGGTGTACCATGAACATGACACTCTATTTCTATGTTCTGGGCATTTTTTCTCTGACCCCTACGCTTGGAATTGTCTCCCTTCATCATGCCAAGTGCTGACTTCTTTGACTTCCTTTAAGTCCCATCTAAAATACTATCTTCTACAGAAAGCCTTCCCCAACTCATCTTCATCCAGTGTCTTCCCTCTGTCATTTATGTCTATTTATCTTGTATTTAGCTTGCTCTGTATAAGTTTGTATATTGTCTTCCCCATTAAGAAATAAGGTTCTTGAGGGTAAGTATTGTGTTTTTTCTGTTTTTTTTCAGCCACTTACTACTTGTTTATTTATTGATTGATTTTCACAAGGCTTAGCATATAATAAATGTTTGATTATTTACTGACCCAAAAGCCTTGCTGATAACTCAAAATCAACATTTCCAAAGGCTAATTAACTTATGCTTGCTCACCCCTCCAAACTAGCTCCTCTCTTTGACTTCCCTCTTTCTATTAAGGATGTCATTATATTCTTGGTCACTCAGACTTGAAACTTAAAACCATGACATAAGTTTTGATTTTTTTTGTTTGTCACCATTCACTACAACCAATAAGATGGGAAGAATTTGACTCAAGAGCCTTTTGATTTTTTCCTCAACAATCTTTGATTTTTAATTCCCTCTGTAATAACTCTAGTTTAAGTTCTCCTTCCAATACTATTGTTGTATAGGGTTGGAGGTAGGGGTAGGGGAAAAGATTAGTCATTTATATAATGCCTATTATGTTCCTGAAACTGTGCTGTGATTTATTTTTACAAGTGTCATCTCATTTAATGCTCACAACTCTTGGGAGTGGATGTTGATATTAATCCCATTTTTACAGTCAAGTATCCTGATGCAGACAGAAGTTAAATGTTTTGTCCAGGATCACAGATCTAGGGAGTGTCTGAGGTCAGATGTGAAATCATATTCCTAATTCCATGTCTCACTATTGATCCATTGCACCTCTTAGCTATCTAAATGGTGTCTTTTCTTCCATGCTTCTGTTTTTCATTCTGTTCTATACACTGCTAGCAAAATAATCTTCCTAAAGTATAGATCTTGTATGCTGCTTCTTTAGTCTACATTGCCTAATGACACATCTGCAGTTTATTGGACAGAGCACTGAGCCTGGAATCAGAAAGAGCTGTTTAAAATCTATCCTCATACTCTTTCTAGCTAGGTGACTTGGGCAACTCACTTAACCATTCTTTTCCTCAGTTTACTCTATGGTAAAATGGGGATAATGACAATATCTACCTCTCAGGATTGAAGTGAGGATAAAATGAAATAATATTTATAAAAGTCTTAGCATAGTTCCTGGCTACATAGTAGATGGTATCTAAATGCTTATTCCCTTCCCTAATGAATTAAAGTCAGACTCAGAAACAGAATCTCAAAGCTAGAAGTAAACTGAAAGGACACCTAATTCAAATAATTACTTAATTAAGAGTCCCTTCCATAGAACCCCAGAATCTGTTATCATTGAGACTTTGCTCAAAAAGTTCCAAAGAGAGAGATCCAATACTTCATGAGGTCTTGAGTTAATCTATCACATTTGAACTCAGCTCTAGTTCCTTCTTGCTCTCCTTCTTACTCAAAGAGGAACAACCTGACATCACTGGGTGGTGGCCTTTGACTTAGGTTTTGGATTTAAGTGAAACAGAGTTGAATAAAATTGCTGGGCCCTGTTTCTCTTTTTCAGGGTCAATGAAGTCCAGTGGTAAGACAAAAGTCACAAGACTAGTGATGACTCAGGATGCAGTGGATGACTTTGACTTCTTAAATGTCTAAACACACTCTGAGTATGCCATAGCACATGCTTCTGCTGCTCTCATAGACATTGGAACAAATTTTTGTCAACCATCCTTTCTGCCACAAGAAATTTTCTCATGCCTGAGGTAAGCATGTCCCCTTACATATGGGTTTAAGGCTTTCAATTACTCATAACCTCATTTAGTATACCTGTTGAGAAAATTTATCAGGGTTTGGCCACCGTGCATGCTACAGCATCATGGAGTCATCAGTGAGAGATGGGTGGCAGGCCGAAACAAACAGAAGAAAGCAACCCTGAAAAGACTCAGTAAGCCCTCACAAGAGAGTCTTTCCTAAATACTCTGTACATGCCTCCAATTACTAAAGTCCTTTAAATCAAAACACAATCTTCCTCTATAGCTCCTAGTTTTGCCATCTATGAACCAGAACAAGACTAATCCTCCCATACACTTGCTCTTCAATTACTTATACTTCTATAATTTTTCTTTCTACAAAAGTTCTTAATGTGTACATGTGTGTGTGTATGCATGTAAGAGAGAGACAGAGAGACAGAGAGATTGAGACTGAGACAGAGACAGAGTCAAAGAACAAGATATATGGACTTCTTTGAAAGTCTGGTGAAAATTATGAACCTTTCTCAGAGTATACTTTTAAATGAGCTTTAAAATGAAATAGAATTAAAAGGAAATCAATTACATTTGAAAACTATTATCAAAACATTTGTCAAAAAACATCGCACGGGCATCAAGTTAAGGAATCCTACATATTCTTGAGGCTCTTCAACCTTCCTCATACACTCAGAGCCTCTGGTAGAGACTCTCTAATGAAGGTGTCTGAGAAGCTCAATAATATTATCCAAAAACACTTAAGTTAATTTGCTTCAGCTTACCCATGATTCCAGAAAATCCCATTTCTAATGTACAGACTCATTTTCTCCTATCACCCAGTCCTCTATAAAAGCTATAATAAATAGGAAAACCTCCTACTTTCCTCTACTACCAAATATCCTGAGCATTCCTGAGCTCATTCCAGCATAGCGTTTTGTTGCAATAGTTCTTGTGATATTAATATTCTGTGTTGTATTATATCTGTTTTAGTTTGTTCTCCCTACTAGATTACTAGTTGCTCAAAAGCAAGGACTACTTATTAATTATTCTATACTGTTATACATCCCTTTACCTATAATCCAATGTCTAGTGAATAGACTCACTGAATATTTTATAAAGTTATCTTAATACTAATTCATAGAGATATCACACTAAAAGAAGGAGCTAAGGATAACTCAGGGGAAAAAAACAGATCCAATACATTAAAAAAGTAGAAAAATGAGCCTCTGTATTTAGTCTTGCAGTTTGTTATGGTGAAGGCAATATTCTCTTTGTTCCTACAAAGCTAATATACCACATCACAAATAAGAGGAAAATTTTATATGAAGGATGTTAAAAATTAAAATGTCTAATTTTATTGTTGTTGTTCATTGGTTTTTTAGTTATGTCCAACTCTTTGTGACTCCATTTGGACTTTTCTTGGCAAAGATACTAGAGTGGTTTGCCATTTCCTTTTCCAGGTCATTTTACATATGAGGAACAGAAACCAATATGGTTAAATGACTTGCCCAGGGTCACACAACTATTAAGTATCGGAGGATGAATTTTAATTTCATGAGTCTTTTTGGCTGCATGCCCAGTGCTCTATCTACTGCTCAAACTTTAAATACTTATACCTTTTAAAATTAAATTCTAAGTAATTGCTAATATACTAATACCTGATGCTTATATACTTATACTGTTCTGTATTATAGGCAGGTAAAAGTAGTTATATTAAATTTAATATGAGAAATATGGAATAACTAGATTGTTATTCTTTAGTAAAAATATTCTTGTATTTAATTTTTATTATATTATATAATATATTATGTATTATATTATATATAATATATTATATAATAAAATATTTTTGTATTTAAACTAATTTAAACTGCTTGCCTTTCCCTACAACCTCATAGGATGAAATATCCCATGCCTTAAATGGACAAATAACCCACATTCTTTATTATCTCTTTAAGGTAAACCTAATTCTTGTACTGAAGGGTGTTAATAATACCATTTAGTTACCCTGGTAGTAGCAAGAATTTATGGGGGAATTTCAGGTGAAATAAGGGATCTAGTAAAAATTCCCTGAATCTCCTCTGGTGATCTCTTATGAGAGAGTGAACTCTAGAGAATTTTTGTGTGACCTATGGAGCATTTTTTGTTCTTATGTACCCTTTATTGAAAAGTACACTTTTCTGCTGGCTTCAGCTGAATGGCCTTAAGGAGGCAATCATTAGAAGAGTTTCCATACAGGAGAATTTTCCCATTTGAGAAAGGGACAATGATTAATTGATCACAGGTCCCAAGTCCTAGGAGAGAGAGCTATGGATGTATAATATAGCCGGGCAATCTCAAGATGGACCAAGTTTCTGGCTCAGAAATTAGCTGGTTTTCTTTGTTATTGCTTTCTTCTTGTAGATTAGGGAAGGCCTTGTGATACAAAGGCAGAAATATTTGCCAAACTTTGTGAAATATTCCTCCGTTTTATTGAATCTATAAAATTTGTTTTTGGGATAATTGTGATTTTTATTTGTACATATGGGATTACATATGATCATTCAACAGTGGTTCTTTGGAAACTTTATGGCATTTGTAGGGAGAGCAAAAGGACATTTTCTATGTCTTCCCAAAGACCACATGTGAAGAAGTGTTTGAGGATTGTGTTTAAAAAATCATCCCTGCCAACTTACCAGGGATAGCAAATTTCAAATGTGATAAACATATAATACACAGGTTATATGAAGATGCTCACTCTACCTAATATGAAAGTAATCTTGGGGATTTTCAAGGACATCCAGATTGCCTAAAATGGATACCTCTGTCTCACTATTGTGTGAGTGGGTTAATATAGGCGAACAGAGAAATATTTTGACACTGGATACTGAGGTTAGGGCCTGGCCAATATTTTACCTTTGAAGGAAAGCTTTAGCTTGCAGGGAAAGGCTGTGTAAAAGAGTGATATGAGGTCCTAGAACCATACTGGAACATGGTCATTGTGACAATTTGTTTTTCTTGATAATATATGGTTGTAACAGTAATTTGCTGTTCTTTTGATCTCAATTGGAAGGGAAAATTGGTGAGAAGGGTAGAAAAGGGAGATTTTTGCTGATATATATGTATGTTTATGTGTGTGCAAATATATGTATGTAATTTAAAGAGACATGAATTTTACATACCATTCACTCATCTACACATTTAATATTTATATGACTTCAGGAAATTGAAAGAAGATGAAATGTTACTCTAAGTACAAAACGTGTTTTTGCCAGTTTTTTAAAGTAGGGTTTTGACTAATTGACTGGTTTTAAACTATAATTCAGTGACATAAAGAGAGAGCTGATAGACCTGAATAGGGATTTATTATTCCTAGCAGTGATTCCCAATTATGTTTTTTATGTCTCAAGACAGTACTTATCCTTTCAAAATTTGTCATGACATTTGCAAGAAGGAATGCTAAAAATTTTTGCTTTTAGTTTGATCTTTTACAATATTAGAATGTCATATAGTATTTGGAGGAAGAAGTGTTTAAAAGAACAAACTTTCAAAATTAAAGTTACTCTAGACCAACAAAGATTGGTCTAAAATACTCATGCATATTCTTAATGAAAAATTTAATTGGATAGAAAAGGCATTATATAAGTCTTGCTTTCTCATTATTTGAAGGTCTCAGCTGTCCTAGCCAACGGAGCTGGAAACTGATGATACCATTGAATTGTATGATTGTATTTTCTTTTTAATTGCTCTGAGACAGACCTCACAGAATCTTGTCAAAGTAGAAAGGAGAAATTAGAGAGGTATGTTTAAAATGAGTTGTACCTGTCACTGGAAGAAGGTTTTGGAATATTGATAATACAGTAGAAGCTGTATTTGTTTGACTTAACTATGATTGGCCACTCCTGGGCAAATAAGACTACCAAAGGTTCCAGGTTAGAAAAAAAATGACTCCTGCATAGAACTATTTAGACTTTTTTTTTTGCTTTTAAAGACAATCACTTTTCCCAAATACTGTGAAAATTAGAGAGAAAGAGGGAACAATGGAAGCTAATTTATCCTTATGGGAAACTTCATAGATATTACTTGATTAATGTTCTCTCTGGAATATTAATGTTGAAAATGACATCTTCATATATGCTTATTTAAGTATTGTTACCATCCTTTAATATGTGTCCAAGGAATTTTACTTTCAGAAATCTGATTCACCTTCTTTATCCTTGGATGTCATATTTTCATCACTATATATTTTTTGAATGTCAATTGAACACAGATGCTCTGTTCCAGGGATAGTGAAGAGATGAGTGAGGTGGAGAAGCAACAACCCTTTTTCTGACCTGGCATAATAAAAGTTCTTAAAAAAGACTAATTAAATACCAGCCAGAACAAAAGTTTAAGAGCCAAGGAACTGAAATAAGAAGTAACCATTACTCTGGTCTGTAATTGGTCCCTGTGAGCCTTGCTGTTCTTGGTACAACTATAACTTCAGGAGTACCCAACCATCTAGGCCAGATGAAGGTAACACTTAATAATTTGAAGGAGATGACAGGGGTGGGTTATGAAATATAATTCCATAGAGATATTGTCCTGTCAGGAGATAGTATCTGTATGACTCTTGGGATTTTTTCCTTTTTATATCATTTCTCTGTCCTAGCCTTCTGACATCATAGAAGTTTCAGTAGAATGGTCTTTCCTAAAATATTTCCCTAGTTATGAAAAGTTACTGTATCTCAGATATCTCTGAATATACATAGCAACATTATAGTTTTCCAATATGCTTTGTGGTAATAAATAAAAGACTAAATGGGATTAAAGTATTTAATTGTGGATGTGTAACTATTTCTTGGAACAAGTGTATTCTGACTTTCTTTGATGAATTTATTCTTCTAACATATATATATATATATATCAGATGTTTAAAAAATTCTAAATTTTTATTGATGACCCCTTTATAATATCACATTTATTCTAAAATATATCCCTCCCTTCTCCCCTCTGAAGATACGATTTATAATAAATTTTTAAAAGAAAGAAAGAAAGAAATTAAGTAAAATTAACAAGTTCACTGACTAGGACTTACAGTGGATATAATATTTCACAAAGAAGAGGTTTTTTTTCTGTGTGAAATTAAGGGAAGGTACATTTTTCAACTCTTTTCTAGGTAAGCAATTAAGTGGAACAATAAACATAATGCAAGACTTGTAGTCAGAGAAACCTGAGTTCATATATTCATACACTGACTAGCTATGGGACTTTGGATAAATCATTTAACTTCTCATAATTTTAGTTTCCTCATCAGTCAAATTGGTAGAATTAAAACACCACCTATATTAATTATTGTTATGAAAATCCATAGAGATAGTATTTATAAAATGTTTTTCTAAAATTGAAGTGCTATATAAATACTAGCTATTATTATTGGGTTTTTGTTTATTTTTAATAGTATATGCTTTGTCTTTTTAAAATTCTAAATTCTCTACCTCTGCCTGTTTCTCCCAAACTTAATGAAAAGAAAAGAAAAACAAAACCTATTACAAACATATATTAATGTAAAATTAATTTCACAATACCCATGTTCTTAAAAAAGCAAAAAAAAAGGGAAACCAAATATACTTTCAAATGTATACTTAATTCCTAAGTTTTCTTTCTGGAGAAGGGCTGAGGGAAATTGGAGAGAATGTAGGAAGGGGAGAGAATTTAGAACTCAATTATTAAAAAAAAGGATAATTTTTCATGAAATTAGGGGAAAATTTAAAAAAATATTTAAAAATAGAAAGTTCTCCTGGTACTGCTCACTTTACCTTATATAAGTTCATGAAGATGTTCCTAGATTTTTCTGAAAACATCCCATGCATTATTTCTTAGTGAACAGCAGCATTTCATCACAATCCTGTAATTCAGCTTGTTCAGTCATTTCCCATTTGGTAAATCTTCCCTCATTTCCACCTCAAAAATAGTTTCTATAAATATTTTGAATGCATTTCATTTTTCCAGTCTAATCTCCTTGGAGTAGAGTCGTCTGGATGTTATGACATTTGATATATTATTCAGAATTTATATTAATTAACTGACTGGGATATTTTAGAAAAAATCAGTTTCCTTCTTTCTTTTAATAAGGTCTACTTCTACTTTGTCTGAGATCACAATTTCCACCTCTGCCTTTTTTTACTTCACTGGAAGCACAATCAAATCTAATCCAGCACATTAATTTAACTATGAGAACCATTCAATTTTATGTGTGCTTTTTGTAAACAACATTTTGTTGTATTCGGGTTTCTAATCCATTCTTCTATCTTTCTGAAAAATTTATGAGTTTTTAATTACATTTACATTCACAGTAATGATTGCTAATTATGTATTTCTTTTTATACTGTTTTCTTATGCTTATCTTTATCTTTTTTAACCTACTCTATCCTCAAGAATCTTTTTTCCTGAGCACTTTTTTTAGATAGATAGATAATATCAATAAAACTTTAATCATTGTTTTCTGACAATTTGAAATCTCTAAGTTCTCTCCTCCCCCTTCCCTTACCTCTTCCTAAGACATCAGGTAATAGGACATAGTTCTTACATGTATTATCATACAATACATATTTTCATGTTAATCATGTGAAATAAGGCACATATTACTTACAATAGAGAGCAATTTATGGAGGAAATAAAGTGAATGGCATGCTTCAATCTGCATTAAGATACTGTTTGTCCCTTCTATGATGATGGATAGTCCCCCCTCACCTTTTTTTCATGAGTCCTTTGGACTTGTTATTAGTGCTTGTTCTGGATCACAAATTATTGCTCTTACAGTGTACAATATATTTTTGGTTCTGCTTGCTTCATTTTGCATCACTTCATATAAGTTGTTTCAGAGATTTTTTTTTTGTGTGCATTCATCTTCTTTGTCATTTCTTATAATGCAGTACAATTCTATCACAATCATACCTCAACCTGCCTGATCATTCCCAAAGAGATGGATGTCCTTTTGGTTTTCAGTTCTTTGCCACCACAAAAAGAGCTCCAATAATTTTTTTTGTATAAGTAGGCCCTTGTCCTTTGTCTTTGATCTCTTTGGGATATAGATCTAGTAATGGTATTACTGTGTCACAGGGTATGCATAGATCTATGTCTCCTCATTTTCTCTTATCCTTTTTCTCACTTACATTTACTTTTTATTTATTCTGTACTCTCTGGTTCTAGTAAATGTGTATTGTATTTTTTCTTTATAATTTATCAATATATGATGTCTCTGTTCTTTTCTTCTTAGCTTTCAGGTAGCCCAATGATTATATTTCTCTTCAATCTGTTTTCCAGTTCAGTTGTTTTTTTCAATGAGATTTTCCATTTTTCTTCTATTTTTTGTCATTATTAATTGATGTCTCATGAAGTAATTTTATTCCATTTGGCCAATTCTAATTTTTAGAGAGTTATTTTTTCAATGATGTGTTGTACATCATATCTTTTCATAGCTTTATCCCACATTTCCTTCTTTTCCCATAATCTTAATATATTATCATTAAATTTTAAATTATATAAGTATGATGTATATGTGTGTATGTTTGTTTGTATTTGTATATGTATATATTCACACACATACATATCTTGAAGATTTCTCTGTAAGAAAGGGTTATTCCTGAAATTACAAAAATATAACTATGGGCAAGAGGACATACTTTCTAGACCTATCAAAATGGATCCTTTTAAATCATTTGACCTGTTCTAGGAAGGAAAGAATTCAACTAATGAATATGTAATGGTCAGATAGAGAAACCAATGAGATGATAGATACAGAACTTTATTTATAATATTTATATATTTTTAATTTACAGGTTCAAATCTTAAAAGAGGAAGATGGGGTAAAAGGGTTCAAACTTAACAAAACTAGGTACCAGAACAGAGAAAGTAGTTGGAGCCTCCAGTTATTAATGATCTGCTCCTTAGAATTACCCAAAGCAAAGTACATTTAAATAATTATGTAGGTAGTTGTTTAAAGATGGAAAACAAGTTCTTCACTACAAACATTTAAGGGAAAAGGAAATTGATTATAATTTCCATTTTCCAAATGAAGGAAATGAGTCTCTGAGGCATTACTAACTTTATCATGAAACATAACTAGTAAATATTTATAGGGGGGATTTGAAATGCATTCCCCTGACTCCAGGTCCTGGACTCAGTGAATAAACTGCAAGAGTTGGCATCAGGAAGGCCTAATTCAGAAATTCCATAGTTGCATGACCTGGTCAAATCATTCTAATGCTCTGTACCTCACTTTTTTATATGTAGAATGAGGATAATTATATTATCTATCATACATGAACATTATATCATCATATATTTTTCTCTATACCCCTCTCATTCCCATTCCTAAAGAGTTGTCTGATATAACAAAGTGTATTTTTAAAGAATAAAAAAAGAAGAAGAAAATTCAACACATATTATCAATATATTAAAAAAAAAACTTGAACAATGTCTAACAGTGATGGAACATCCATTTGCAGGAAGGCATGGTTTGGAAGTAACTTCTCATATCACTTTTTCAAAGCTATACCATTTAAGAAATTATAAACAAATATAAATGATTTGTACATTTTTTATATGTGTTCAAGGATAATTGAATGGACTCAAATCAACAGAGCATCTTGAGATAAAAACTCAAAATAAATCCAATTAACCTTAGGAACAAGAAACTGAATACAAACATGTTTAATGCTATTTAATCTTCAACAAATGCCATTCTACTTTGCTGTTAACATCTAATGAGACTAGGTGATATAGAATGATAAAACATTATCTTGAGACAAGTTGGGGAAATATCTCCCAACAAAGTTCTTGAGAACTGTCAGAGAGCAGAGGTTTGTTGAGCTCTTTATACTCTCAGGAATGTGAATTAGCACTGAGTAAATGTTCTCACTGAGAATCAAGGCATTGTGAAAACAGGGCTCTCTCAAGTATGTTGCAAATCATTGCCTCCATCTAGGTAAAGAGGATATTTTCTTCTTGGTAATTAAGGAATATATTTCCCCCCATCTGAAAAGGAGAAATGGATTCAAAATAGAGAATTACAAAATAATACACATCAAATAGACTAATATCAGAACAAAAAATAATTTACTCCATATAAACACACACATGCATGTGTGACCTCTACTATATTATTATAAACATGTTTGTGTTTAATGTGTGTTTGCATATATGTAGATATGTATACACACATATACAAATATATTTATATATGTGTGCCTATAAATATTTAGTTTTTCTTCCTTGTTACAAAACTGTGGTCTAAGAGAGGTCATTTGTATTTCATTTCCTGAGTTTGCCAGGGTTCCTCTAACACTGAATTAAAAAGAACAGGAATATATTATGGAAGCAAGCTACTCACAAACATGGGCTTGATTCATTTTCATTATATGCTTCAATTCTGTATTTTCCCATAGTGCTAGCATTTCCCTATACCACTGCAATCAGCTATTCCTATAATTTTATGAATCTGAAGTTCTCCAAATATGTATAGACAGATAGTTAAAGTTCATAGTTGGATCTTTGTGACTTGAAAAAGAGCCTGATGAACAAAGACAGCGATTCCAAACAGGTTTGGGAGAGGTAATCATATTCAAGCTCCCTAAGGTAAATACAGTGTTATCTGAAAATTTAATTGACTAGTTAAACCCCCCATTATATTAGATATGAATAAAAGAGTGTCCTTGCTTAATGAAATATTGTAATTAGCAAAACTAAGGAGTATGAGGTGTTGCTGTCTAGGGTTTTCTAGTAGGTCAATATTTCTTATTAGTCAAGCAATTAGGTTAACAGGAATCCTATATCATATATTTTCATTTAAGATCTTCTCTAGCTGTCAGAATGATAGAACAATCAATATAAATGTTCAGTTTCTTATCTGTAAAATAAGGATATGATTATAAGTTAGACTGATCATAGGATCATAAATTTATACCTGAATGGAACTCAGAGCCCATTCTATTAAGTCATGCCATTTTATAGTTTAAGAAATAACTCAAGCAAAGTTAAAGCACATTCTTGTGGTCCTACAAGTTTCTAATTCCTGGCAACTAGGACTTCTTTCTTGGGTCTGACCTCACTTCACTTCCATTATCTATTCTTCACTACCATTAGATTCCCTATATTCTATTTGATGACCTAATTTTGACCCAGTGACTTGTTCTAATCTCTAATACTTAATGTGTGGTTATTTTCTTAATATTTATTTAACTATTGATTTGTGAATTTGTTTTAATTATGATTTCATGTCAGGCCTGAACATTATCCCATGTCTCTCTGCTAGTAAAGGTTCTCAGCCTTACCTCAGCTTTGTTGATTTTAGTATCCCAATTTATCACTCTAGGAAATGCTTCTTCCTGTACTTATATCCTACCCCTTCTAATATGACTCCCTAATATTCTCAACTACATATTTTTTCTTCTTCACTGAGGGCTACTCCCTAATTTCTCTTTCCTTTTCTCTCATTTCTTTTACTTTGATGCCATTAGTCTCATTTAATTACCAAATCACAATTGAAGTAGTTCTTATATTTTTTTCTTAAGGAGAAATGTGGGAAATGGCGCTTTCTGTATCTTAAGAATACATCCTTCCTTTTCTAATTGTGCCTATTTCTCTTTTAAATCATTTTCTCAATCCAACTTCCAATCTTAAAATTCTTAACTTTACACATAAATACCCAGGAAATTCTTCCCCATGCAAGAAATAACATTTACCAAACTTTCTAATTTTGATCACACATTTATGAATCTGAGATTGGCTAAATTTGGCATATTCCTAGTTTATGAATTTTATGAATACACATGGTATTTTATTTTGTTTTATATATATTTATTTTTCATTATTATTGAAATGCAATACTTCACAAATACATATTTTGTATGTATTTTATACTTACCTACCAATACTAATAAAAGTTTTTATTAATAAATGTTTGTTATCCCTGTGTATTCACTTCTTAATGCCTCCCTTTGACTTCCACAATGCTCACCCTATGTCAGGCCCACATTTGCTCCCTCTTGTATTACATGTTTTGCTCTGTGTACATCTTCCTCCCATGTTTGGAACATTGGGATTTGGGGAAAAGGGGTTTTAAGGGAAGTGTTTAATAGAAATTATGAAATATGCATAGCTAGATAGTGTGGAAAGGAAACTAAAACAAGTTCTGGACTTTCGGCCACTGTGTTGGAATTAGAGAGAGAAGAAATTGACAAGACTGACAGTTGGTGGGGGAAGGGCAACTGGGAGTGGCATTTGGTCTGGTGACTAGCACTTTCTTCCTGGCGTTGGAAATGGGAGGAGCTTTTCTACCCATTCTCTGGATGGAAGTGCCTCTATTTTCTTCAGCCTAAAGAGCAGGCCCAACCATCTCTGAAGATCAGAACTTTTCTTGTTGCTTGCTGTCTACTGCTAAGATTTTGAAATTAAGAAAAATAGCACAGATATAGTGTAGACAGGAATAAGAGAAACCCTCCACCAGCCTGTGAGGCCTGGCCTCAGCTCCAAAGCTGAGAAAGAGTCAAATCTTATCTAGGGAAATCCCTCTTCCCTTTTCCCTGATACCTTTCCAATCTGAACTGGTTATTAAAATTTATCTTATTTGAATATCACAGTCTAATAAGAGGACTACCTTTTCAGGGGGCATAGAGGTAGCTGAACCTCAGGACAGTCATTCACCTACAAATAGTCCTTATTGGACCTCTGCTGGGTGACCAAAATCTGGGGAAAGGCTTGTCCCTGAGGAGGGTCTGTGTTCATCTGCTCTGGGGCATCTTTAGCATCAATCCATAGAGAAGACATCCCTGCAGGCTATCATAAGTGGCTCATTTCTTGGACACCCCATTTTGTTCAAAATTTAGTCTCTTAGCAGGGGGCATCTCTCTCCTTTGCCTTACCAGCAGCTATATTCCCTCTCTCCCTTCAAATCCTCCATTCCTTGCTACAAACATTCCTTATCCCCTATTCTTCTTATCCACCCATCTTGGCCTGTACGCCCAAGAGACATCAGAGCATATTGGTACTGTTTCCCTTTGCCAGTTCTGGTCACAAAATTTACTTTCTCTGCTCCATGACAAACTAGACAAAGAGAGAGGCAGATGGAGATTGCTTCTTGATACAGAATTTTGAATGGAAAAGCTTTGGATATTAGAAGTATCAGTACATAGAAGATCTGAAGTTCAGGCCTCTTACTGTGAGATATGCCAGGTCCATAGAACATAATGACTGATTGTGAAAGATACTTGAATTAAACATCAGTTGCAATGTATATTCTATTTTCTATATTTCTTTTCTCTTCATGGAAGACTGCTTGAGATTAACAAGAAAACTAAGCATTAAGTTTTATAGAATTCTCAGATTTGGTGCAACCATTATAATATGATGGCCATCTGATATATAAAGGCTATTTGTATGAAAACTGCATAGTAAATGATTTAAAATGTAAAATGTTGTTGACTTTATTCTATGCCAAGAATTGATTGCTATATACAGTAGATAAGCATGCTTTGCCTGTTTCTAAGGGTTGGTGAGTCCATGATGCCATGGTCTTATGATCAGTGAGAATGTGGCATGCTACAATAAATAGTCTGAGACTTCAAGATGATTTTTAAAATCACCAAATTAGTTAATGGTTTAATTTAATGGATCATTTAAAATATTTGGTTTGTCTCATTTTTTTGCTTTTACATTTATTTCTGATGATTTTACTTTTAAAATCACTTTTTGGCATATGATTTGGATGATATTACTTATAGGTATTTCAAGGATTTAACTGTGTATTGTAAGGGTCAGAATGTGAGGTATTTAATTTATTCTTTCTTTTATTAGTATGTGTTACATGGGGAAAATAAAACATTTTCCTATAAAAACAACTTTGTATCCTAGAAATTTTGGTATATTGGCTTATGGCTAAAATTTCTAGAATATAAATTGTGTTTCTATGATTTGTTATTTGATCCATTCAGTATTTAGGACATTGTCATACAAGGCACATATATAAAAAATCACAATTGTACATCATTCTTGTATACTGACCATAAAAAATTTCTTTTTATCAGTCTTTTTTTATTATGTCCTGAGAGAGAATGGAGTACTGGAGCTGAAGTCAAACAGCCATAGTTTCAAATTCTATCTCCAACACATTATGAATGTGTCCTTAGTCAAGTAACTTTAACCTCTCTGAGCCTTAGTTTTATCATCTTTAAAAGTTGTTGAATTTTCTTCTAGACTTAAATCTATGATCTACTGTCAGCTGTACAACTGATTCATTTTATAATACTACATAACAATGCATACAGCATATTTATATTCATGTTTTAGTCCCCATATATACAAGGAAAATATATACATATACACCTAAATGTACATTTATACATATGTGCTTGTATTGCATCCCTTCAGCTTTATTAGATGCTCTTAGCTGTAGAAAGGAAATCTACAACTTTTCTCAGATACTATTGTTTTTGCCAACTCTTCAGTTTCCATCTCCATCTATATATTGAAGCATCTGTCTACTCTAATAGGAATTTTAAAATGAAACACTGGACAATGAATAGAGCAATTTAATGTCTCTATGCCTCAACTTTATCAGCAATAAAATGTAGGAGAGGGTTAGACTTTCTAACTTTTAATATCAAAAGATTCAGCTTTATCTGCTTATGGAAAAAGTCTCATATCTATTACTCACATTTATATACTACTTTATTTTTGTCTTTGTTTCTCTAGAATCTAGTCCAGATTCTTGCACATAATAAATCCTTAATAAATTATCTTTGAATTGACTCAAATAGCTGTCCTTCTTTCCCTGTACTCTTTCTATCTTCTCATTCTTTTAGCTTTCAGATTTATTATATTCTTTTTCTTTCCCTTTGAAATACATTATCCTAAAGCATTTTGTTACCATTTATCATTATATTACATATTATATACAACAATAACATATTATGTGATTTCTTATAAATATACACAAATTATAATAAATATACTTAACCAAGAGAAAGAAATTCTCACATTGGCAATGTTTAAAAATCTTTATTTTGTTGTTTCTATACTTCCTTGCACTGCTCCTTCCTCTCCAAAAAGGCAGATAATAAAATACAAGATGTACATATATTATCATATAAAATATATTTTCCTGTTGGTCATATTGCAAAATAAACCTCATATTGCTTATAGTAGAGAAAAATTCATGAAGGAAATAAAATGAAGAATGGTACACTTCAATCTGCATTCAGACTCCATCAGTTCCTTCCATGAAAATCTGTAGCCTTTTTTTTTTCATGGTTCCCTTGCAGTTGTCCTAGATCATTGTATGGCTGATAATAGTTGTCATTCACAGTTGATCATCATATGTTATTGTTGTTACTGTGTACAATATTCTCCTGCTTCTGCTCACTTCATTTTGCTTTACTTAATATAAGTCTTTTCCAGGCTTTATGTGATCATCTTGTTTGTCATTTCTTATATCCCCAGAGTATTCCATTATAACCATATATTTGTTTAGCTATTCTCCAATTTATGGACATCACTTTAGTTTCTAGTTCTTTGCCACCACAAAAAAAATCTGCAACAAATATTTTAGAATATATAGTTTCTTTCCCTTTTTTTGATCACCTTAGGAAAGAAACCTAAGTAAAAAAGTAAAGTTTGAAATAAGAATTCAGTATTTAGTAAAAATTTGTGAAAACTAAAAAGCACTTTGGCATAAACTAGATATAGATCAATATCTTATACCATTTATCAAGATAAGATCAAAATAGATACATGATCTTGGTATAAAGGTAGATATTATGAACATATTAGAGCAAGGAACATATAACCTATCATATTTGTGGATAGGAGAAGAATTTTAAATAAATAAGAGATAGAATACATTATGAAGTTTAAAAATGGTTAATTTTGAATCAAGAAAGTTGAAAAACATTATATACAAATAAAACTAATGTCAAATTAGAAAGAAAATAATAATTTGGGAAAATATAATTAGTTTCATGGATAGAAATCACATCAAAAATATATAGAGAATTTTGTTAAATATGTAAAAATATGAGTCATTCTCCAATTGACAAATGGACAAAACAAGTTTTTGATTAAAGAAATCAAAGTTAAATGCATGTATATACAATGCACTGAATCATTCATTTTAGAGAAATGCAAATCAAGACAATTCTGAGATATCTCATGCCTATCAGAGAGGCTAAAATGAAAAAAAGAGCAAAATGATAACAGTTGGAAGAAATGTGAAAAATAGGGACACACATGCATTATTGGTGGAACTATGAAAAAAATGTTCCAACCATTTTGGAGAGTAATCTGAAATTATATTCAAAGATTTATAAAACTATATATATTTGACCTAGTAATATCATACTTTAAAAAAGAATTTAAAAGTATTTTAAGGAATATTTTAATGAATACTTCATTCTCTCTGCTAATATGTAGAGCAGCATACTATTTGCCCTTTAACCTTTGTCTCTAATATGAAGAACAGCCTTAATTTGGTTCATATTATAAATTGGCCCATATTCTCTATCGGTTAATATAAAATTCTCCTCAGACATATTTGTTGAGAATAAGCTATTCCATTCCTATTTTTGATGGTTCTTATGTTGTTTGACATTTGTCTTATTTGTGAGTCCTCTTGCTGCAGCAAGCCTCAACCACTGTTCTCTCCTATATAATACTTCATATAGGTTTCTTAACTTCCACCCCCCTCCATTAATATGAATCTGTTTCCCTCAATTGCTTTGATTTGCAATGATCAACTTCTTTTAAAAGCCAAAGTTCAACAATAGTAAAAGTAGCAACCTCATTTATATACTGTTTTAAGAATTGTAAACTACTATGTGTGTATAATTTGGTCCTTACAATTATTCTAGAATGTAGAGACTGTTATTGTCTCCATTTTATGTATGATAAAACTGAGGTTATGAGAATTTAAATGAATTACCCAAGACTAACTATGAAGTTTGAGGCAGATTTTAAACCCATGACTTCCTGATTCCAAGTCCAGTATTTCATCAAAAGAATCATTTGACTGCTTTGCTGAAGGATCACAGAATCTTTGGCTTTAGATCATTTCATGACTTTCTACTCCTCCTCTTGTTCAGATTACTAAAATTTTCTCTTGTTCTTTTTGTGCAACTGCACATTGTTCATTTACTGGACCCATGCAATATGCTTCTTCCAACATATCATTGTCCATTATTTCTATTCATTGGATTCTGGCAAGTATCATCTTATCTGTCAAATCCCTAATGATTTTCTGATTACCCTAATTTTCAGGGATTGTATTGAACACAATAATATGTTCATGATTTTCATATTTTAGTTTATAATATTATTTCATGCATAATATTTTGATCTCTCAAGAAAATTATGTGAATTGATAGGACAGGTAAAAGTATACCCTCTTAACAGTAAAGAAAACTGAAACTCAGATTGACTTGAATTCTGATATACAATTAGTTACTGATAAAGCCATGCTCTATTCTTCAGAATGCTAATCACAAGCTCTTTCCTCTATTCTTCGATGTTTTCTTTTCTAACCATTTCTAACACATAAAATTTATATAATTTATGTTAGCACACATATCGCTTTGCATAATTTTGTATGTATACCAATATAGTAAAGGTAAAATCCATCATCAATGGCCATCTAGCTCTTTTGCTTAAACACCTTAACGTATATTTGACAGCCATTCAATTTTTTATGGTTGTCATTGTTTAGAAGTTTTCCCATACATCAAGCTAAAATGGGTTTTTGTTCATTCATCTGATCTCTAAGGCCAACTCTTTTGGACATTCTCCAACATAGCATTCTTTCTACAATGAAAATTCCTCAGATACATCAACTGATACTTTCATGGCTTCATCTCCCACCTCTTTGCTTTTTGCACTGTCCTTTGTTCCTGGTATGCCTCTCTTTGCTTCCTCTCAATGAGTTTTTCCTTTATAGATATGTAGCTCATGCAAAATATTGTGTATAGGCCTTACCTGATGTTCCACTATCCCATAATTGTTAGTTTAATGTTGTAAAGGATATTGAACCTAATAGTTTACATGTATTAATTAATTTCATATTAATTCTGTAAATATTTTTATATGTAGGTGGTATTGTGGATAGAGTGCTATAACTGGAGTCAGAGAGATTTATCTTCCTGAATTCAAATCTGGCCTCAGACACAAGTTGCTGCCTCCATTTCCTAATCTTTAAAATGATCTGGAGAAGAAAATGGAAAACTACTCCAGTATATTTACTAAGAATCCCATATAATGTCAGAAACTGTCTAAAGCTACTAAAAATGATCAGTAACAACAACATGCAAAAATCTATATAAATCTTTCCTGACATCCTCTCCCTGCACCTGCTGGTATCCTCAATTATATCACAATTAACATACATATATGCATTATATGCATACATATATGTATATATATATATCAACTTCATATTTATGCTGTACACATTTTTATATTTTCTCCATTACAATGGTACTTTGACACACAAGTTTAATTCATTCCATGTCAAAGCTCATAACTCAATTTTCTCCTGTGTCAAATTGAATTTTCCCATTTAAATGAGTGGAAATGCAATTAATTTGTTCTTCCCCAAAAAACATATGAATTTTAATATGCTTTTAAATATGAAAATGTTCTTTATAAATGATGAATAAATATATTTATAGATAATAAGAAAGAATTTAAATAAATTTAAAGAAATAAACTTGCTTAGAAAATGTTATTTACCTTCAACATCAGGTGAAGATGCTGGTTCTCATTTCATGCTCTATCATGTAATATAACTTACTCTCTACACACATAACACTACATTTATATGCAAAGTTGACCTTACAAATTACTTATGATATATAATTTTATCACTCAACTTAATTGCTGTTTTTTTACTTTACTTAATTATCATCATTTTCTTCATTGAATTTTGGCTGTTTTGACATACTTTCCTCGATTTCACTTAGAAAACATTTTAACAAAAACTTTCCATGGAAATTTGTATCATTTCCTTCAGAATATTTTGATAATGTGTAAAATAAGTGTCATCACACAGCTCCAATGCATGACCTATTGCAACTTTTTCTGGTTGTGTCTTTTCAATAAACTGTTTAATTTTTTCCCAAATCCTCAATATATCCTTAATCTCACTTATACTGATTGTCTCTCCATTTAGGGCTGCTCCCCACTAATTTCCTGCAAAACCTCTCTATGTTGCTGCTGCTGTAACTCTTTCAATTCTTTCAGTGTCAGGACCCAAGGTTAAAATTTAAGAAATTTTTCCAAAAAACTGATGATGAAGACAAAAATAAAGAAGAAAGTAAAAACAATTCAATACAAATGCTTGGATGGCCAGATAAACACTGAATTAAATGAGACAGTCTTATAACTTGCAAAACTGAATAATTGGCAGGCTATCTAGTGGAGAGTAGCAGAAGCTCATGATTCAAATATCTGCTTATGTCTTAAAACAAAAAATCCCAGTCTTTACTGCTCGTACCTCTAATTGCTTGTGACTTAAGATGCTTATATATCAAGGTACCAAAATATTGAAAATTTAAATTACTATAAGTAGGGATTGGGTTTTTTGTACTTCTAATCATAGTGCTTAGTACATAGTAAACATTTATTAGATATTTGTTGGTTGATTGATTGATTTATAGTATATAACAGAGGTGTCTAACTTGTTATGTTACTTGATATGAACAAGATTAAAATGTAACTGTAAAATATTTTAAAAAGTAAAAACAACAAAGAAAATATTAATTTTTGGTTTAATTAATCAGTATGGAAATGGCAAGCATCCATTTATATTTGAGGTTGTTATCACAGATGCTTATTTTCTTGCCCATACTCATGTTCCTCCTCTAAATATATTTTCACTTGTTGATAATCTTCCTCAAATATGACAACAAGAAAGGAAAACAGAATTCCAAGTGTGTTCTAAGCTCAGAGGAGTAGACTACAACTTTTTTAAGCCTGGACAATATAAATCTCAATCTGAATCTCAATCTGAAGATCAATCAAAGATCTTTTCTTGACTGCCATATCATAGTTTTGACTTGTATCAAGCTTGCAGTATGAGGGAGGAAAAACCATTTTTCCATCCACTGAAACACAGTGGTGTCTAGCTAATTTATTTTCCATTATATATATCTGTGCAATATAATACATGAATTCAAGTAGACAGTTTGCTTATACACATTGAGTTCAATTTTATGTTCAACATCTAACTTTAGCTTACTGAAATTGTGTTATATATCTGTCACTAAATGTATTAGATATCTAACATAAAGTCATGCCATCTGTGAATTTGACAAGAATGTCATGAATACTTTCAACCAAATTAATCACTAATAAAATTGATAAAAGATTTTTGATTGTGATAGGATCAAGAACAATTGCCCTGGATAGCCTGGATCACTCCATTAGAGACTACAAATACTCATGAGGATTATCCATCAATGCTTATATTCATGCAAAAATGTACTAAATAAATAATTGAATACTGACACATAAATACATATGTATATATACATGGTGATAAGTAAAGTAAAAGAAAGTATTTCAACAAAATATAATACATTGATGAAATTTTGTTAAATAATCTCATGGTATTGGGATTTAGAAGTTAGCAATAATTAAAAAACAAAATTGTCTCTATTTCTTCATTCCTTCCCTTCTCAAAATAATAAAGGAATAAAATAAAATGAAATACATTCTTTTATGCAATAATAAATTACATTCAACTATTCAAAAAGAATCTATTATTAGATTAGTTTGAATGTTTATCAGTATCAAGTATATCATTTACTATTTTTCTTTTCAGGGTGCCCTGAATTCAAGTGATCTAAATGATGGTGGTATTGATTTGTAGACTCAATGAATTATTGACTCATCAATGGATATAGTTACAAATAAAAATAATGGAAATTGTTTATGAAATATATTTTAATTAAATACATTAAGAATTGAGTTCAAGAGTATTTGATCATAGCATTTTTACTAGTATGATATAAATATTTTCTATAAATTGTCCATAGTTCATCCCTAAAACAACTGGAGGTTTTTTCTAAGTTCCCAAACAAATAATATGCATGCCACCACCCACACACGTGTATGTATCTGTATGTATGTGTGTGTGTGTGTGTGTGTGTGAGAGAGAGAGAGAGAGAGAATGAGAGAGAGAGAGATAGAGGCAGAGAGACAGAGAGAGAGAATTTGTTCTCAGGAAGTGAATAGAATTTGTCATCATGATAACTTTGGAATTTTCTAGGTCATTGTTTTGATTGGAAAAGTTAAATGATTCTTTTTTTAAACATTATTTTATTTGGTCATTTCCAAAAATTATTCATTGGAGACAAAGATAATTTTATTTCCCCCCCCCACCTCTCCCTTAGCCAATATGTGATTCCACTGGGTATCACATGTGTTCTTGATTCGAACCCATTTCCATATTGTTGGTATTTGCATTAGAGAGTTTATTTAGAATATCTCCTCAGACATGTCCCCTCAAACCCTGTAGTCAAGCAATTGCTTTTCCTCCATGTTTTTACTCCCACAGTTTGTTCTCTGCTTGTGAATAGTGTTTTTTCTCCTAGATCCCTGCAGATTGTTCAGGGACATTGCATTGACACTAATGGAGAATTCCATTACTTTCAATTGTAATACAGTGTTTCAGTCTCTGTGTACAATGTTTCCCTGGTTCTGCTCCTTTCACTCTGCAACACTTCCTGGAGTTTGTTCCAGTCTCCATGGAATTCCTTCACTTTATTATTCCTTTGAGCACAATAGTATTCCATTACCAACATATACCACAATTTGTTCAGCCATTCTCCAAATGAAGGGCATCCCCTCATTTTCCAATTTTTGGCCACCACAAAGAGAGCAGCTATGAATATTCTTGTACAAGTCTTTTTCCTCATTATCTCTTTGGGGTACAAAACCAGCAGTGCTATGGCTGGATCAAAGGGCAGACAGTATTTTATTGCCCTTTGGGCATAGTTCCAAATTGCCCTCCAGAATGGTTGGATCAATTCACAAGTCCACCAACAATGAATTAATGTCCCTACTTTGCCACATCCCCTCCAGCATTCATTACTTTCCTTTGCTGTCATGTTAGCCAATCTGCTAGGTGTGAGGTGATACCTCAGAGTTGTTTTGATTTGCCTCTCACTGATTAGAAGAGATTTAGAACACTTTTTCATGTGCTTATTAATAGTTTTGATTTATTTATCTGAAAACTACCTATTCATGTCCCTTGCCCATTTATCAATTGGAGAATGCCTTGATTTTTTGTACAATTGATTTAGCTCTTTGTAAATTTAAGTAATTGAACCTTTGTTAGAGGTTTTTAAGATGATTGTTTTCCAATTTGTTGCTTCCCTTCTGATTTTAGTTACATTGGTTTTGTTTGTACAAAACCTTTTTAATTTGATGTAGTCAAAATTATTTATTTTACATATTGTGACTCTAAGTCTTGGTTGGTTTTAAAGTCTTTCCCCTCCCAAAGGTCTGACATGTATACTATTTTGTGTTTGCCTAATTTACTTATAGTTTCCTTCTTTCTGTTCAAGTCATTCACCCATTTTGAATTTATCTTGGTGTAGGGTGTGAGGTGTTGATCCAAGCCTAATCTCGCCCACATTGTCTTCCAATTTTCCCAGCAGTTTTTATCAAATAGTGGATTTTTTCCCAAAAGCTGGGATCTTTGGGATTATCAAATACTGTCTTGCTGAGATCACTTGCCCCAAGTCTATTCCACTGATCCTCCTTTCTTACTTGTAGCCAGTACCAAATTGTTTTGTTGACCTCTGCTTTATTATATAGTTTGAGATCTGGGACTGCAAGGCCCCCTTCCTTTGTATTTTTTTTCATTATTTCCCTGGATAGCCTTGATCCTTTGTTCTTCCAAATGAACTTTGTTATGGATTTTTCTAAATCAGTAAAAAAATTTTTTTTGGAACTTCAATGGGTATGGCACTAAATAGATAAATAAGTTTGGGTAGGATGGTCATTTTTATTATATTGGCTCATCCTACCCATGAGAAGTTAATGTTTTTCCAATTGCTCCAGTCTAGTTTTAGTTGTGTGGAGAGTGTTTTGTAGTTGTGTTCTTATAGTTTCTGTGTTTCTCTCTGTAGATAGATTCCTAAGTATTTTATTTTGCCTAAGGTGGTTTTGAATGGGATTTCTCTTTCTAGTTCTTGCTGCTGAGCTGTGTTGGAAATATATAGAAATGTTGATGATTTATGCTGGTTTATTTTGTATCCTGCAAATTTGCTAAAGTTGTTGATTATTTTGATTAGCTTTTTGGTTGAATCTCTAGGACTCTTTAAGTAGACCATCATGTCATCTGCAAAGAGAGATAACTTGGTCTTCTCCTTGCCTATTTTAATGCCTTCAATTTCTTTTTCTTTTCTAATTGTTACTGGTAGTGTTTCTAGTACAATGTCAAATAATAGAGGTGATAATGGGCATACTTGTTTCACTCCTGATCTTATTGGGAATGCATCTAGTTTATCCCCATTGCAGATGATATTAGCTGATGGTTTTAGATATATACTGTTTATTATTTTAAGAACGACCCTTGTAAAAAATGGACTCAATCCAGGACTTCAATCCCCAGAAATCCTTGCTCCACTTCCCCAGAGTACTTTGTAATCTCACTGGGTTCTCACCTGGGCCGAGAGCAAAATCATTATTTAGTGGGTCTCTGCCCATGGCAGGCTCTTCTTTTTTTCCTGTTGCAGCTTCCAAGCAGATGCATCTCTTTTGATAATGTAGGTAAAGTTGTATCTAGGTCTCTCTGGGCTTAGACACGTGTTTTCTTATTCTGTATTTTCTTTAATCCTTAATCTTTAATAAAACCTCTAAAAATATAATACTCCTTGCAGAGAGAAACTAATTTCTACCTGCCTCAGCTTCCCCAAAATTTTAATCTTTACAGTTGGCTTACCACTTCAGGAAAACGAAATATCTCAATCTCTTGATTCTTTTCTTTACTGATCTTAAGTTAAGTTTTTAATAGCTAGTGCCTAGAAATTTTTTTGAGCCACGTTTCTCTGGCCAAGGATTTTTTTACCTTTGCTCACAGGCTTGCTCCGGACCTATTGTGTTTGCTGCCCACCTGGCCCCTGGCCACTAAGTTCTGTCTGCCTGTTTCTCCTGCTGCTACTCCTGACCTCTCTCTGTCCTCACCTTTTCCTGGCCCTGCCCACCCTGGTATCTCGCTCCTGCTCTGGCTCCTGCTCCTGGCCTCTCACCTGGTGCCCACTTTCCCAGCCCTGCCTGACTTTGTTCCTGCCTGCAGCCATCCGCTAGCTGCTGCCTGCCTGTTTCTGTGCCCCAGACCCACAAGTGTGACCCCAGCCAGCTCATCACTCAGATCCTTGGAACAGATCACTCAGGACTCATTTCTACCAGCTGGTAACAAATGGGGGTATTGACCACATGGGCAGATCATAGGAGGAGAGAGAGAAAAGGGAGAGAAGAAAGAGACTTACGAACAGGAACTTTAAAACATGGTTATTTTACAAGGATATCTTTTAATTGAATTGATCCTATTATTGACTTCACTTGTGTGTCAGGGAAAATATTTAGCACCCTAAAACCATTTAGATAATTTTGGGGAAAAAACTCTGCAGCTCAGTGAACTGAGAGCCAGGCCTAGAGATGGGAGGTTCTCAGATAAAGTCTGGCCTGAGACACTTCATGGCCCTGTGGCACTGAGCAGATCACTTGGACCTCATTGCTTAACCCTTACCACTCTGCCTTTGGATAATAGACATTTAAATGGATAATTAATAATTAAAAAATATATATATGTATATACACCCAAGGAACTTTGAAAAGGCTAGAGGCTATATTTTAAGGCATTTCAGACTCCAATGGTTTTTACAAATCTCTATTCTATTGCATTTTACTGATTGTTTTGTTTAAGGTTTAACTTTGTGATTTTAAATTCATATATTACTGGATTCAATATTATTCTGTCATACTGTTCATTTAATGTACTGAGTTTTAAAATTCTGTTGCTTTTCCCTATAACCATATTGAGATCATTGTAATTAAGAAAAAACAGCCTTTCTATTTTGCCTTTGTAAATTGTCACATAGAGGATAGATAGACTTCATTAGAACTGGTTACAATTCTATTAACAACCTTTGGAAAATTTAATGTGCTAAATATCTCAACTGATTTTAAAGGATTTTTAAATATGATTTTTGGGATTTTTTTTTAACAATTTCTAGTTATTTTGCATGCCCCTACCATGAGATAAGGCCCA
Source organism: Monodelphis domestica (assembly GCF_027887165.1). NCBI lineage: Eukaryota > Metazoa > Chordata > Mammalia > Didelphimorphia > Didelphidae > Monodelphis > Monodelphis domestica. Next base: position 157,367,248 of record NC_077229.1, on the reverse strand, counting down.
TAGTTGAAGTGAAATACAATTATAACCCCCAAACTTCCCGCATTTCTAAATATGTGAATGGAAGTTGGGGCAGTTAATCTCAGGGCATTTATAAGCCCAAAAAGCCTCCAAAAAAGGATCACCTTTCATTTATACCATTCAGCTCACTATTTTACTTCCACCAGAATGATATATAGATTTCTTGATTATGTTCTTAACCCAAGATGAGTTTTACATTGTTTAAAAAATATGTTTATTACCAAGGTTGAAAGATTGCTATGATTGTAAAAACTTGTGACATATATCCATCAATTCATAGGTTTTAATAATGCCAAACAGCACCTTACGTGAAATATGATAGTATGTTTGTTTGCTATTGTAATTTATTGGGCTGTTGAGAATTTTGGGAATTTTGATATCTATATATTTGTACTACTGTTCTTTAAAAATGAAAATTGTTACCTTGTTCAATTCATTTGCCTTCACTCGTAGTGATCATGGCCAGACATGAAGAGGAAATGGATCTCATTTTTGGTGAGAAAGCCTTGCATTCTATATTTTCTTAGCTGACACAATGTGTCAATGATTATAAGCTATATTTTTGAATTTTTTAAAGCTCTTTTATTATTATATTTTCTTGCATGTGAAATATAGTATTTCAGTTTTTTTTTAAATTTTTCTCTCCTTTTTATATTTGAAGCACATGTCACCAGCATTACAATTTTCTTTAACTTTTTAATTTTTCAGTACTATAAGTTTAAAATACATTTGTTAATGCATGCCCCACAAAGCTAGAGACTATAAAAATGATGCCACTAATTATTTTTTAAAAAATTATGGGACTTTGCTTAATGATTCTGCCTGATTCCAGCACAAAATATATACACAAGAGCCATTGCACAGAGCCAAGAACAGCCAATCTAGTATGGATTGATGCACTTCTAGGCCAATACAAAGTCTTGAACCTAGTGTGAAGACTCGAGTTTACTGTGTTTAACATGCTAGACATAGGCTTTCCTTGTGTCCACACTCACTCTGAAAATACTCACAGACGAGTATCCCGGAAACCTTGGCTCATGTGATCTGGTCCCCCTTTCTGCCTTTCATAGTGTGGTACCTTTCTGTAGTACTGGCTACTGACTGGGTAAATTCATCATTGCTTCAATCATTAAATTGGGCCCTGATTCAAGAGCCTGTTCTCTTTTACTTAGAATTTTTACACATAAGACATTGATAGTCTATATTTTCATCCAAAAATTTTACTTTTTTATTTGGATTTTTCTGATGTCTTTTTAATTTATCTTACAAATTGGTACATATGCCTCACACCTCAGCCATGCATCTCTAAGTATTCCTGTATTTTTTCAATCAATCTCTTAATGGGGGAATGTAAAAATATCATTATTTAAATTGCAAAGTTTAAATTCCTTTTTAGAAGAATTTTAGGTAGATAAAGATGCTACCTCTCTGAATGCAGAAACTGAACTATTGGAGAAGACACATGAAGAAGCCTCCAGACCACAAGCAGCACAAAAATGAACTTTGGGTGTAGTTGATTGAACATTTATTTGTATGTATACTTTCATGCCAAGGGGGACTGCCCCCTAACTGGATTTTTGTCAATGCGTCCAGCAATTATTGGTTTTATTTTTTCTCTTTTTATTTCTCTTATCCTCAAATTATTGTAATCTTTAAATTGATTATGTTTTTTATGACCCTTTGGGGAAGTCCTTCCCAGAGGATCAAAGAGGGGAATGTAAAAAATGGACTCGAATCCAGGACTTCAATCCCCAGAAATCCTTGCTCCACATCCCCAGAGTGCATTGTAATATCACTTGGTTCTCACCTCAGCCAAGAGCAAAATCATCATTTAGAGGGTCTCTGCTACTATCCTATTTAAGATTTTTGCATCTATATTCATTAGGGAGATTGGTCTATAGTTTTCTTTCTCTGTTTTTGACCTGCCTGGCTTTGGAATCAGTACCATGTTTGTGTCATGAAAGGAATGTGATAGAACTCCCTCTTTGCTTATTATGTCAAATATTTTGAATAGTATAGGGATTAGCTGTTCTATGAATGTTTGATAGAATTCACTTGTGAATCCAGCAGGCCCTGGAGATTTTTTCTTAGGAAGTTCTTTGATGGCCTGTTGGATTTCTTGTTCTAATGAGGGATTATTTAAGAATTCTATTTCTTCTTCTGTTAGTCTAGGCAGTTTATATTTTTGTAAATATCCATCCATGCCGCCTAGATTGGTATATTTATTGCCATATAATTGGGCAAAGTAGTTTTTAGTGATTGCCTTAATTTCCACTACATTGGAGGTGATGTCCCCCTTTTCATCTTTGATGCTGTTAATTTGCTTTACTTCTTTCCTTTTTTTAATTAGATTGACCAGTACTATGTCTATTTTGTTTGTCCCAGCTTCTAGTCTTATTTATTAATTCAATACTTCTCTCACTTTCGATTTTATTAATTTCTCCCTTAATTTTTAGGATCTCTAGTTTGGTTTTATTCTGGGGTTTTTTAATTTGTTCTCTTTCAAGTTTTTTTTTTTTATTTGCATTTCCAATTCGTTGATCTCTGCCCTCCCTAGTTTGATAATATATGCACTCAGGGATATGAATTTTCCTCTGATTACTGCTTTAGCTGCATCCCATAAGGATTGAAGGTATGTCTCACCATTGTCATTTTCCTCAATGAAATTAGTGTTTCTATGATTTGTTCCCTAACTCACTGATTTTGGAGTATCATATTATTTAATTTCTAATTAATTTTTGATTTGGTTCTCCATGTACCCTTACTGATCATTATTTTTATTGCCTTATGATCTGAAAATGCTGCATTTATTATTTCTGCTTTTCTGCATTTGTATGCCATGTTTTTGTGACCTAGAGTATGGTAAATCTTTGTGAATGTGCCATGTGGTGCTGAGAAGAAGCTGTATTCCTTTTTATCCCTATTTATTTTTCTCCATATGTCTATTAACTCTAATTTTTCTAAGATTTCATTCACTTCTTTTACCTCTTTCTCATTCATTTTTTATTTGATTTATCTAAATTTGATAGTGGTTGGTTCAAGTCTCCTACTTACATGGTTTTACTGTCTATTTCCTCCTTCAATTCTCCTAGTTTCTCCATTAGAAATTTGGATGCTCTACTATTTGGTGCAGACTTGATTAGTGATATTTCCTCATTATCTAAAGTCCCTTTTAACAAAATATATTTACCTTCCCTATCCCTTTTAATTAGGTCTATTTTTGCTTTGGCTTTGTCAGATATCATGATTGTAACTCCTGCCTTCTTTCTATCAGTTGAGGCCCAGAATGTCCTTCTCCATCCTACCTGCCTCATGTGTGTTTCTTGAAGACAACATATGGTAGGGTTTTGGATTCTAATGCATTCTTCTATTTGTCTATGTTTTATAGGTGAGTTCATCCCATTCATGTTCAAAGTTATGATTTTCACTTGTGGACTCCCTGGTATTTTGATATCCTCCCCTAATTCTGTCCTTTCTTCTTTAGCTATAACCTTTTAAGCCAGTGATTTACTTTTAGTCAGTCCCCCAGTACCCTCCCTTGATATGTTTACCTTTCTAGCCCAACCTTTTTTGTTCCATTCCCCTCCCCCCTCTACTTCCCTCCCTTTTTGTGCTCCCTACCCCTATCCCCCCGCCTTGGTTTTCCCTTCTCCCTTACCCTGTTGGATATGATAAAATACAAGATCCCAATTGATCTGGATGCTCTTCCCTCTCAGAATTGATTTTACTGAGAGTAAGGTTTAAGTAAAAACTCTCTTCCTCTCCTTCTTATAGGAGAATTCTTCCCCTCCCCTTCCCATGTATCTCTTTGTGTGAGAAAGATTATTCTATTTAGTTTTTTTTCTATTTCTTGGAGTATATCTTAGTACCATCAATGGTTACCCCCCTCCCTTTTTCTTTCTATTCCCTCTTTCTCCATATCATCTTGATGCCCTAAACTTTCTCTATGTATGATTCTTCTTACTACTCTAATGATGCATACAATTTTGAGAGTTACACATAACATTTTCCCCACATATTAATATATATCATTTTATATAAATGTAGTCCTTATAGAAGAGAGTTTGAATAAATGAAAAAGATAACATTTTTTCTCCTTTTCCCTTTCCTTCATATTTACCTTTTCATATTTCTCTTGGTCTTTGTGTTTGGATGTCAAACTTTCCACAGAGCTTTGGTCTTTTCTTTACAAACACTTGGAAATCTTGTATTTTGTTGAATGCCCATACTTTCCCCTGGAAGTATATAGTCAGTTTTGATGGATAGCTGATTCTTGGTTGAAGACCCAGCTCTCTTGCTTTTCTGAGAATCATGTTCCATGCCTTAGGGTCATTCAGAGTGGAAATTGTTAGTTCCTGTGTGACCCTGATTGGTGCTCCTTTATATCTAAATTATCTTTTTCTGACTTCTTGTAAGATTTTTTCTTTTGCTTGGAAGCTTTGGAATTTGGCCATTACATTCCTGGGAGTTGTTTTTTGGGGATTTAGTGTAGAGGGTGTTCTGTGAACTCTTTCAATGCATATTTTGTCCCCTTGTTTTAGAATGTCTGGGCAGTTTTCTTTGATGATATCATGTATTATGATATCAAGATTACTATTTATTTCTGGCTTTTCTGGTAGACCAGTGATTCTTAGATTGTCTCTCCTTCCTCTGTTTTCCAGGTATGTCATCTTGTCAGTGTGATATTTTATGTTATCTTTTAATTCTTTAGTCTTTTGACTTTCCTTTATTAATTCTTGCTCTTTTGCAAGATCATTGTCTTCCAGTTGCCTGATTCTGACCTTTAAAGACTGGTTTTTCTTTTCAGTTTGGTCGGACCTGTTTTTTGATGCTTTGAGCTGTTTCTGCATTTTGCATATTTTGGTCCCTCAGATTGCTGAGTTCCTTTTGCATTTTTTCCCATGTTTCCTGCCAGAAGGCTTCCATCTTTTTGATAATTTCCAATTTAAATTCTTCAAGATTTTGTGGACAATTTATATTTCCTTTGGGAGTTTTTGGAGCATTTGTTTGTGTTTCCTCTTCTATCTCCTCTGTATTTTATATTTTTGCTCCATAAAATGTGTCCAAAGTCACCCCCTTCTTCTTGCTTTTCTTGGTGTTTGAAGGCTTTTGCACTTCTGTACTGTTTGTCATCTCTATGGTTTTTCTTCCCCTTTCTAGTCAGAAATCTGAGTGAGGAGGACTGGCTCTTAGTGTATCTATCTGATGCTCTGAGGCTTTAGCCCCAGGCAAATTGTATGTTCTCCACAGCTACTCTATCTTCCCTGCGAAGCCCAGGGTCTGCCCTACCCTGCCTGCCAGTGTTTTGGCTGTTAATGCTCTCAGACCCTCCTGTTGCTTCTCTGCTGTCTTACTTCCACTCTCCAACCCTGGCCCAGAGCTGTCCACAAGGTACCTCAGTGCCTTTGCCAGCCCTGAGGTTCCTGTCCTTTCAGAGGGCCCTGCACTTTAAGGGGGAAGGGGTCCTGGCCTCCTTGAGTTCTGAGAGCACCTGATGGGATTAGGTTCAACTGGGTTGGTCTGGATGTGCCCCAAGGCAAAAACCTCTGGTGAGACTCCAATGGAAGGACCCAGCCAGGGGGCCACAGGCTCCCCCTGTCTCTCTCAGACTGCTTCACTGCCATTTGTGTTGGATTCCATGAGACTGGCCCAGGTTGCTTTCAAGGTGCGCCCTTCAGAAAAGCACTTTTGTTGGTTCTGAGGTTCCTGCTGCTGCTGCAGGCTCAGCTCTCTGGGTTGGGGGGCAGGGGTCCTGGAACCTTCCTTCTGCCTTCCCCTGAGACCCAAGTGTTTTAGGATTCTGGTTTTGGGGGATTGTACCTTTTGATTTGAGTCCAGAAGGAGGGTTCTCCAACTCTGTCCTGTTGTTAAGTTTTAATTTCAGTTGCCTAGGAGCATTCAGTTTGTGATCGATAAGGAAGGGTTTTCAGAGGTTTGTACTTTTGCTGCTTCTAAGCCGCCATCTTGACTGGAAGTCTCAAAAGTTAAATCTTTCACAATTGATCATCATTGTGATATTGCTGTTACTATGTGTAATAATTTGTTCATGCTAATTTCACTTTGAATCAGTTCAAATAGATATTCCCCTATTTTTTGAAAAAATTCCCCTCATTATTCCTTATAGAATAAAATCACTCCCTCACAATCATATACCACATCTTATTAAGCTATTCCCAAATTTATGAGCATATCTTCAATTTCCAATTCTTTGCTATCTCCAAAAGAGCTGCTATAAATATTTGTGTATGAATAGTTCCTTTTCTTTTTTCTTTGATCCCTTTGGGGGTAGAGGCTTTGTGGTTTTGCTATGTCACAGTTTTGTAACCCTTTCAGAATAGTTAAAAATAATTTATAGAAATTTTGGACCAGTTTATAATTACATCAACTATTCATTAGTATAACTAGTATGATTATAAGATGGAAGGTAAGAGTTAAAAAAAAATAATTCTGTGAATTAAGTTCTATTGTTTCCCCCATTTAAGAGATGAGCAAACTGAGGCAGATAGAGGCAGATTTGAAAACAGGCCTTCCTGACTCTATAAATCTATATCCTAAACCAACTAATATATGAAGTTATTAAATGTGGATTAGCTAACACTTATAAGCAGTATGCATTTTTACCTTAAATAAAAATACCTTTAATAAGCTCCCTGATAATACTTCTAGTCAGTTATCACAGGTATTAATATTATCTCTCTTTTAAAAATGAAGAAAATTAAGCTCAGAGAAGTTAGGAGGTTTGTTCATGCTCCCAGAGCTAATACTTGTTAGTGCTTGGAATTGTACTCTAATCTTCTTGATTCTGGGCCTTATACTATCTACCTTACGGTATTAATATTTTAAAATTGGCAATCTCAGGTTGTATGTAGGTTTTTATAACAGAAAATGTTTGATTCATCTAATATAAAAGTAGAAATTTTATAGACCACTATAAAAATCTATTTGCTAAAGTGTCTCATGAAGTGGACAATAGTTCAAGTCTTGCCTTATCTCTTCTTCTGTTCTTTACAAGAAATGGCAGAAGAGGAAAGTAGGATTTTGAATTTTCAGGCTATATTTTAACATTAATTTAACTCATTAATCCTAATGGATAATTTTGGTCCATAACTTATGGACTGACACACTATATAAGGAACTGTCCCTTAACCTTACTGACATTGTCACCATAATTGAAACTTGAAGTAAAAGTAATAAAAGCCAGTGAAATGGACAGAAATCTCATAAATTCTCTTAGAAAAGATAAAAAGTCAGAAAAGTTGTGTGTGTGTGTGTGTGTGTGTGTTTGTGTATCCCCTAAAGCAAAAAGAAACACCATTTTATGGAAAACTTTGTATGTTTATGTTTTTTATGTTTAGTTCACATGGTTATCATAAGCAAACAAATTACAAGATAATTTCAACTTCTAGTCCATGATGATTCTTAATGTAAATCATATTTATCAATATGAATGCATATATGGATGTAAATAATAGGAACTGGATCCAAGAAGACACAAGGGATTATGGCAAACATATGTTAAAATAATTAATATTTTTGTAGCCAACTCAAAAATTTAAGACTTTAAAAATTCTCTCATAAACTTATTTAAAGATGAGAAAGAGATAAAATTGGTAAATTCTGAATGGCATTAAGAATAATAATATGTGTGTAAATGTGTGTATATGTGACAAAAATGAGTAGTCATTTCAAAATTGTATTTTAAACCTAAGCAATTTAAGGAAAACTATTGATGCTGAAGAATGAACCATATGTCAACCACTATTATAAATGCTAGCCAAATGAAAACAAAAGTGAAATATTTTCCCTTATTACATAGCTTAGAATTCAGCCAAGAAAGAGAGACTAGATACATAAATATGTAGATATAAAATAGATTGCTCTGTGAGGGTGGCTAAGGAAATAACAGCTGGATAGGTCAGGGAAAACTTAAAGAAGAAGATGGTTTTTGATTTGATCATTGATGGAAACTTGAGCTTAAAAAAACTGGAAATGAGGGAGGCATATATTCTTTGTGTGAGGGAGAATGAATGCATATGAAAGAAGATATGAGTAGGGTATCTTGTATGAGGAACATACCAGTAAGAAAGGAGAGTCTGCTTGATCAGAATGTATGTGAAGAGTAGTAAAGTGTAATAAGTAGAAAAATGAGTTGAGGCAAGATTGTTATGGATTTTGAAAAATAAAAATATCATTTGCTCTTAATAATAGGGAGGAAGGGAATTTATTGAAAGAGTAAATGCTTTGGCTTAACTTTTACATTAAAAAAATCACTGTTTGTGGGTGAAGGTAGATTCAAGTTGGGGGAAGGACTACTAATAAGTAGACATAATAGGAGATAATTGCCTGTTATTGTCCAAGTTAGAAATAATGAAGGTTTGAACTAGTATTGACTGTGTGTATGGAGAGAATGGTTCAAATAAAAGAGATGATATATGGACATTAAAAGATTTTTGAACTGATTAAATATATGGGGTAAGTAGTATTTTGGTTAAAATTTTAGGTTGAGACTAAATATATTATTTAGGAGTTTCCAGGGATTTAAATTCTAAATCCCAATGAAATACTCAAGTCAGAATGGGATTTTATGGTGGTTTATTTACAATAGAAGGAAGAAATTAAGAAGAAGATGAAAGAGGGAAAAGAATAAAGATCTACTCTGGCCTGTCCTGAACCAGGGGGAGTTCAGAGGCCTCAGCCAAGGGGCCTTACCAGAAGATTAAATCTAGTCGGCTTCCTGCCACAAGGCCTCCTCCAAGATGAGGGGCCTCCTTGGAGACTGGTGCCTTCAGAAAGCCAGGGAAAGAGGATTCAGCCTTAACACTCACCACATGGCCATTCAGGGAAGCAGTCCCACCTAGACCCATGCTTCAGAGCTCCTCTAAGTCAACTCCACCACCAAAGTCCACCAAAATAAGTAGATAATAAATAATTTTAGGAAGCCAAAGACCCCTCTCACAGAAAGTGACACAAAATAAGAAGGCAGTTCTTTACATCACTTCCTTTGGCTCACATGTTCCAATGGTGGCTTAAACTTGGCTTAGGACAGCACAGGGGGTCAGTCAGTTGTTTCTGATTTGTCATTTGTTAGCACAAGCAGGTCAAAGGCCTTCCTCCTCCACACCTAATCCTTAAGTGGGGGTGTATACATTCCTGGTTGCTAGAATTCTGAATACTAAGCAGGGTGGAGTAAAACTAAAATTCACAGTAGTAGAAGCTCACATCATTGTTATAAACGTGGGATAGAAAAATATTGTTGACATGAATAAGGAAGTTTTAGAGGGTTGGGTTGGGAAAAGGAAAGATAGAATTTTGTGTCATGTTTTTCAAATGTTTTTGACAAATCCAATTGGAAAGGCATAATATGCAACTGTTGATGTGGGTCTGGAATTGAAGAGGAACTGTTTATACACAAAGAGAGAGAGAGAGATCTACATAGGCAGGTATATGGTCTAATATATATATATATATATATATATATATATATATATATATATTGCTTGTCTCTCTGTTAAGATCTGAGATCAAATATAGCCTTAGACATCAGCTTTGTAACCCTGCATAAATCACTTGACTTTTCATGTCTGTTCTCTCATCTGTGAAATAGAAATAATAATAGCACCTACCTGACAAATTTGTTATGAGAATCAAATGAAATAATATATGTAAAACAGTTTTCAAATCTCAAATTGCCTATTACACATAGACCTCATAGTTATTGGCATAGATTTAATAATTAAAATCATGCAAGGTGATATTTTTCTATCATCAAGAGAAATATGTATATCACAAACAAAATATACAAACACATATGTCTGTGTATACATATATGTATTATATATGCATATTATTGTAGACAGATATTTATATGTAAACAAATATATGCGTGCATATATGCATATAAGTGCATATATATGTATGTATATATGTATTGAGAAGAAAGCAATCAAAATTGACAAGTAAAATTGACTAGTAACATTTCTAAGAGATTATTTTAAACTATGTAAAATTAACCACAATGAAAAGATTTATAGCATCCAAAAACTGCATCAGTCAACACTTTATCTCCTTGTTAAGAAGAGAGACATGACGAAGACAACACTAATGTATAATACAAGATTATTTATTTAAAAAAAACTAGAAATAAGCATGAAAAATTATGAACAGTTTTGACTCATAATACATATTTAATTAAACCAGATTTTCTGACAGTATATGTACAAAAATAAATGGAAGGTAAACATGTAGATGTAAATTAGAATAGTTATAGTAACATTTGACTGAATTATATCCCCATCAATGATAATGAAACAAGCACATTTGGACTATAATACTTTGGTAGTAGTTTCTTGGTAACCGAGGATGACGATTGTCTTTGTGCGTTTTTGTGCACAAAGACACTTGTGCATGAAGATTTAAGTGGAAAAAGCTTCAGAGACATTTAAATAGATGGAAAAGGGAAGACCAAGTATACATTGAAAAATTAAATTTATATCTCTAATAATATTATAGTTCATGATGTTTATTAAAGATCATTAGAAATCAAGGCATAAGGAGAGTACAAAATAAAACCCACCTGCCCATGGCTGGTTAGCCATTTTTAGCCATCCCCACTCACCACCATAACTGCTGATTCTACATCCTGCAAGAAGAAGCCCATGGTAGGCTTTACTGCCAATTAAATACCAAAAATATGATCTTGCCAACATAGAGACACAGGAGAGATTATAAGGAATTCTGGGAAATACCAAGGACTTCTGGGGAATGAAGTCTAAGGTTCAAAATCTCCATTTATACATTCCCCCCTGAGACCTGTGGAAGCCTAGTCTCTCCAGTGGGTCTTGTAAACATACCAGCTATGAAATTACAATAATTTGAGGATAAGAGGAAAAGAGAATAAAGCCAATGATTGCTAGGCTCATTGACAAAAAGCCAGTTAGGGGGCAGTCCCCTTCGACATAAGAGTATACATACAAACAAAGAAACCAATCCATGTAGTATTGATGAACTTCTAAGTCAATACAAAAGGACTTGAACCTAGTGTGAGACTTGAGGTTGCGACGCTTGACATAGGACTTCCTTGTATACACACTCTTTGTGAAATACAGACAAGTACAGAAGTTTGGCTATCATCCTGGCTCCCCCTATCCCTGAGAATGACAAAAAATCAAACAAGGGAATGACACTTCCCTATCACACACAAAAATCTAGTCTTTTTTCTCTCTATAGTATGGCAACTTCCTAATGGGTAAGTGAAATATTACTGCATTCTGTCCTGAGTTGTGGGATAGAAATTATTTTAATTAGACCCTAATACAAGGGCAAGTTCGAAATTTATGGGACCCTAATACAAGGGCCTATTATGAATTTATTCTTGTTTACTCAAAATCTCCATTTATACAACATATATAGATGAAATTTACATCAGTAGTAACAAAATTTAAAAATTTTTTAAATTTCTTATCGCTGAAATTTCAAGATTGCTCAAAAAAGGAAATACTCCAAAAAGCAAGTTAAAAAATAAGATGATTGTCATTCATAAACTGCCCTCTAAGTAAAAATAATGCCATTGGTTCTGCTCTAAGTCCTTTTTTTTCCTGTTGGTAAACTATTCATATGACTCAATAAATTTGTCTGTTTCCCAATCTCTAGTTCTGCATTATCCTGCCTTTTAGACTATTCTACCAATAGTAACTTTAACTAAATATTTCCAAAACAGCACTTATTGTTTTTACCTCTAAACCTGCCTTTCCTCTTAACTTTCCTATTTCAATTGAGATGCATAAATGTCCTTATAGTCATTAAAACTGACAAACTATTGATTATCCTCTACTCTTCACTCTCAGTCTAGAAATTGAATCAGTTACAATAAAATAAACAAAAATGTATTCAAAGCCAAAGAAACTTGGCTAAGTGCTGGAGAATAAGAAAAAGAGAGAAAATCTTTGCATTTAAAGACCTAAGAATTTAGTGGGGGAAGACACAACATACACACACACATACAAACACCCCAAAATTGAAAGCCACTGAAATTGATGGAGTCAAAGTCAAAAAGAATAGTTGGAGTGAAATTAAATGGTAGTTAGATCTTCTGATCCTTCTATAAATTGAGGCTTGGGGAAAATTTTTTGCTCTGCTTTCTAATACTCCAATCAGAGCAATTAGCAGCATGAGTGAGATATGAGTATCAAAACTGAAGTAAATATTTTTGCATGAGTTGCCTGATGATAAGATTTTCCTGAGGACAACATGAAATTGGTGGATTTGAAGCCAAACAAAGTATCTTGAGGAATATAACAAATTTTGCCATTTCAATTTGGCAACATCAATCTTATCCATCACCTTAAATCCGCTCATATATCAATCATCCTAAATTAAAACTTTCATCATCTTTTACCAAGTTTATTAAAATAACTTCCTATATAGACTTCTGGTTTCCATACTCTTTCCTTTCTCCACTTTATATTTAAATTCCAAAGCATCTTTGATCATTATACTTCTCTGCACATAATCTTCAGTGACTTCCTAGTGATTCTAAAATAAAATTTAAACTTAACAATAGCATCAATGAGTCAAAGTACACATATATTTTGGGCACTTTTTTCATATAATTTCAATTTACTTTCCACAATAATTGGAATTAATTACAGGATTATTAAGAGAAAATTGATGTGTTGTTTTTCTACAACCACTACAATATTTATTATTACCATTTTTTGTAATCTTTTACTACTTTTCTGGTAGTAAGTTGGAACCTTAGAATTGCTTTAATTTGCATGTTTCACTAAAGATTTGAAACTTTCTTTTGCTAATTTTTGATAACTTCATAGACATTGGTTATTATATATTGAGGTTGTCCTTACATATTACATTACTTACTTATGTTTCTTGGGTATTATATTCTAATTATTTGGAAGAAATTAAGCATAAGAACTAATTAGGAGCATTTGGGTTAATTTGGGTTTTGGTATCTAGGGAAAGGATAAAGATATTGTCAGAGATAAGATACTGTATCCCAATATCCCCACTAACAATTCTGATGAGCCAATGGAAACAAGAGCATAGAGAACTGATACAAAAGAGATACAATCAAGACTTTAGAAAACTTGAAAAATAAAGGCTTGAGTTTTAAGTGGCAGTTTTTTTTTTCCTTCAACTGTCAGTTATCTTTGCAGAAGCAAACAAGTCATCTATCTAGGTGCAAAGCAGAGCCAGCCAGCCAGCCAGCCACAGCTAAGAAACTTGATTTTATAGGAAAGGTTTGCATTGAACAATGTGGCTCAATATCATGAACCTGGGAGCCATACTCAAAATAGTTTATTATATCACTCCTTCTTATATCAAAGGAATAGTATTCCCTAACTGTCTCATGGGACTACTTAATATTAAATTATTGGATTTCATAAGCTATATACCATTGGCAATGGGTACAATACTGATGTTGGTTTTGTTGAAGGTGGTACTTTCAGTCATATTCAATCTGTTTGTATTGACACTAAAAGGAATAAGATTCAGTGAACTCGAACTGAAAATGACTTACCTGGAAAATGTACTACTGAGATACGAGGCAGGAAGAAATGAAAGGGAGAAACAAGAGGGCACAAGTCAGGCTTCTGGGCCTAAGACAGGCCTCAAAAATGGCCTGCCTCTGTCAGCAACCACAGAAAGGAAGCAATTCTCTTTCTTCTTTCTGTTGATCTTCTCCACAACCTTATTCCAGATACTCTAACCTACTTCCTCCTTCAACTGTCACTTGCTTTTCCAGTTTTCCCAGAGAGCCAATCCACTAACTTCCTCCCAAGGCAGACATACCTCCAGGAGTGTGTTTGGCAGTTAGCTTCCAAAAGACTTCCAGCTCCTGAGGTTTCCCTGCAAGAATGCTTCTCTGAGATTCTAGCTGGGCTTAAAATTATTCTGACAGTATCTTCACCCTGTCCCTAGCTACAAAACCCAAATTAACTCAAATGCTCCTAATTAGTTCTTATGCTTAATTTATTACCAATATTATCAGATATTTGATAGTTTTCTTTTCCAGTCAACCTTTTTCTTCATCCTAGGTGCATTAATTAATATATACACATATTTGTATGTATTACTTAATTTAGGAATAATCTATTTTCTCTTTTGTAGTCACCTTCACCCCTTGTTTAGTTAGAGTCACTTCCCTTCTTCCCAGTTCTATCAATAAATGTCATCTAATCTAGTGTTCTCCTTTCATATGTAATGATAAAAATGATTTGTCATATACCTTTTTTAAAGTTTATTTTTGTGATATGAAGTGAAACATGGTGTTCAACACCTAATTTTCTCATGATTATTTTTTGATTTTTCACAGCAATTCATGTTAAAGAGAAATTTCTTTCCTATGTAATTCATGTTTTCGAGTTTATTGAAAACCAGGCTACTGAGTTAAATAATTGCTTCCATAACTAATTTTCTCCATTCATCTATTTTTGCACTTTTATACTGTTCTCAATCATTTAGATAATTATACCTTCATAGTATAATTTTAGTCCTAGAAGTGCTCTTATACTAACATCTCCCAATCATTAATTTACTATTATTGGACTTCTGTTTCACCAAAAATTACAAAAAACATATTTTGCCTATTCAGGTAATTTGGTAATTAGAATGGTAAATTTTTGTCATTAATTTTATTAGAATTATCATTTATTATTATTTTGGAAGAACTCAGCCATGAGTGTGGAGGAGCTATTTAATCGTTTAGATGATTCTTCATTTCCTTAGAGTTTTGTTTAATTTTTTCTATAAAGTATATCTATAAAATAAATATAGGTAAATATCTATAAATTATATCTATAAATCTAAAAATTATATATATATATAATATGGTTAAGTATACTAAATATAATAAATTGTAGGCAATTTGTGGTCATTTTATTGAAATTTAAAAATTATTGTCTTCTGAAGTTATTGCTATATAGAAACTAATGATCTCTGTTGATGTATTTTAAAATATGCTATTCTACTTAAGGTATTATTTGCCTCAATTTCATTGTTTTTGCTTTTTCTGTAGGATTATTGAAGTAAATATCTTCATTAGTGAATAAGAATAGTTGTGTTTCCTTTTCATCTATTTTATAACTTTAATTTCTTTCTCCTGTATAATTGCTAGTTTTAGCTTTTCTAGAATTATATAAATCATTTAGGAAGGGCGAAATCTGTGATAAATTCCTGGATTTCCTATAAAGTGTCCTGATTTTAGTGCCACTTTTGTATATACATACATACATATATATATATATACATATGTGTATATATATATATATACATATATATATATATATATAAAGCAAAGTAACTTCCTTGTGCAATATTTTCACATAAATGAGTATTTTATCTTATCAGGAAATTTTCTTCATATGCTGATATAATCATGTGATTTCATATATATTTGCTTTAATATGATATATTCTATTAATAGTTTAATAAAGTTAAACTTTCTTTTCATTCCTCTTGTAAGTCCACATTGATCATACTGAATGATTTTCTTTTTTAAAATTGCTATATCCTTTTTGCCAGGAATTTATTTAAAACTTTTTAATTGAAATATGTTAATTATGTTTATGTACAGTTCTCTTTTTAGTGCCTGACTTAGTTATTCATATTAAATTTATTTCATAAAAACAAATTCAATGGTATATTTTCCTCAGTTTCTGAGAAAAATTAATGTAGTAAAAGTGCCGATTATTCTTTAAAGGTCTCATAATATTCAACTTTAAATTAACCAGAATAGAGTTAGTTTTCCCCTTCTTTTAATTCTTTTGAAGCTATTTAAATTTTGTCTTCTGAAATTGTATTAAACTCTTAGTTTTGATTAATTTAGGTAGTTTATTTTTTATTTAACCTATTTCTCTTAAATTTGTAGTTTTGTTGCAATAAGACTTCATAGTTTCTATGATTTTTAATTTTTTCTCTATTGTGATTTCACTTCATTCATTTTGTGTTTGTTAATGAGATTTTTCTTTTTCTCTTAAATAATATCAAGTTGGATAAAGATGTATCAAGTTAGTCTTTTCAAAAACATTTAATTCTGTTTACTGATAATATTTCCTTTTTTTTCTATTTCTCCCCTAATATTTAAGATTTACTCTTTGATGCTTATTTTTATTTGGGGCTTTATATTTTTAAAATTACATATACACTTCCAGTAGTCTTCTGTTCCGTTTTGTTAATGCTTGTTTTTAGGGATATTTTTTCCCTCTGAAAACTACTTTAATTATGTTGTATTGATTTTGGTGTAGTTTGGGATTATTACAATTATCTTTCATTATTATTATATGTTTGTAAGATTTGTTCTTAGACTGATCTTGTTCAGGATTTTATTATTCAGACTCCATTTAAGTCTATCTTTTTCCTGTGCTCCCTGTGTTGGTTACTACTTCTGATATGTTCTGTAAGGAATTGCTTAGATTTTTCTGCTTTTTAACATTCGTTTGTGACTTTTTCATGACCTATTATGTTGTCTTAGTTTTGTAAAATTACAATATATTGCAGAGAAACATAGGTATTCTTTAATAATTTGTTTAAGTATATCATAAATATTTAAACTTTAATTTCTCAAATATTTTATTCAGGTATGTATTTTTTTAATTGTTCTGTAAAATTTTTCCATATCTGAGAGAGGAACATAATGCCTTTTGCTTTTACTTGATTACTATCTATTTTTCTATCTATGGTTCCTTTGAGCATGTTTTTTTTTCCCTTTATTGATACTGTGAATTATAGTTTTTGCTTTGCCTCATATCAAGATTATACTTTTTTTATTCATCTGATAGTACATTTTCTTCTGGCCCTTCATACTAGTTCTGAGGTTGTGATTTCCTGTGAGTATTTAAAACAGTTTAGAATCTAATACGTCTCTACTTTTCTACATAAGTGACTTCAAAACTCTTTGTTTTAGTCAGAGACTTAGTTGCAATTATCTGAATATAACATTCCATTTCCTGTTTCCATGAATTGCATAAACTATTAACATGCCAGGTATTCATGCCTTTCTATCCTTTTAAAATCCCAAGTTTTCTCTAAGAATAACTTCATATGACATCTCAAGGAGGAATCTGCACTTATCCCTTCATTGTTACTGTTTTCCCCCCTTCAAATGGTCATTTATATGTTTTTATTTATTTATTTATACATTATTTATTTATTTTATATATTATTTATATATGTATTTATCTATATTTATATTTACCTATATATATATATATATATATATATATATATTTCCCTCTTTCCATGAAATGCAAGCTTCTAGAAGAACTGGTTTTTCTTTTCTATTTTTTTTTGTATCTTCAATGCCTCTATATCAATTGCATATAGTTTTACACATTGTAGGTGATTTACAAATATTTGATTAATTGGATTGGACTAGATGGGATTGATATTTGTGCATCTCAGGTTAGTGGAGATATGGAAAGAAAATGGAGTCTTATGAGCAATATAATACAAATTCAAGCATGTTCCAGAAATTTGTAAGTAGAATTTTAAGATATTATAGCAAATATCAGATGACTGAAGGAAAGAAATTGATTGATGGAGAAATATGAATTTAAATTAATTTTATTAATTTAATGTTAATTAATTAATTAACAACTTTAAATTAATTTAATATTAAAGTCACAAAAGAAATCATTTAAAACTGGAAGTTTTGTATTTAATTCCAGAATTTTTGTACTTAATTCTGGAATGCTCATTCACCTTTGGTGTCCACATGTCATTCAATTCTTACCTGTGGCTCCAAGAAACTGTATCTATGGCAAACACACACCAAGAAATTATCTTGGCAGATAGGTTAAATAAAGTTGAGAGTAACTCAGGAGCCACAAACCAAATGGTGAGGTAGGGGAGCATTTACCCTAGTCATGTGAAAATTTCCCCTAGTCGAATCAATGGATGATAATAACTTGTTTCAATGACCATGACAGCCACTAAAGCAGGTTCTATGACATGCTAAGAGTTTGGTCAGTCAATGAAGATGCCAAGACAATTCACTTCACTCCAAGCCATCAAGTGTTATCCTACTTTTGCAGATGGACTTTCATGACTCTTGAAGAGAGAGCAAAGCTGATGGCTTTGTGCAACTCTTCCTCACTTAAATCCCATTCGTGCATCAGTCAAGATATCACTCTCTGATATCATTTGTCCTTTGTAAAAATGAAGGTTAAAAAAATTACAATGTAATTGAGGACACCAGCAGTTGCAGGGAAAGGGTATCAGGAAAATCTTATATAAAATAAAGTAGCCAATTAAGAAATAAAATTAAACTTTTCAGTCCCTATTTCCTTATTCAATTCAATTTATCAAGGATTCATTCAAAACCTACTATGTATAAGGCATTGGGTTGGACTGTGGCATACAAAGAAAAATGAAAAACACTTCTTTCCCTCAAAAATTTTATCTTTAGTTTCACCTACTTTAAGGAAAATGTCATATAAAATTTAATAATAAATAATAAAAAGTTTTGCTTTTAAAATTCAACATACATTTATCCTCTAATCCAGTATTTTATTACAATAATAATGGACAACTTAGTTCTGCTAACATTCACTTACTTAGTGTATCTTGCCACTGTATCCTATCCTGGACTCTTTTGAGATAACCTACTGATTTATGATTATGTGACTAGCAATAAGAATCTCATTTCAATTCCTATTTCACCCTTTCTGAACTCTTCTACTTCATTAGCAAAAAATTGCTTTAATATCTAAAAGTTTTACCTTTAGCTTTCAATACTTGCTTTAATTCATATTCTTTGCTTATGAGACTCCTTCTGTAACTCTAGGTTTGTGGAATTTTTTCTCTGTGGCAATTTGTGACAACATATTTCTCTCCTCCTCACTGAGAACAGGTTTTTCCATTCATGAGGAATTAGTCATTGACTTCTGTTGTTTGAGGAACAGGTGGTAATTATCTGCCTTATGCAATACAACTAAAATTTCAAGATCTCCTTATTTCTGATGAATTTAATATGTTACATTTGCATCATTACTATCTTATGCATACAGGGAGATAGTTGACAATTGGTTACTTAACTAAGCAAAGAGTTTAAAATAGCTCACAGGTGGCTAGCCACCAGGTGGTATTCCCACATGACCTTTTCTTCTAAGTCTTTGCTTGTCTATCACCTGAAGCAGGTAGTCTGAAAAACACTTACCAAAGATGATCCAACTCACACTATACCAATACCTCTTTCAAAATGTTAGTTCAAAAATAGCTCTTGTAAAGGATAATTATAGCATTGTGACCTAAACTATGTTAACTATTTGGTTGCCATGGATATCCCAAATATAAAAAAGTATATAGTCAGCTGGTAATTTGTGGTGATTTAATTGATATAGTGGAAAGAAATTAAGAAGAAGGAAGAAGGAAAGGGTGTAGGATTTTCTCCTGTCTGGCTAGTGCCAGGAAGAAGACCAGAGGCTCTAGGAATGTAAGGGTTTGGGAAGTAAGGAGGAAGGAATCAGCCTGAACTCCACAAAGGGCTCAGCCAAGATGCCTGAACCTGAATCAGCTCAAGAGCAAACTCACAGCCAAACCGAGATAAATAGCTGCCACCATGCCAAGATGTTGGAACACTTAGCACACTGCCAGCCAGAGTCGCCTCTCCGAGGAAAGAGGGAGAGCAGAGGAAGTGACATGCCTTATATAGATGGTTTTATGTCACTGTCCTGCATCTCATCTGTACCAATGATAGCTTAGCTTGACTTAGGACAGCCCAGGGGTCTGTCTGCTGTTTCTGCACATGTCTGTTGTAGGCCATTTCCTCAGATACTTAATCCTTGAGTATGGTGCAGACATTCTTGATCTTATTAAACTAAGTAGGGTGGAGCAATGTAGAGTTCCCAAGAACTGATTCTGGTAAAACAAGTATCTCCAGTGTTACTAATCATGAAATAGCTAAATCAGATCTTCTAAAGTAAGGTCTTAGTAGGGTGGAGTAGTTTTAAAATTCACACTCTTAAAATATTCCTTTCTGAGAAGAACCAGGAGAACATTGTACACAGAGATTGATATATTGTGGCATGATCGAATGTAACTGACTTTTCACTAGCAACAATGCAATGATCCAGGACAATCCCAAGGGACTTATGAGAAAGAACTATGGGAGTATAAATGTAGAAGAAAAACATATGATTGATCACATGGTTCAATGGGGATAGGATTGGTGATATTGACTTTGAATGATCACTCTATTAAGAGTAGTAGTGATAATTTTGGATCAATTATCCCTGTAACTCCCCTATATAGCTTAATTCAGCTAAGCCCTTCAGAGAAGAGAGAAGAAGCCTATCTCTACATAACAAACAGTAGAGACATTCTCTCCCTGAAGTGAATAGACCCTCCCATCATCCAATCCCCTTCTTTTGTCTAGTACTTCTTTAAAGTCAGCCAGAAAATCACCTTTCCTTTTCTGTGTTATTGATTCTCAATTGACTTGCAATCATCCTTTCAAAGGTTAAGAAAAGGAAGCCTTTTGGAAAATTACAGTACAGAGAGACAGAAGCCTAGAAGATACAGTAAGAGAATCTCCCATGGGAATAAAACTCCTATTGAGAAAATTGTTATGGAGACTGTGACTCTGACTTTACATCCTGAATTATGATGAAAATTCAGTAAGTGTTTATTTGAGAAATATTCTCATGATTCAAAGAGAGCTGGGAACCAAAAAGGGGGTAAGGAGTATGTCAGTTAAGAAACCAATGGCTCATATACAGGTGGTTAGTCAAAGCAACCATTGTATAGATTCCCTATAAAGTAAGGAGTCTCCTTGTAAGCCAGTGGGCATGACTGAAGTAATACCCAGCAATGTTCCCTGCTGTCTGCTCTTTCTTTAATAAAGGTTGCTTCCTGTCAGTCTCTTATCAGAATCTCTTGTCTGCTCATTAGAGTGATTTCTAGAGGTGCCATCCCCACCATAAACTCACTCCACACAAAGCTAAACATGAAATTATCACAACATACATTAGCAGAACAATTATAATTGACTTCAGTAATAACTCATAAATGTAGCTCTATTGATTGGGTGGCTAAAATTTAAGCTTAATCAGAATATTATAATATTTATAATTAGCCAAGTTAAGTTTCACCCCATTTTGTAATTGTTTTAACCACACATAGTATCTGTTTACTGGTAATGTGGCCAGGCTTTAACCAACGTTCTCTTCAGAGACTGATTCTCTCCAATGAGATAAAAAATATTAGCAACAGAAAACAAAAGTTCTCCTGCCATTAGCCACTAACACTCTACAGATAACATATCTACCATACTCAGAGACCTTCAGAACATTTGGAACTCTTGGAATTAATCAAGTGGAATTAATCTTATACATGGCTACAATGGAATACTTATAAGCTTAGGAGATGGAAAACACAAACACACACACACACACACACACACACACACACACACACACACACACACAGAGGAAGCAGAGATATTCATGTGCTCCCAGACAAAAGTATGCTGGGTAGGAGTGATCTTTTTTCCTTCAAACTTAACAGACTCATGTGGATACAGCATGCTTCACTGCTAAAAGTATAAGTAGGAAATTCCCGTTACTCGTTTTGTTCAGAAATCATCATCTCATTTAGCTTTGTAACCAGTTAATTAAAGTTATTATTTCTCATTGTCATACCCTATGGTATTAATTAACTAGAAAAATATAAATCCTCTCTCTGCCAGATGTTTTATATCATTGTTTCGAAGTGAAGATAAACTGAATCACAGAGTTCTGAGCATATTCAATTTTTTGGTGAGGCTAGTAATGACAATAAAGGGGACTTTCAGCTCCTTAGTCAGTTAAAAAACATGAAGTGTTTTTTACTAGCCTTTGTAGAGTTTTGGAAGTAGAAGAGGATAAAGAAGAATAATTATAAAACAATATGATTGGATACAAAGTCAGAAGTATCATAGATGATGGAAAGCAATATAATTAGATGGAAATCAGAAATTTAGGGCTAGTAACAATTTATCTTTCCATCTTATTACTATGGAAAACTTGTTGGTAATATCCATCTGAATGGCTACTTGGAGTCAACAAGAACAGTTCTGATTTTCTTTAAAAATATGTTGCAAAGATAACAGGCTTGCTGGCATCTAACTGCATCTTGCAAGGCTTGTTACTGAGATCACAGATCTCCCTTAATTGTACATGGGCAGTAAGATATGTTGACATAATATATTCCTTTGAGTTAAGAAGAGTTATGGGACAATGTAGTTCAGAAAGGAAAGGTGAATTTCTGAACTTAACTCAGATAAAGAAACATGACGGACAATTTTATAATATAATGGCAATGACACAGAATCGAACCCATTACATAATAGAATCAGGATCAAATTGATTTTCTCAGTTGTTTGGAGCTATGAATGGTGGCTAAGTAAACATCATGGGGTAAAGAAAAGGGCAACTACAATTTGAAATTTGTTGTTAGTTAATATATATGCAACTTTGAGTAAACCCAAAGGGTTTAAATGGCTTAACATTTGTTGGCTTTATTTTTCTCCTCTTTTGTATTAAATAACCTCCAAATTTACTTTGATACAAGTGTATAATCAAAACCTCTCTGAATTGTTATATAAAAGGTGGATTAGACATTTTCTATTTGACCTTAAATGGAGGGCATTTAGGCAGTGCAGTCAATAAAGCACTGGGACTGGAGTCAGAAAGGTCAGAGTTCAAATCTGATCTCAGACAATTACTAGCTGTGTGAACCTGGGCAAGTAACTTAATCCCTAACTTCATTAAACTGGAGAAGAGAATGGACTATCTCTGCAGTAAAATGTGGATGATCTCTGCAGTCACAAAGTCAGTAAAGTTTAAATGTAAATTAAATGTGAAAGTTATAAAGTAATATTGTGGTCGCTGATTTTAAATTATTATAGCTTAAGTCAAAATGACATTCAGAAGCCTTTATTTACAAAGAAATGGAAAGAGTGAAAGTCTAAAATGTCGATAAAGAGACCATTTCCTAATAAGCCTACCAGTCCTTTTCTGGTGAAGTTCGACTCAGCCCCTGGATTTCCCAGTAATCCTCAGCCAGAAGTTGCAGTAGTAACTTCAGCCAGAATTCCACCAAAACAGCCTCCTCTAAAACCAAAGCAGAAATCTCAGCCAATCTCTCCAAAAGCCAGGAAAAGAATGGTGTCCCAGACAACGTTGGTCTCTTTTTATACCCCCTTTTCCACATCACTTCCTGTCTCTCTTCCTCTTCACAGAAACCAATTAAATTAGTCTTTCAATTTGTTTAGCACTGTTCAAGGGAAGGGGGGTGGGGGCGCAGTGGCCTTTGGAAGTGTGAGCTTACCCTAGTAAGTGACTTGTGAACTCTTGCTTAATGGTAAGTAGGGGTAATTTAAGTTCTTGATTTGGTTAGAAAAATAGACAAGGGGAGGGTTGAAGTTAATCCTATCTTTGCATAGTGAACAACATTTTGACACCAAAAGACAAAATAGGAACATTTAAAGACTTTTCAAGAAAAACCTTTAGAACAATAACAGCTATTTCAAGGTGGAATAGGTCATTTTGTGGACAGAATTTTTGTTCTCATTGGAAGTCTTCACTAATAGTGTGTGTGATAAGTTGATAATGTTAAATGTATTTGTGGTTGAACAGAATATTAATAATGGTGGTCGCTGGGGATTTAATTTCTAAATCCCAATATGAAATAATAAAGTAAAACTGGAATTTATGGCAGTTTATTTATAATAGAGAAGATATTAAGGAATGAGATTGAGAGAGGAAGAGAGAGAGAGAGAGAGAGAGAGAGAGAGAGAGAGAGAGAGAGAGAGAGAGAGAGAGAGAGAGAGAGAGAGCTCTGCTTTCTCAGAGCCAGGTAGAAATTTTAAGGTCCTAATCAGGGAAAGGAGTCTCATGATGATGTGCCTTTCTTGGAGGTTCACACCTCCAGAAAGGCAGGGAAACTAAGTCAGACTTTTCACTCACCACGGTGACCATCTAAAAAGAAAGCAGTCTGAGGTCTCCTAAATGAGCTCCTCCAGGGGTCCAATTCCAAAACCAAGTGTCTTCACTCCAAGTCTGAGTGTCTATCTTCCAGTCTGACTCTGAGCAATTGATTGAAGACTCTCCTCTGAGTGACTCTACTTCACTCTTGATTCAACTCCAAATCTATCCTCTGGCCTCTGTGGTCCTCTATTTAAACATCTTTTTCTCTTGTGTCACCTCCCCTAAATTTCATATCTACCAATCACAGCAGAAGCTCCTCTCCAGGACTGCCCACTCTTTCACATGTGGGTCACAGACCTCCCACTCAATTCATGAAATGGTTGTTCACACCTATTTTGGTTAGATCATACCTATTTTAGTTAGGTCACACCTTTAGTAGTTAGTTACTTTTTTGTATGTTAAAATGGGTAGATCTACTTCAAATACTGAGTTAACACTTCTGGGGATTAAAATCTAAAAATAGACTGGGGATTACAATTTAATCTTCACAATAAAGGAAGAACTAAGTACCTTTATTATTATAATCAGGAGATAGCCAAATACAATATTCACACTGTGTGTATTGTAGCAAAGATTCTTTTTCTGAATGTGGATTAGATGAGTGTTGGGGTCCCCTGAAAATTGTAAATCCTATTGTTCTATTATTCTGAGATAAAATAACTTTGGGATGAAGAGAAATGGAAGAGAAATAACAAATTATGTTTCCATCAGATTTAATGTCCATTTTATTTTTCTTCCATCAAGATGATAAAGCAGACATGTAAGAAATATGAGATAACAGATGGACAACCTGATAGGTTTGGTAGTACTTCAAAGAGAGGAATGCTTCTAGAATGCTGGTTAGATCCTCTATGGAAAAACATGAAAAAAATGATACTTCAGAGTGAAATAGTCAGGAATAATTGAGAACTCATTGGTGGAAGTAGGAAGAAAGTACATTGATTAATCATTGACCTACTGAAATTCTAGTTTTTTATCTTCTCAAAAGCATAGGTGAAGTCATATCATTTTTGTTTTATTTTTATTTTTCCCAGTGCCAAGAATAGTATATACTCAAAAATATTTGAATTTTCTAGTCAGACTTTGCCCTCTAGTCTTCTGTAGTCTTAATTCAATTGATTTGTTGGCAGAAAAAAATTCTTCTGTCATTTTTTGTGTTTGTTTGTTTTTATTGCTAATATTGTGGCAGTTTTTTCATTGTACAGGCATGGGAAAAATACAGTGGCTTGATTGATTCTATGAATTTTTTTTATTTTAATATATTTTATTTGATCATTTCCAAGCATTATTCATTAAAGACATAGATCATTTTCTTTTCCTCCCCCCCACCCCCATAGCTGACACGTAAATCCACTGGGCATTACATGTTTTCTTGATTTGAACCCATTGCTTTGTTGATAATATTTGCATTAGAGTGTTCATTTAGAGTCTCTCCTCTGTCATGTCCCCTCAACCGCTGTAGTCAGGCAGTTGCTTTTCCTCGGTGTTTCCACTCCCATAGTTTATCCTTTGCTTATGAATAGTGTTTTTTTCTCCTAGATCCCTGCAAATTGTTCAGGGACATTACACCGCCATTAATGGAGAAGTCCATTACGTTCGATTATACCACAGTGTATTAGTCTCTGTGTACAATGTTCTCCTGGTTCTGCTCCTCTTGCTCTGCATCACTTCCTGGAGGTTGTTCCAGTCTCCATGGAATTCCTCCACTTTATTATTCCTTTTAGCACAATAGTATTTCATCACCAACATATACCACAATTTGCTCAGCCATTCCCCAATTGATGGGCATCCCCTCATTTTCCAGTTTTTGGCCACCACAAAGAGCGCAGCTATGAATATTCATGTACAAGTCTTTTTGTCCATTGTCTCTTTGGGGTACAGACCCAGCAGTGCTATGGCTGGGTCAAAGGGTAGACACTCTTTTATCGCCCTTTGGGCATAGTTCCAAATTGCCCTCCAGAATGGTTGGATCAGTTCACAACTCCACCAGCAATGAATTAATGTCCCTACTTTGCCACATACCCTCCAGCATTCATTACTTTCCTTTGCTTTTATGTTAGCCAATCTGCTAGGTGTGAGGTGATACCTCAGAGTTGTTCTGATTTGCATCTCTCTGATTATAAGATATTTAGAACACTTCTTCATGTGCTTGTTAATAGTTTTGATTTCTTTATCTGAGAACTGCCTATCCATGTCCCTTGCCCATTTATCAATTGGAGAATGGCTTGATTTTTTGTACAATTGATTTAGCTCTTTATAAATATGAGTAATTAAACCTTTGTCAGAGGTTTCTATAAAGATTTTTTTCCCAATTTGTTGTTTCCCTTCTGATTTTAGTTATATTGGTTTTGTTTGTACAAAAGCTTTTTAGTTTGATGTAGTCAAAATTATTTATTTTACATTTTGTGATTCTTTCTATGTCTTGCTTGGTTTTAAAGCCTTTCCCCTCCTGACATGTATACTATTCTGTGTTTACCCAATTTACTTATGGTTTCCTTCTTTATGTTTAAGTCACTCACCCATTTTGAATTTATCTTGGTGTAGGGTGTGAGGTGTTGATCTATTCCTAGTCTCTCCCACACTGTCTTACAATTTTCCCAGCAGTTTTTATCGAATAGTGGACTTTTGTCCCAAAAGCTGAAATCTTTGGGTTTATCGTATACTGTCTTTCTGAGGTCGCTTTCCCCCAGTCTATTCCACTGATCTTCCTTTCTGTTTCTTAGCCAGTACCAAACTGTTTTGATGACTGCTGCTTTGTAATATAGTTTAAGGTCAGGGACTGCAAGGCCCCCATCATATGTGTTTTTTTTTTCATTATTTCCCTGGATATCCTTGATCTTTTGTTCTTCCAAATGAACTTTGTTATGGTTTTTTTCTAAATCAGTAAAGAAGTATTTTGGTAGTTCAATGGGTATGGAACTAAATAGATAAATAAGTTTGGGTAGGATGGTCATTTTTATTATATTGGCTCGTCCTATCCATGAGCAGTTAATGTTTTTCCATTTGCTCAAGTCTAGTTTTAGTTGTGTGGTGAGTGTTTTGTAGTTGTGTTCATATAGTTCCTGTGTTTGTCTTGGGAGGTAGATTCCTAGGTATTTTATTTTGTCTAAGGTGATTTTGAATGGGATTTCTCGTTCTAGTTCTTGCTGCTGAGCTGTGTTGGAGATATATAGAAAAGCTGATGATTTATGTGGGTTTATTTTGTATCCTGCAACTTTGCTAAAGTTGTTGATTATTTCAATTAGCTTTTTGGTTAAATCTCTAGGATTCTTTAAGTAGACCATCATGTCATCTGCAAAGAGTGATAACTTGGTCTCCTCCTTGCCTATTTTGATGCCTTCAATTTCTTTTTCTTCTCTAATTGCTACTGCTAGTGTTTCTAGTACAATGTCAAATAGTAGAGGTGATAATGATTCTATGAATTTTTAAAAAATTGTATTAATATAATTGTGGAGATCAATTTTTTTGTTTAAATTCAGAATAATAATAAGTTCTTCAGTCCTGGTTCCATTACAGAAGATAATCTAATTTGATTACCATAAGCATTAGGTTTTCAAATTTATTTTTTAAAATGTCAGTTGTTACATGATAACTCAGTCATGAGGTATAATAGTAAGATTTTTGTGACTGGAATCAGTGTTCCTATCTTCACATATAAAATCTGTAGCTTATTTCTGTATCAAGTAGGGCAAAGAAAGTCCTCATGTGACTATGAGAAATTCATTTAACCTCCTTTAGCCTCAGAGTTTTCATTTGTAAATTAAATATGTAATAATAATTCTTACATTATCTACTTAACAGGATTTTGGTAGGGAAAAAATACTCTGAAAGACAAAGCCAGATTTGGAATAATAAATGCATAAAGAGCTGACCTTATTCTCAATGTCCTGCTTGGTTCTAATTCCTCCCTTATCCATAAATTTGATAGGCATATTCATTTGTGCTCCCCTAACTTGTTTATGGTATCTCCATTTATTTCTAGATGAAGTATACATTTTGACTTTGTCTTTATATATGTTGTGTATATATGTCTTTTTTTCTGATATACTCTTTTCCAGTTTTCCCAGCAGGTTTTGTCAAATAGTGAGTTCTTCCCACAAAAGCATGGATCTTTGGATTTATTGAACACTAAGTTTATAAGTATGACATTTGTTGCTGATTATTTCTAATAATATTTTTGCCAATTACATGAAAGAACAATAACTTCTTTTTAGTTTGAGGCAAATATTTCCCCTCCCTTCTTCTCTTACCTCCATCCCTCCTGATAGGGTAAGCAAACTGATATAGCTTTTACATGTGTAAATAGTATAAAATATATTTCCATCTTAGTCATTTTGTGACAGAGAACTCAAATAAATTAAAATAACTTTTAATTAGGTCAGTTTTCACTTTTACTTTGTCTGAGATCATAATTGCTATGATTACATTTCGAACTTTAGATATTGGTCTAGAGTTTAACCTTTAGGCTGTATGTGTCTCTCTGTTTTAAAGGAGTTTCATGTAGAAAGCATATGTAAGATTAAAGCTTTTAATCTCCTTAGCTACTCTTCCATTTTATGGGTGAGTTCATTTTATTCATATTCATGGTTACAATTACTAATTGTGTATTTCCCGTCATCTTATTTTCACCCTATTTATCCTACTATTTCTCTCCTTTCAGCCTTTCCCTGTACATAAATTATTTTTCTTCTGTTTAACTGCTTCCCTAAGTTTTCTCTCCATTTTGTATGCCCCTCCAATTTTCTTGTTCTTTTTCAAGCTCTTCTTCTTCCTTTCACGGAATGTGAGTGCTATTTTTCACTTTGTGCCAATTCTGAGATAAAGATTAAATTGTTATCCACCATCCCCATCTTTTGCTTCTTTGTAGTAGTTCTTTTTAAACTAGCTGAAGAAAACAAGTCTTTAAAAAGTTAAACTAGAGGGAGCAGGTGGGTAGCTCAGTGGATTGAGAACCAGGCCTAGAGACAGGAGGTCCAAGGTTCAAATCTGACCTTAGCCACTTCCTAGCTGTGTGACCCTGGGCAAGTCACTTAACCCCCATTGCCTAGCCCTTCCCACTCTTCTGCCTTGGAGCCAATATACAGTATTGACTCCAAGATGGAAGGTAAGGGTTTAAAAAAAAAAATTTAAACTAGGCAAATAGAAAAGGAATTACATAATCTTATTGAAAAAAGTGCCATAAACCTTAGAATGGGAGAAATGGAAAATAACAACCATATGAGGCTTCAAGAAACCATAAAACAAAAGCAAATTAATGAAACATTGGAAGAAAATATGATTTTTTAATTGGAAAACTAAAACTGGAATGGAATATAGCTTGTGGAAAGAAAACGTAAGAATTATTGGACTGGGGCAGAGCCTATATGGTAGCTTAGTAGCAATGAAAGCTATAACTGCTCTGAGAATCCTCTCAAATAAGTCTTAAAATAGTGCCTCAAAAAGACTGGAGTCACAGAACTAATAGTAGTGAAGTAACTCTCTTGTGGAAAACAACTTGAAAGGTAAGCAAAGAGGGTCTACTTTCACAGGAAATAAGGGAACTGAAAGTAAAATTACACACAGAAGAGTGCAGGGCCACCCAGTCCCAACCTACTGTGCCAGATTCCAAACTTGGGTTTCTGGTACAGAAAACTGTTTCACTTCTACAAAATTTGGGTGTTCTGTACCAGAGAAGTGTGGAGGACCAGCACAAGAGACCTATTTCACTGAGGTAAAGGGGGAAAAAGTTTGAACAGGCAGAAACAAGGGAAAACTTCACCCCTGTGGGTCATACAAGGGCCTATACCCCTCAGTAGTGAGGCTACAACCTGATATGCAAGTTTCCTGCAAGACTACACCACCGGGGACATCCATCAACTAGGGTTCAAACTTAGGGATTGCCTAGCAATGAAGATCTGCCTCTGGGGCCATCCAACAGCAAAGCTCCACATTTCAAGGCTGTCCAACAGTGAATCTCTCTGCTACTGGAGTTTTCCAGTGGTGAGACTCTGACCTCCACATAAGCCAGCAGTGATATCCTCAACCAGTGCAAGGGAGCAATGTACTGTTCAACCAGTGAAATCCAGCAAATAGATCTCCTGCCAATGTAAGCCAGCAGCTAGAATTCTAGTACAAGTCTTCATTCTTTCATTTTTTTCATTAATTCTTTAAGTTTCTTGACCTTTGTTATTGCAGATGAATTTTTTAATTTTTTTTCTAGCACTGTGAAATATTTTGGGTAGTTTGATTTGTAAGGTACTGAATATGTAAATTCAATTAGGCAGAATTGTCATTTTTATTATATTGGCTCAGTCTACCCATGAAAATGAATGTTTTACCAATTTTTTAGTTCTGATTTCATTTGTGTGAAAAGCATTTTATAAAATGTTAATATAGTTCCTGGGTTTGTTTTGATAGGTAGAGATTGTCAACTGGGTTTTTGGGAACCCCAAGTTTACTCCTATCCCTTGGGAACTTACCTTAAGGAAAGTCCCAGAATGACTTTGTTTCAGACTGAACAATAGATCTTAAATTACTTAATGATCCCTGTTCAGGTGGTATTATCAAATATAATCAAATGTAAGGTATCATTTTTTGTATTAAAATTTTTTTCCCATTGTATCAAAGTCATCTCCCAGGTAGCTTTAGTATCCACTGTAAAGCATGAGCCTCTCCCTGATAATCCTGTCTTAGATTTTTCATTTCTTTATAGCCATTATAAAGCTAATCAATCATACTCTCCTGTCTTAGTTTCCCAAAAAGGTATATAAGATCACTATGCTCTATTGTTCTTGGGAGAATCATTAAGCAGAGTGATTCTCTCAGAGACACTATGACCAGAGTTCCAGAGTCCTTGGCTCTGTATTGTTTTTAACAGCTTGGCTCTCTGTGGTGGCCGAATATTGAGCCCTGCCTCTTTTCCTGATTAAAGATTTGGTTTTATGACTACTTTAATGGTACTGTGTTTTTCCAAGTTGACAGAATCCAGGTTATTTTTTTACTGTCTATAGCTATTTTAAATGGATTTTCTCTTTCTATCTTTTGCTGTTGGATTTTGTTTATGATAAATAGAAAAACTTATGATTTATGCGGGTTAATTTTATATCATGCTTCTTTGCTTGAATTGTTAATTGTTTCAATTAGATTTGGGTTGATTCTCTGGGTCTCTCTGTCAAGAATGATAACTGTTTCTTCATTACCTGGTCTAATTTCTTCAATTTATTTTTCTTCTCTTATTGCATAGCTAGCAATTCTAATTTAGTATTAAATAGAATTGTTGATAATGGGCATCCTTGCTTCATCCCTGATCTTATTGGTAAGGTTTCCCCATTATTTATAATGTTTCCTGATGGTTTTAAATAGATTCTATTTATCACTTTAAGGAAAGCTCTATTCTACTGTTTTCTAATCTTTTTTTTTTAATAAGGAATGTATTTTGTACTTAAAAAAGCTTTTTCTTCATCTATTTAAAATAACCATTTACTTTTCTTGGTTTTGTTATTGATATGGTTAGTTATGTTGATATTTTTCTGGATAACCTATGACTGATTATCCCATATTGATTATGCTTTTTGACCACTGGACCACAAATTTTCTCCCATCACGGTGGCTAGGAAACCTCAATTAGGCCAACATCCTTTTATGGATTTTACATCAGGTAATTTACAAGCCTGCCAAGATTGTCTTGGTGCTGAAGACACCCTCAGATGGTAGCCACTACAGTATACCACAAACTAGCACAGAGAATAGTACCTTGGCCCTAGAATCAGGAAGACCTAAGTTCATATTTTACCTTAGACATTTAAAAGTTGTGTGATCCTGCTCCAGTAATTTAATCTTGGTTTGTCGCAATTTCCTTAGTTGTAAATGGGGATAATGATAGCTCCTAACTTTCCTAGCCCAGTTGTGAGGATCAAATGAGACATTTGTAAAGTACTTAATATAATGTGTGGCACATATTAGGTGGATATAAATTCTTATTCTCCTCCCTGTATACCAACTACCTTCAACTTGGATTCCAAATAATGAAAGTTACATGATGAATTTTCCAGTCTAATCTAATTTACTGGGTTTAAAAGGAAACTGACTTGATCCATTTAACCTGCCCCGCTATCCCTATACATAGCGTTTAGCCACTTTGTGGTTATCAATATCTAAATTACAATTGTGTATTTTCCAGGGTGTTCATCATTAGGTGATTTACAGCTACCTGAATGACTGCCAGAAGGTTTCCAGTCAGGTAATGTCAGAGCTTCATATAACTCTGTAGTCTTGCCTTCTGTCTTAAGAATAAAGCATTGACCCTTAAGGTAAACAGAGAACTGCTATTCAATCTTATATTTTCTCTTGTAAACTACAGGGTACAAAGAATACTGTGTATCTGGGGGGGTGGAGCAGGGTAAAGTAATCGCCTTCAGTAAATGAAAGGCAATTCTTGACCAAAATCATTAGGAAAGAGAAATCTGACTGTAAGTGTGAAAATAATATTCAAGAGAAAATTGCTCTCCTGATGTTTCCCATTTCTGATATGGGATGCAAAGCAGATAGTCAAGTCATACAAAGAAAGTTAATTGCCGAGAAAATTTGTAACAAAAGAATAAACCAGAGGGAAATCATGATATTAGAATACCAATATAAATTTGCAAAAAGGAATCTAGTGAACTATAGTCATGTTAAATACAGAAGAAACTATGAGACCCTAATAAAAATGTAAAAGCATACTTTTGAATTAGAAGTGCACTTAAATTGAGGAAAACTATAATTTTAAGAAATAATTATGCTGGTAAGATTGGGAGTTCTCCACACCTGACCAAACTTTAATACTTTAATATAACATTACAGCTAAACTATGCTATTGACTGAGTTAAGCGATTCTGGAATGAGGAATTTTCATTTTGAATTATTTCTTAGATACTTCAGAGCTATATGTTTCTAAGTTAAAGTTTTTCTATTTCTAGAATGCTAGGATTTTTGACGTGATTTAATTTGTGATTATATATTAATTTATTGGAGCTATCAGAATCTGAGTGGTAGATTTAGTAATCGCAAGGAAATAGAATTTTCTTAAAAGGATTACTTAGCATTGGGGAACTTTACTCAAATTTTTAAACAAAATAACATTATCTATAATGTTTCTAAATACATGGATGCATAAGCAAATATATAAGTACATTTCTAAGACCAAAGCATAGGTAAATTTTAAGGGAATTCTAGATCTATTGCCTGAATCTTGGATTTTGGGGGTCTTCTTATGTTATCTCCAAAGTAAAACAACTAGAGCAAAAGCAGGCAAACAATAAAAGAGAAAAGCTAACCTCTTGTGGTATCATTGTTTAGATTGCTTGATTTGGCTTTATGCCATAGTCAATATGTGTGCACTAAATTCTATTATATTACTCATGCTAATTATAAAGTTATGTAATACTAAAGTCATATTCACATGTCATGTTTGATACAAATTTTATCAGGTTCCAACCAACTGAAAGATGTTCAAATGTGAATCCAGATAAGATAATGTCTTTTATTCAAGGCATGGCTAAAGTCAGGAGAGGCATAGCAACAGAATATTTAGGTCATGACAACTGATAAATATATTTAACTACATTGTAAAAGGATTGTTATTTCTGAAGGAGTATCGATACTGGTGAAATTATTATAGGTCCCTTAAAGTACTTCCATAAATTTAGGCATCACACTGTAGCAAAATTCTTATTGAAAATGGACAGTTGGGTCAAAATAATAGAATCTTCTGATAATTTTTGCAGGGCAGTAATCTTTAAGACTTGGAATTATAGAATTATATGTTCTAATGATATTTGGAAGGATTTTATTAATTTTATCAGCTAGGAAACTGAAATCTCAAAATTTAAAATTTTGAATCCTTAAAAATAGGGTAACTTGCACAAAGAACCATGGCTGAGTCAAGGTTATATAATTCATGACTCAGTCTGACATCTTGTTCAATGATTATTCCTCTGTATCATTATATACACATTTCTGATGCAATGGGGTTTGAAAGGCTTGTGTTGGATTCAGCTAGAAATATGATCTGAATTAAAGACTGATTGGTTACTTATTATTTATTAGTTTAATCTATGGAAAATAGTAATTGAAAACAAATACATTGTTTTCATAGTTTACTTTTTTCATCATTTTTTCACTGATAGAAATTTCAGTGAATTTACAAGAGAATTTAATTGGGGTAAATAGAATCAGCGTGAAAAATGTTCCTCTGTGTGTACGTGTGTGTTTGTGTGTATATATATATATATGTACATATATATATGCATATATATAATATCTATGATAAATATAAATATAAAAGTACTTCTGTCTTCACCAAGACTTAGAACCATGGATATGTTGGAGACACCTATTTTTGTTGATTTTCTAGGCTTAATATAGTGATAAAGAACATGTTTATAATTCAGATTTTTTACTATTATTTAATTAAAATTGAATTATTGAACCATTGATGAAGAAAATGCTTATAATTTATATTATTAAAATTCATATTAAGTATAAGTTTTTCTTTCATACATTTAGTATTATTTTTATTTTTAGAGAGCCTGTTGTTAAACATGTACTAAAGACTTCCCTTCTTATAACATGTATTGACACTAAACATAATTTTTTAATATTTTGTTTGTTATTCTTATTGTATTATTTTGTTTTTAATGGTTTGTACTCTTTATTAATTTTTCAGCTGCTTGAACTGGAGTCAGACTTCCTGACTCTAGAGTTGGCACTTTGGGGTGATGGAATCAAAATTAATTTATGGAACTCAAGACAAGAAATTTCCTCTCAATATAAACATAAGATTATTCTTTGAAATTTATAGTTTTAGAGAACTACCTGGAATACTTAGAGTTGAAGTGATTTGTACAATACTTAATTCTTGAGTATTTGCTTTTGAGAATGGCTATCTACTATTACAATCTACCTCTCATAAACATAAGATTAATTTTGTGAAAATTTAAAATAGGAATTATTTGGCAAATATCTCTTTTTCAGAGAGTTATTTTTTTCTTGAATGGAGTTAAGCTTTGCCATATATAATCTAGAGGATTGATTTAAATTTATTTTATTAAATATATAAAAGTGATTAAAACTACAATTAATATTATAAATAATCTAAAAGAAAGATTGTTATTAATGGCAACCTTGATTTAGAGGTGGTATATACATACAAATGCAAATATACACATATGTGTGTATATATCTGTGTGTTTATATATGTGTCTGTGTGGAGAATCCCTGCCTTGCAAGTCAACTAACATTGCCTATTATGTCAGCTATTGTTCTGAGCATTGGTAATATTTTTAAAAAGGCAAAAGAAACTCTTGTTCTCAAGAAATTCTTAGTTTAATACAGTCCCAGGATTTAGCAGCACTGTATATTTTAGAGAAGGAATATATGAAAGTAACTGAGTTTTGTGTCTGGAGACTTCTGGGAGAAGCAATCTAGAAAAAGATGAGTAAGGAGTCAAGAGTTTTAGGTTACATTTGTTACTAGGCCTCCCCAATAGCTCTTTACTTCAGGGATCCCATGGTGAGATACCCTAATGACCTATAATATTATTACCAGAAAGTCTGCTGAAAAGTTGTACTACATGGTAAATACCCAATGAAAGGAGACAGCTGAAATCCAGGAGTCCTTTTTGTCTGCTGTAACGGCCATGTAAAATGGGGCTCTGTTACACTGAGCAGATGTTGAATCATAGATGAGAGTTGCCACATTAATTGCCTCCCCTCAGAAGATATTTAAGAAAAAACAGGTCTTGCTCCTTGCTGGCTGATGGGGTGTTTGACTTTTTTGTTTGTTTGTTTCAGAGAGTCATTTGGCAGTCTGGCAAAGCCTATGTACTCCTCAGAATGAAGTTTTTATGAATTAAATAAAATAGATTATGTCATAAGGGAAATAAATTATATAAAATGCATTATTTTAATTTTTAAAGTTCATAGACTATAGGTTAAGAACATATTCCCTAAATGTTGTTTGTTTCCTACATTAGACTAAAGCATATTCTAAACTCAAAGAACTATTTATGCAAAGGTGTGGAGAGGGTAAATGGAATGTTATACATGAGGACAAGCAAAAAGGCTGATTTGGCTGGAGCATATATGTAAAATAATAATATATAATAAACCTTGAAAAATAGGTTGGAGCTATTTTTTGTAATTATTTACATGATAAATAGGGAATTTCATTTTTTTTTACCTCAAGGAAGAGATAATTGGAAACCAATAATACTTCTCGAAAAAGGAAATGTCATGGTAAGACACTTTTTAGGGAAGCATTTGGGCAGATATATAGTTGATGTACTGGAAGGAGAACAGAAGGAAGGAAACAAACAATTGAGGACCTATTATGTATCAGGCATCATGCTAAACACTTTGCAGACATCATCTATTTGGTCCTTAAAACAATCCTGAGTGGTAGATGCAATTATTATCTCCATTATGCAGTTGAAGAACCTACAGTAAATAGAGATCATGTCCCTGGGTCAGTCTTTTAATATATTCCTGAAACTAGATTTGAACTCCAGATCTAGAGATCTAATACCCATTTTACAAATAAAGAAACTCAGAGAAATCAAGGAACTTGCTTTTGTGTAAAGAGGTAATTGTTACTACATTTGGACCTCATATTTAGTACCCTGCTTTTAATTCAGGCATTTAGGAAGCACAATAGATATAGTGATAAGCTTGGAGTCAGGAATGCCCATCTTTCTGACTTAAAACAATGAAAAAATAATGAAAAACAAAAAAAAAAAACCAAAACTCTTTCAGTTCAGTGTTCAACTCTGTCCCACTCTTTATGATTTTACAATGTGTTTTATTTTCAAAATTTCCTAAGGAAAGAGTTTACATAGCTTTTTTCTTGGCAATACTTTATATTTAACAACAAAATAACATTAAAGAAAGCACCTTCAATTCTTGTGAATTATAGGTATTTGATTGCTGAGTGAAGTCTGCTATGAACGCCAAATGTTGTTGTCTGTCATCTATTATTATGAATATTATTACTGAAAACAACTAGGATGATAAAAATAGCATTTACCTGTCAAGATAGTACAATTAGATAAAAGTACTACTCTGCTCTTGCTATCTAAATCCAAATAAGATAAATGAAGACTACATTTTCTATGGGAGGATGAAGGATAAAGTGGAATTTATTTGGTTCCTTTGTCTATAGCTGTAGACAAGTCAGTATGGTTATTACAGGATTGGAATCAATTCAAAGGCTTGATAATTTTCATACTCTGTGGTACAATTATACTTTCATTGAGCAGGATCATAGACCTAGGGTCAATTTATAAATTGGAAACTGAGGTCTCACAAAATTATATGATTTGTCTAAGATCATTCAAGTTAAGTGGCAGGGTGAGGATTTGAATCCAGAACCTCTACTTCTAGTTCCATTTTCTTTTTTTTCTATGAAGCCATTTAAGGAGCTGCAGTGAGCTCTATAGACATATGGCAATGACTCTCGATGCTTGCCCCTAGGCAGAAACTTTCTCTAGCTAGGTTTCTATACACTTATACTCAGGGAGTTCATGTTTGAGGTGTCCTTTTAACTCTAAGAACTTTGTTTACACACATTTAAGTGGGCAATAGAAGTAATTATCTGGGTAATTTAAATAATCAGAACCCTACACTTATGTTTCTGTATTACCTCCTAACATTTATATAGTTCCTTAGACTTTACAAAGCCCTTTCACATGTCATTTGATTCCCATTAGCAGCCTAGAAGGTAATGGTAAAATAGGGTATTATGACCCATATAACATAGTTGGAAAAACCAAGACTTGAGTTTCACATAACTAGTTAGTAGCAGGAATCTTACTGAAACTCAGATTTTCTGTGATTCAAAACCCTTTATTCTTTTTATTAGTACAACATGCTAATAATGTCTAATAATAACAATGGTATTTTGCCTCTATGCTGTCCTTTAACTCATGGATATAGACAAAAGAGAGGTAATCATAGATTCAAAATGGAATAACTTTAGAGCTCATGGAACACAATCATTTCATATTATAAAAATTGAAGATTATATGGGGGCAGCTGGGTAGCTCAGTGGATTGAGAACCAGCCCTAGAGACGGGAGGTCCTAGGTTCAAATCTGGCCTCAGATACTTCCCAGCTGTGTGACCCTGGGCAAGTCACTTGACCCGCATTGCCTAGCCCTTACCACTCTTCTGCCTTGGAGCCAATACACAGTATTGACTCCAAGACAGAAGGTAAGGGTTTTAAAAAAAATTGAAGATTATAATCTTTCTCTAATAAAATTCCTATTGGTTCATAGGAAAATGCACAAAAACAATTCAGTTATATGCTATATATGATTATAGAAAAGTTAAACCAGAAATTCTCTAGCCATAATTCTTTCCTCTACCTTATTCTCCAGCAGATTGGAGAAACTATTGATTTTTTTTGTAGACTCTAATCTTTATTCTTTCTCTATATCCTGGTTCCTTCCATGCTGCCTACTAACATGTTCATATGTACCAGATCCTTAAAACAAGCAAAGCAAACTATCTTATATCTCTACCTTTATCATACAAGTTCCTGAAAAAATCCTTTCTATCATTGGTACTTCAAATTTTTTCCTCTCTCACTCTTCTGAACATTCAGTAGTTTGGCTTCTGACCTTCTTTTTCAACTGAAAACACCATTTCCAAAGTTGTCAATTAAATATAATGGCCTTTTGTGAATATTTACTTTTCTTTCCCTATGCAACATTTGTCATCACCATCTTCTACTTTTTCTGTATTTTGAAGAAATTTCTTCCTCTCAAATATCTTACTTGTCTTACTGACTCTTCTAAATCTCATTTGATCATCCATTCTCCATGTCATGACCATTTTCTGTGTATAATCTAAGATTGAGTTCTATACCTTCTTTAATTTTTTCTTTACACAGTCTCATGTTGACCTCATCAACTCTCATGGATTCAATATCTACACAAATGACTCTCATATCTAGAGATCCAACCTTAATTTTTATTTTCTGATCCCCAGTTCTGTGGAAAGGAAAACTAAAGCAAGTTCTGAAGTTTCTGCCACTGAGTTGGAACAAACAGCAGTTGGAGTGTTAGAGAGAAGATATTGACAAGACTGACAGTTGGTGCGGGAAGGGGCAACTGGGAGTGGCAGTTGGTCTTGTGACTAGCACTTCCTTCCTGGCCCTGGATCGGGAAGGAGCTCTCTCCCTGTCTCTGGATAGAAGTGCTTCTATTCCTGAGTTTCCCAACTGTGTGCTCTACTGTAAAAATGGACATTTGAACCCTAGATTTCAATCCCGAGAAGTCTTTGGTATTTCCCAGAATTCCCTATAATCTCACCTGAGTCTCCACCTGGGTGAGATCACAATTAGTATTTTAACTGGCAGTAATGCCTACCTCTCCCGCTTCTATGCTCTTGCTCTCTCTGCTCAGCCATTGCAATGATATAGTAAGTAAGCTTTGAATGGGCTAATCAGCCCTGGGCACAAACATGGTTATAATTTTGTATCCTTGATTTCTAATAATCTTAAATGAACCTCATAAAATGTAATATTTTTAGTAGAAATATAAATTAAAATTTTATAGTTGGCAACCAAAAGGGACCAGAGAAAAACTCTCAATTTTTTTTTTAAAATAGCTTAGATAATTTTTTAAGCCATGTTTCTCCAGCCAAGGCTTTTCCCCTACCCTCGCAAAGCTGTTTCTGATTCAGCTTGTTCCAGTCATCCTCTCCAGACCTGCTAAACCCAGATCGCTTACCTAGTCCCTGCCTGGCTCCTGCTCCTGCTCCTGCTCCTGGCCTCCAGCCATCTCACTCATCTTGTGAATTTGAAAACTATTCCATCCTAATCAGAACATTCTTTAGAAGATTTGATTTAGCTATTTCCTAATCAGTAACAATGGAGATACTTGGAATAACAGAATCAGGTCTTGGAAACTATATATTTCTCCTCCCTTCTTAGTTTAACAAGATTTGGAAGGTCTGTTATCAAACTCAAGATTTAATTATCTGAGAAAATGGCCTTCAATAGACATATGCAGAAAAAAGGACAGACTCCTGGGCTGTCCTAAGTCAAGTTAAGCCATCATTGGTACAGATGAGACAGAGGAAAATGATGTAAAACTGTCTATATAAGGCACATCACTTCCCCTCTCCTCCTCTTTTCCCAGAGAGATGACTCTGGCTGTCAGTGTGCTAAGAGTTCTGACATCTTAGCATGGTGGCAGCTATTGTCTGGGTTTGGTGGTGAGTTTTGTCCTGGAGCTGATTTCAGGTTTGTGCATCTTGGCTTAGCCCTTTCCCTTTGGAGTTCAAGGCTGACTCCTTCCTCCTTCATACTCCAAAACCTCATCTCCTAATCTCCCTGCTCCGTAACAGCCAGGCCGGGGTGGGGAACCTACTCCTTTACTTCTTCCTTCTCCTTAATCTCCTCCACTATCAATTAAATCAACATAAAATTTCCAGCTGACTTGGGTGTTCATTAGGATTTTATAATTCATTGGCGACCAAAAAATATCATTACATTCAGTCTCAGCCATAATTTTAACCCTTACAACTTTGCCCAAACCCAGCCCCAGCAACTCTGGCCTCTGACCGAGATCTCTCATTGCCCCAGACCCAGCCCCAGGACCCAGGCTGCTGGTAGCTGCCCCTTGTGTCTTCGAAATCAAAAACCAGCTGGTAAAAATGGGGGTGATATTTCCTTACACTACAATTAGTCTCCACATGGCAGGGGACTTGGGGGGGGGGAGAAACTTTTCTAAACAGGAAGTTGATTACAAGCATGGCTTATTTCAAAGGATATCTTTTGAGTGCACTGATTCTTTTATTTATCTCATCTGAGATTCAGGAGAGAAATTCATCTCTCTGCAACTCTTTTGCTCAATTTGAGATTCCAAAAACCCACCCTCACTATGTGGGAGCAACTGGGTGGCTCAGTGGATTGAGAGCCAGGCTTAGAGATAGGAGGTCCTCGATTCTAATCTGGCCTCAGACACTTCCTAGCTATGTGACCCTGGGCAAGTCACTCGACCCCCATTGCCTACCCCTTACCCATCTTCTGCCTTGGAACCAATTCCATAGTTCTGACAATAGGCATCTCAATGGATAAAAAAGAAAACAAAACAAAACAAGGAACTTTAAAGAGACTGGAGGTTATATGTTTAAGGCATTTCACACTGCAGTATTTTATAAAAAATTCTGTATTTTATTGTAGTTTGCTGATTGTTTTGTTTAAGATTTAATTTTGTTGGTTTTAAGTTCATATATTAGTATATTCAATACAATTCTGTTACACTGAATCATTTTAATATACTGGGTTTTAACTACTGTTATATTCTGTTGCTTTTCCCCTATAATTATGCTGAACAAATATTATTGAATAAGCCCATATATAAAACCAGTCTTTTTTTCCATTTTGACTGTAAATTTTCACATAGAGGATGGATGGACTTTCAAAAAAAATGTTTACAATTGTATAACAACCTTTGGAAAATTTAATGAGCTAAATTTCTCAAACTGATTTTAAGGGGTTTTTAGAAATGATTTTTAAATTTTTTTTCAACTCTGGTCATTTTTCCTGCCTCTAACAGGAGGTAAGGTCCATTTTAGTTGCTGAAGTGAAATACAATTATAATCCTCACCTCCCACATTTATAAAAATATGAACATATGGGACATCACAGTCTCATAGCAAAGGAGCTGGGAAATTAGTCCTAGGGCATGGTAACTCTGGATGACTCCCAAAAGAGGAGCATCTCTCATTTATAACTCTTCAGTTCACTTTACTTCCACCAGACTATCTAGATTTCTTAAAGATTTTCTAGACCCAAATAAGTTTTACTTTGTTTAAAAATGTATTTGCCAAGGTTGAAAGATTTGCTACATCTGTAAAAAATGTGACAAATATCCATCAGTTCATAGGCTTTTAAAAATTTCATACAGCAGACTCATGTGAAATATGATAGTGGGTTTGTTTGCTATTGTAATTAATTGGGCTATTGCGAATTTTGGGGATTCTGTACTACTGTTCTTTATAAAAAAAAAAAAACAGTTACCTTTTGAAATTCATTTGCTCATACTCACAGTGGATCATGGCCAGGTATTAAGAGGAAATCAATCTCATTTTTGGTGAGAAACCTTTGTATTCTATTTTCATAGCTGATGCAGTGTGTGTGAATTTTAAAACTTTTTATTATATTTTTCTTGCATGTACAATATAGTATTTCAGTTTTTATTTTTTCTCTACATTTTATATTTTGAAGCACATGTCTCCAGTATTAAGATTTTCTTAAACTTTTTTGATTTAGAAGTAATATAAGTTTAAATATATATATATATATATGTGTGTGTGTGTGTGTGTGTGTGTGTGTGTGTGTGTGTGTATTTGCTATAATGACAATGCATACCCCAAAGCTTGAGACTATAAAAATGATGCCACTAATTATTTTTAAAAATTTATGGGACTTTGCTTAATGATTCTGTCTGGTTCCAGGACAAGAGAATACAAAAAATGAGCACAGACTTAACCTGAATAGTGCCAAAAGAGGACACAGGTCAAAAAAAAAAAGGAAGAAGAAACCAATCCAGGAAGGATTAATGCACTTCTAAGCCAATACAAAGGACTTGAACCTAGTGTGAGACTTGAGGTTGCGATGCTTGACATACTTTAAGACAGGTCTTCCTTGTATCCACACTCTTTGTGAAAATACTTATAGACAAGTATCTCAAACTTGTCTCCTACCTAGCTCCTATATTATAGTCCCTATTCTGTCTTTCATAATGTGGTGACTTTCTGTAGTCCCAGGTACTGACTGGGTAAATGCTTAATTGCTTATATCATTTTAATTGGTCAATAATCTGTTATAGATTTATTTTTCCTTGAAATTGTTATGCATAAGAGTTTGATAGTCTACATTTCATCCAGAAATTGTCTTTTTTTATTTTGGATTTTTTTGATTTTTTAAAATTTTTTTTAAATTTCTCTTGCCAATTGATTCATATACCTCATAATTCAGCCATGCATCCCTAAGTGATCCTTGTGTTTTTCAATCACCATCTTTGGGTGGGAGGGAATGTATAAATATTATTATTTTAAATTTCAAAGTTTAAATTCCTTTTGAGAGTAATTTTAGGTTAAGAAACAAGCTACCTCTCCAAATCCAGAAACTGAACTGTTTGGAAAAGACACCATGAAGATGCCTCCACAAACCACAAGCTGCACCAGAAGATCCAGAGTGAACTTTGGGATGTGGTTGTTTGAACTGTGTGGGGTTTGAATGCATTTGTTATGTATGTATACTCTTATGCCAAAGGGGACTGTCCCCTAATAGGCTTTTTGTCAATGCACCTAGCAATTATTGCTTTTGTTCTCTTTTCCTCTTATCCTCAAATTATTGTAATTTCCTAGCTGGTATGTCTACAAGATCTATCGGAGAGACTAGTCTTCCTTGGGCCTCAGGGGAAATGTAAAAATGGAGATTTGAACCCTAGAATTCAATCTCCAGAAGTCCTTGGTATTTCCCAGAATTCCCTATAATCTCACCATCAAAGACTCCCTTCTTTCAAAATATACAGTTTTTATTGAAGAGACTAATGTCTTTCCAGATAGCCAGGTTTTTAAAGTATCACTTTCTGTTCCACACCATCACTGATTCCATATATCCAAACTGTTTGGTAGTCTCCAAGACATCTCTTAATAAAATGCCTTTTCTCTACTCATACATCCACAATCTTGGTTCAGGACTTTATCACCTCTCTTCTGAACTGCTACAATAGTTTCCTCTTAAGTCTTCTTGCCTCAAACTTCCAATCTGATCTTCCCCAGTTTCCAAAGTGATTTTCCTAAAACACAGGCCTGACCATATCATGCTACTTCTATTGCATTATTATTAGAGAAATATCTTCTCTCTGAATTAATGTGGTATGTAATTGCTGCTAAATAAATATTTACCACAATGTAGAGATGATAGAAGTAAAATCTTTATTTTTATTATTTTGTTCATGCATAGCTTTGAGGACTCAGAGAAAACTTGAACATTCATTAGGACTCTAATAAGGTTTCTTATAAGCAAGATTATATGACAGTTAAGGAAAAATAATTCTTTTTACATAATGGAATCTTATATATTTCACTTAAGCTATAAAAGTTAAAAAGATAGATTAATAATCCCATACTTTCTTTTTTTTAAATAATATTTTATTTGATCATTTCCAAGCATTTTTCATTAAAGACAAAGATCATTTTCTTTTCCTCCCCCCCAACCCCCCATAGCTGACGCGTGATTCCACTGGGTGTCACATGTGTTCTTGATTCGAACCCATTTCCATGTTGTCAATATTTGCATTAGAGTTTCGTTTAGAGTCTCTCCTCTATCATGTCCCCTCAACCGCTGTAGTCAGGCAGTTGCTTTTCCTCGGTGTTTCCACTCCCACAGTTTATCCTTTGCTTATGAATAGTGTTTTTTCTCCTAGATCCCTGCAGATTGTTCAGGGACATTACACCGCCGCTAATGGAGAAGTCCATTACGTTCGATTATACCACAGTGTATTACTCTCTGTGTACAATGTTCTCCTGGTTCTGCTCCTCTCGCTCTGCATCACATCCTGGAGGTTGTTCCAGTCTCCATGGAATTCCTCCACTTTATTATTCCTTTTAGCACAATAGTACACAGTGAACAATAAATTACAATGATCAACTGTGAATGACCTAAATATTACCAAAAATACAAGCAACCAGCACAACTCCAAAGTCCTCATGATAAAAAAGGTTATCCTACACCATAAAAGGAATTGATTGAATTTGAATGCAGGTTGACAACAAACATGGAAATATGCATTGTATGATAACACATATACAACATATGCTATATAACCTGCTGTCTTATAGAGGGTGGAGAACAGGAGGAAGAAAGA
Source organism: Monodelphis domestica (assembly GCF_027887165.1). Classification (NCBI taxonomy): domain Eukaryota; kingdom Metazoa; phylum Chordata; class Mammalia; order Didelphimorphia; family Didelphidae; genus Monodelphis; species Monodelphis domestica. The sequence continues at coordinate 157,322,345 of NC_077229.1, read as the reverse complement.
GAATGTGGCTCACAAAATATCAGAAAAGTTTTTTAAAAATCTTATCAACATATAATCCAGAAAAATAAAATTAAAGTAGATTAAGGTAGATCTAGCATAAAGTACTTGAGAGGTATGTAAGAGAAGAATGGAAATATGGTATGGGGTTTTGAAGATGGGGAATCATATTTATAAAGTGGCATCTTAATATTCAGAATCAATGGGATGTGGTGGCATCATGCAAACCATTGATGTTTAAGTGCAGAAAGATTGATGAAGTTTCTTTAGTGAAGGTGATTTGGATATTCAACTTGATGCTTGGCATTGGGGTGATTAATATGAATCTTGTGATTCCTGATATAACAGGTAAGAGCAAGGATGAGATAGTCTGGGAGATTCTAGATAGGAGGCCAGTATCTATAGTATCTAACTCTTTGACATTTGCTTGATTCAGGTTGGCCTCTGGAGCCCTGGAGAAAGCATTAACAATCTTAAATGATGAAGTGATGCAAGAAAGACTCACTGGGAAGACTCAAAGACCTTTGTATTTCTAAATACCTAGTTTAGTTCCTTCATCAACCATAGTATGTGTTTAGTTAATGCTTATTAAAAATAAGTGATTGATGTATAGGAGTTGTCCAACCACCATGCACACACAATTATCTCAATGTTTTAAAATTTTTGCTGTTTCACTTCTATTTTTGTAGCACAAGAATTTCCTTCACTAATATTTTTCTGCCTTTCTGTGCTGGAGGGAAATTTTCTTTCATCAACATTTTTTTCTGGTTGTTTTGTTAAATAAGGCAAGTGTAGAATCTTGACCTTTTACAAGAAAAAATTAGGTTAACCTATATGTTAGATTGGCTTAAAACTATGATGTGCTATTTGCAGGAATAGTGGGAGAGTTCAGGTACTTACAGAAGGTTTAGGAGCTCAGAAGGACTAGAGACATAGGGCCTGGAGTTTTAAAAATGGCTTGTAAAATGTTTCAAGGAGGTAGTGGGCAATTTTCCTCTTTATTCTTTTCGACTCAGCTGATATTGTAGTACTGAGAGAAATTTTTGATTGAACAGATGACAAGAAATAAGGCCTGTCATAGAAAAGATTAGCACTATCCAGCATTTGTATAGCACCTGTTTATTGTTGCATTCAAAAGATTTCCTTTTTTTGTTTACAATTCATGACTGTCATTTGATAATAGATTACAACAAAAAAGTTAGCAAATTGTACCCTGAATATAAATGAATCTGTCTAAAAGGTATAGTAACATTTTCCCTCACCTTTACCATATGGATTGGATTCTGAAAATAATTTAAGAATCATTGATTTAGTGGCAATTTCAAAATGGTGAGCATTTTATAGGTTGAATGTAAATATTTGGTCTAATAAATTAATCATTATTTTTACATATTTCAAGATTTTTTAAAAAATACTTTATTTTCACACTTCCGGTCAAGATGGCGGCTTAGAGAAAGCTAAAGTTCAGACCACCAGAAACCCTTCCTTACCGATCTTAAACTATATGCTCCTAGGGCACCAAAATTGAAAAAAAACAACAGAATAGACCCTGGGAACTCTCCTCCTCCTGGACCTGGACCTGGATCAAAAGGTACGGCCCTCCAAAAGCCAGAACCTGAGATCACTTGGATCTAAGGGGTAGGCAGAAGGAAGGTCCCAGGACCCATCCCCCCCAACCCAGAGCGCTGAGTCCGAGGCAGCAGAGGGAACTCTGCCAGAATAGCCTCAGGGCCAGCTATTCTGAAGGCCACTTCTGGAAAACAACCTGACTCAGTCGAGGGGGCACTCAACACAGACAGCAGGGAAACAGAGAGAGACGGGGGGAGCCTATAACCCCCTGGCTGGATCTTTCCATCCAATTCGCACAGAAGGTACCTGACTCAGGGTATACTCAGTTCAACCCAGTGAAAGTTAATCCTATCAGGAGACCTCAGAGCTCCAGGAAGCCACGGCCCCTCCCTCCTCAGAGTGCCGGCTCTTCTGGCCAGCAAAGGCATTAAAACACACAGCAGAGAGTGCCGAGCCAGGCTCAGAGTGTGGAAGTAAGGCAACAGAGAAGCATCAGGAAGGAACTGAGGAGGGCAGTAACATGGAAACACCAGCAATTCCTGGCCTCCCCAGGAAGACAGAACAGCTGAGGAGAACAGACAATTTGCCTAGGGCTAAAACCTCTGAACTCCAGACAGAGATAAGAAAAGCTAGGCCTCCCCACTCAGATATAGATGACAAAATCCACAGAAACACAAAAGCCTCAAAACTCCAAGAAAAAGAAGAAGAAGGGGGTAACTTTGGACATATTTTATGGAGTAAAAATCCAAAATACAGAAGAAAGAGTAGAGGAAACACAAGCAAATGTTCAGAAACCATCCAAAGGAAATGGAAACTCTCCACAAACCCATGAAGAATTCAAATCAGAAAGGATCAAAAAGATGGAAGCCTTCTGGGAGGAAAAGTGGGAAATAATGCAAAAGAAATTCACGCATCTACAAAACCAGTTTGACTAAAGTGAAAAGGAAAACCAGGCTTTAAAGGTCAGAATTAGGCAACTCGAAGACAATGAGCAAGGATTAATAAAGCAAAGCAAAAAGACCAAGAAATTAGAAGAGAACATAAAATATCTCACTGACAAGTTCATAGACTTGGAAAATAGAGGGAGAAGAGATAATTTAAGAATAATTGGACTACCGGAAAATCCAGAAATAAACAGCAAAATAGACATCATAATACAAGATATAATCAAAGAAAATTGCCCAGAGATCCTAGAACAAGAGGGCAATACAGGCACTGAAAGAGTTCACAGAACACCCTCTACACTAAATCCCCAAAAGACAACTCCCAGGAATGTAATTGCCAAATTCCAAAGCTTTCAAGGAAAAGAAAAAATCTTATAAGAAGCCAGAAAAAGACAATTTAGATATAAAGGAATGCCAATCAGGGTCACACAAGACCTTGCAAGTTCCAATCTGAATGACCGTAAGGCATGGAACATGATTTTCAGAAAGGCAAGAGAGCTGGGTCTTCAACCAAGAATCAGCTACCCATCAAAACTGGCTATATACTTCCAAGTGAAAGTATGGGAATTCAACAAAATAGAAGATTTCCAAGTTTTTGAAAAGAAAAGACCAGAGCTCTGTGGAAAGTTCGATATCGAAAAACAAAGAGCATGGAATACCTGAAAAGGTAAATATGAAGGAAAGGGGAAAGGAGAAAAATGTTATCTTTTTCTTTTACTCAAACTCTCTTCTATAAGGACTACATTTATATCAATCTATGTATATTAACATGTGGGGAAAATCTAATGTGTAAATACGGGGAAAAGAAAGACCAAATAGAGTAATCTTGCTCACACAAAGATTCACACGGGAAGGGGAGGGGAAGAAAACTCCTATAAGAAGGAGAGGAAGAGAGTTCTTACTTAAACCTTACTATCAGAGAAACCATCTAGATCCATTGGGATCTTGAATTATATCTTATCCAACAAGGGAAGGAAGAAGGGAAAACCAAGGGGGGTAGTGGGGAGGGAACACAAAAAATGGAGGGAAGAAGGGGGGAGGGGGAGGGAACAAAAAGAGAGGGACTAGAAAGGGACACATATTAAGGGAGGGGACAAAGGGACAGATTTAAAGGAAATCACGGGACTAAAAGGGAGAGCTGAAGAAGAAAGGTTAGAATTAGGGAAGGATATCAAAATGCCAGGGAGTCCACAAGTGACAGTCATAACTTTGAAGGCGAATGGGATGAACTCACCCATAAAACACAAACAAATAGCAGAATGGATTAGAATCCAAAACCCAACCATATATTGTCTTCAACAAACATACATGAGGTGGGTAGACACCCACAAGGTCAGAATTAATGGATGGAGTAAGAAGTTCTGGACCTCAACTGACAAAAAGAAGGCAGGAGTGGTGATCATGATATCTGATAAAGCCAAAGCAAAAATAGACCTGATCAAAAAGGATAGGGAAGGTAATTATATTTTGTTAAAAGGGACTTTAGATAATGAGGAAATATCATTAATCAACATGTATGCACCAAATAATATAGCACCCAAATTTCTAATAGAGAAACTAGGAGAATTGAAGGAAGAAATAGACAGTAAAACCATATTAGTGGGAGACTTGAACCAACCATTATCAAATTTAGATCAATCTAATCAAAAAATAAATAAGAAAGAGGTAAAAGAAGTGAATGAAATCTTAGAAAAATTAGAATTAATAGACATATGGAGAAAAATAAATATGGATAAAAAGGAATACACCTTCTTAGCACCACATGGCATACATTAGGTCACAGAAACATAGCACACAAATGCAGAAAAGCAGAAATAATAAAGGCAGCCTTTTCAGATCACAAGGCAATTAAAATAATGATCAGTAATGGTACATGGAAAACCGAATCAAAAACTAATTGGAAATTAAACAATATGATACTCCAAAATCGTTTAGTTAGAGAAGAAATCATAGAAACAATAATTTCATCAAGGAAAACGACAATGGCGAGACATACTTTCAAACCTTTTGGGATGCAGCCAAAGCAGTAATCAGAAGTAAATTCATACCCCTGAGTGCATATATCAACAAACTAGGGAGAGCAGAGATCAATCAATTGGAAATGCAAATAAAAAAACTCGAAAGTGATCAAATTAAAAACCCCCAGCAGAAAACCAAACTAGAAATCCTAAAAATTAAGGGAGAAATTAATAAAATCAAAAGTGATAGAACTATTGATTTAATAAATAAGACAAGAAGCTGGTACTTTGAAAAAACAAACAAAATAGACAAAGTACTGGTCAATCTAATTAACAAAAGGAAAGAAGAAAAGTAAATTAACAGCATCAAAGATGAAAAGGGGGACATCACGTCCAATGAAGAGGAAATTAAGGCAATCATTAGAAATTACTTTGCCCAATTATATGGCAATAAATACACCGATTTAGGTGATATAGATGAATATATACAAAAATACAAAGTGCCTAGACTAACAGAAGAAGAAATAGAATTCTTAAATAATCCCATATCAGAAAATGAAATCCAACAAGCCATCAAAGAACTTCCTAAGAAAAAATCCCCAGGGCCTGATGGATTCACCAGTGAATTCTATCAAACATTCACAGAACAGTTAATCCCAATACTATACAAAGTATTTGACATAATAAGCAAAGAGGGAGTTCTACCAAACTCCTTTTATGACACAAACATGGTACTGATTCCAAACCAGGCAGGTCAAAAACAGAGAAAGAAAACTATAGACCAATCTCCCTAATGAATATAGATGCAAAAATCTTAAATAGGATACTAGCAAAAAGACTCAAGCAAGTGATCAGAAGGGTCATTCACCATGATCAAGTAGGATTTATCCCAGGGATGTAGGGCTGGTTCAATATTAGGAAAACCATCTACATAATTGACCACATCAACAAGCAAACCAACAAGAACCAATGATTATCTCAATAGACGCAGAAAATGCCTCTGATAAAATACAACACCCATTCCTATTAAAAACACTAGAAAGCATAGGAATAGAAGGGTTATTCCTAATAATAATAAACAGTATATATCTAAAACCATCAGCTAATATCATCTGCAATGGGGATAAACTAGATGCATTCACAATAAGATCATGGGTGAAACAAGGATGCCCATTATCACCTCTACTATTTGACATTGTACTAGAAACACTAGCAGTAGCAATTAGAGAAGAAAAAGAAATTGAAGGCATCAAAATAGGCAAGGAGGAGACCAAGTTATCACTCTTTGCAGATGACATGATGGTCTACTTAAAGAATCCTAGAGATTCAACCAAAAAGCTAATTGAAATAATCAACAACTTTAGCAAAGTTGTAGGATATAAAATAAACTCACATAAGACATCCGCATTTCTATATATCTGCAACACAGCTCAGCAGCAAAAACTAGAAAGAGAAATCCCATTCAAAATCACCTTAGACAAAATAAAATACCTAGGAATCTATCTCCCGAGACAAACACAGGAACTATATGAATACAACTACAAAACACTCTCCACACAACTAAAACTGAACTTGAGCAATTGGAAAAACATTAACTGGTCATGGATAGGATGAGCCAATATAATAAAAATGACCATCCTACCCAAAATTATTTATCTATTTAGTGCCATACCGATTGAACTCCCAAAACATTTCTTTACTGATTTAGAAAAAACCATAACAAAGTTCATTTGGAATAACAAAAGATCAAGGATATCCAGGGAAATAATGAAAAAAAAAACACAAATGGGGGGGGGGGGGTCTTGCAGTCCCAGACCTCAAACTATATTACAAAGCAGCAGTCATCAAAACAATTTGGTACTGGCTAAGAGACAGAAAGGAGGAACAGTGGAATAGACTGGGGGAAAGCGACCTCAGCAAGACAGTATATGATAAACCCAAAGATCCCAGGTTTTGGGACAAAAATCCACTATTCGATAAAAACTGCTGGGAAAATTTGAAGACAGTGTGGGAGAGATTAGGAATTGATCAACACCTCACACCCTACACCAAGATAAATTCAAAATGGGTGAAAGGCTTAAACATAAAGAAGGAAACCATAAGTAAATTGGGTAAACACAGAATAGTATACATGTCCGACCTTTGGGAGGAGAAAGACTTTAAAACCAAGCAAGACATAGAAAGAATCACAAAATGTAAAATAAATAATTTTGACTACATCAAATTAAAAAGCTTTTGTACAAACAAAACCAATGTAACTAAAATCAGAAGGGAAACAACAAATTGGGAAAAAATCTTCATAGAAACCTCTGACAAAGGTTTAAATACTCAAATTTATAAAGAGGTAAATCAATTATACAAAAAATCAAGCCATTCTCCAATTGATAAATGGGCAAGGGACATGGATAGGCAGTTCTCAGATAAAGAAATCAAAACTATTAATAAGCACATGAAAAAGTGTTCTAAATCTCTTATAATCAGAGAGATGCAAATCAGAACAACTCTGAGGTATCACCTCACACCTAGCAGATTGGCTAACATGAAAGCAAAGGAAAGTAATGAATGCTGGAGGGTATGTGGCAAAGTAGGGACATTAATTCATTGCTGGTGGAGTTGTGAACTGATCTAACCATTCTGGAGGGTAATTTGGAACTATGCCCAAAGGGCAATAAAAGAATGTCTACCCTTTGATCCAGCCATAGCACTGCTGGGTCTGTACCCCAAAGAGATAATGGAGAAAAAGACTTGTACATGAATATTCATAGCTGCACTCTTTGTGGTGGCCACAAATTGGAAAACGAGGGTATGCCCATCAATTGGGGAATAGCTGAACAAATTGTGGTATATGTTGGTGATGGAATACTATTGTGCAAAAAGGAATAATAAATTGGAGGAATTCCATGGAGACTGGAACGACCTCCAGGAAGTGATGCAGAGCGAGAGGAGCAGAACCAAGAGAACATTTTACACAGAGACTAATACACTGTGGTATAATCGAATGTAATGGACTTCTCCATTAGTGGTGGTGTAATGTCCCTGAACAATCTGCAGGGATCTAGGAGAAAAAACACTATTCATAAGCAGAGGACAAACTGTGGGAGTAGAAACACCAAGGAAAAGCAACTGCCTGACTACAGCGGTTGAGGGGACATGACAGAGGAGAGACTCTAAACAAACACTCTAATGCAAATACTAACAACATGGCAATGGGTTCGAATCAAGAACACATGTGATACCCAGTGGAATCACGCATCTGCTATGGGGGGTTAGGGGGGAGGAAAAGAAAATGATCTTTGTCTTTAATGAATAATGCTTGGAAAGGATCAAACAAAATATTATAAAATTTAAAAAAAGAAAGAATAAAAAATACTTTATTTTCCAACAGTATTAAAAAGAGGTAACCAAGCAAAAATAAACTTTGAGGATTCTACATTAATTTCCTTTGTTAAGGATAACTCTTAACCTGGGCATTCAATTCATTTTAGCATCTCAATTCAATTCACAAATATTGTATGTTAATTATTACAATATCTGGATTCTAGGTATACAAAGGCAAAACTAAAGACCTCATTCTCATGGAGCTCTATAGAAACAGAAGATTGGCCAGGTTTTCACCTGAATTTCTTCTAGGGGAGGCTGAGACTAGTAAATCACTTGAATTTGAGATTAGTGGTTTGCATCAGGGCTAAAATCTAAAAGGTGTTCACACTAAATCTTTTACCAATATTATGAACTTTTGGGAATGGGGAAAAGAGGTGATCTTATGAAGAAAGATAGAAATTATCATTAAGACTTCCATGAATATCAGTAGTGAAGTCAGGGTAGCAGAGAGGTTGATTCTCTTTCATCGGAGTGAAACAGGTAACAAAGTTGTTGTTTTTTTAATAGAAGAATTAAAAAAAAATAAGAAAAGGGACAAAAAAGAAGCATAGATGATATTCTCCTTAAAATTATTTTGTATTATTTTTTTCAATTCATTGCTTTTACATGACTATTTACATTTTGTATACCTCTAGAAGAATAAAAGTTACTTAAGAGCAAGGACTTTTTCATTTTTATCGTTAATTAATTTTTGAGAATTATGGAAAAAATACATGAAAGAATGAAAAATGAAGCAATCAGATCTACCAAAATAATATACATAATGATGACAACAATGTAAAATGAAAGAACAAAAAGACTGTTATCAAAAGTGAATGCTTTTCATCATGATACCTTTGGAGTTATTGCAAATCATTGTATTGTTCATAGTAACTAAGTTTTATAATATCACTATTCCTGTGTATAATGCTCTCCTGGTTCTGCTTACTTCACTTTGTATAAGTACATCAAAATGTTATCAGACTTTTCTGAAAGAATTCAATGATAATCATTTTAACCAATTTTTTCATGTATTACATAACAAATAAACATGCCCTTAACTTTCAATCATTTTTTACCACAAAAAGGAGGTGCTGCAAATGGTTTTTTTTTCATATATAGATATTTTCTTTTTCTTTGTTCTCTTTGGGATATAGACCTAGTAGTGATATTGCAAAGAGAAACACAGATTTTTACCCTTTTGGGTATATTTCCTAATAGTTTTCAAGAATGGAGAATAGTTTGCAATTAGACTAATAGTTAATTAGTGTACCTATTTTCCAACATCTCTTCCAGTATTTATAGTTTTCCTTTTTTGATCATGTTAGCCAAGGTGATAGATATGAGGTAGTGCCTAAGATTTGTTTTAATGTGCATTTCTCTATGAGTGATTTAAAATATTTTTTCATATAATTATTGATCATTGTTATTTTTTCTTCTGAAAACTATCTCTTTGTGCTTTACCTATTTTGTAGTCTGGGAATTGCTATCATTTGAAAAAAATACTCAATTCATTACATATTTGAGAAACAAAGTCTTTATTAGAGAAATTTGCTATAAAACTTTCCCCTCAATTTCCTGCAGTTTTGCCTGCATTAATTTTGTATATTCAAAGCTTTTCTGATTTCATGTTATCAAAATTTTTCATTTCATCTCCTGTGAAGCTTTATCTCTTGTTTGGTTATAAGATCTTTTTTTCCATAGATGGGACAATTTCCCTATCTTCCCTTAATTTGCTTATTTTATTTTTATGTTTAAGTCATTAAATCATTTGACCTTATCTTGGTGTACTGGTTATAATGGTGAACTGTCTAGTTCTTTGCCAGACCGTATCCAGTTTTTCCAGATCACTCTAAAATCCTTTGATTCTGTGCAAAAATACTTTTTTGTTCCTCTCATAAATGTAATAGGGATCTGAACAGGGAAATTTACAGTTAATTTTTTTTTTTTGCTTTTTATGACCATGGAAAGTCCTTTTTTAAACATAAATGAGCCTTTCTTCTGCTACTTAGTCTTAGAAGTCCCTGTGACACTGATAAATTAATATTCTCAGTCACAAAGCCAATGTATTAGATATTTGTACTGATATTGGATTAAGTACCTACTAAGTGCTTGTCAGCATGCAAGCTGAGAAGTATAAAAAACACAAATGAAATGAAACTTTAGCCTCAAGGAACTTCCATTCTTGGGGGGGTGGTGGTGGAAGAAGGGGAATGGAGCATGCACCCAAGTGAATTTACATATATGAAAAATAATTTTTCAAAGAGGAAGGTAGCAGTTGAACTGAGGAGAGTGGATTTTTATAAAATATTGGTCTTGAGCTTTGAAGGAAGCTAGAAATTATATGACATAGAGAGGAAGAAGTGATGGTTCCTTAATCTGGGGGGATAAACTATGCTTTGTGGGATAGTAGTGTTGTGAGAAACTGAATGGTTTGTTTGGGGAAGGTAAAAAGTCTGGTTTATTGGGAACTTAAAATGTGTGTATGAGTGTAAATTACAATAAGCCTGGAAAAGCAGTATGGAATAAGATTGTAAAGACCTTTAAATGTCAAGTAGAGAATTTTGCATTCGATTCTTAGGCAAGAGGGAAGATTGCTCTGAGTTTGTAAATATTAGTTACTTGAAGGATAGTGATGCTTTCAATATAAATGGGTAATTTAGGAAGAGGGAAGGGCTTTGGAGAAAGAAGCTCTATTTCAGGCAAGACAAATTTTGGATACCTATATGCCTTCCAGTTGGAGAAGTTAAATTAGGTGTCTTAATTTTTTGAAAGAAACTAGAGAAGTAATTTAACTTCTATGGTCCTAATTCTCTTTTCATGTATAAAATGAAGGCATTTAACTTAGAAATTTATAGTCTCTTTGACCTAAAACTCCATAACTTAGCTTCAAGTTGTCTGCCACATTCTCTGAACATTGCAATGCAGGTTGTCTATAGAAGACTAGATATATCAATCTGGGAGTTGCCTACATGAAAATCAGAGCGAGGCCCAGAAGAACTGATTAGAGACTGTTCTAATAATCATTATGTGTAATCTTGCTTTAAAAGGTTCCTTGTTTATTTCACATGTAGCTGACTGTATAATCTCACTTGATTGGCTACCTTTGTGTTTAAAACTGGTGAAACTGGAGTTGGTTGACCTCTTTCAAACAACTTTTAATTTAAATATAATTATTCTCACTGACTTATATTCAGTGGATGCCATGAACTAAACATGTGAGAATAGAAGCATTTCCTCCCTTGATCTCCTTTTACCCTGGCTTCAAGAAATGGGTCCATAAGTGCTTATTTCTGTATTATGTTATTTATCTTCAGTTGCAGGTGCTGGAAGCAATCTCTATCAATAGAGTGGTTAAAGAACAGTAACCATCGAGTCAGAATTGCAAGCTGCTTGTCAGTCACTATAGCATAAAAACTCCAAGAGTCAGGATGATTGGGTCTTGAGTCTCAGGGGACTCTTGAATTTGGAATGAGTACTATTCTATATAGAAAGCTAGCTAATCTATAAACCTAATTTGCTCTCCCTCCTCAAAGACTGGAGTTAGGAGAAGGAAATATGTTTATGTATTTGTGATTAAACAGCTTAAGGAAAATATTTATTTTGTAAAAACTTTACTGTGTTACATATGAACATTGGCTACAAAGAAAAATAAACATATTTCTCTAATTGTTCTTTCACATTTTGAGTTTGGACATTTTTGTTTGTCAATTATTTTAGTATTTATAAAGATATTATCCTATAAATGTATATTTGGTATTTTTATTAAATTATTGATTTCTCAGGTACATGTAGAAACAATTTTTTATAATTGTTTTCTGACATTTTTGGTGATAGTCTGATATAGGTTATATAGTATTTTCTTGAAACATATTTCCACATTACTCATGTCATGATAGAAGAATATCACACATAAAATAAACATCTCATGAAGGAAATAGAGTGGAAAACGGCATGTTTTGATGGTCACTCAGACTCCAACAGTTCCTTCTTTTGTTGTGGATAGCATTTTCATCATACATCCCTTCTAGTTATCTTGGAAAGTTGCTTTGCTGATACTGTTTTAGTCCTTCGAAGTCAATCCTTATATGATGTTTCTGTTACTGCATACTGAACTGCATCATACTCCTGGTTCTGTTCACTTTACATTGTATAAATTCATATAAGACTTCCAAGGGTTTTTAGAACTCATCTTGTCCATCATTTCTTATAGTACAATATTATACCATTACAATCATATATCACATCTTGTTCATCTATTTGCCAAGTGATAGACAACCTCTTATTTTCCTACACTTTGCCAATACAAAAAGAGCTGATACAAATATTTTGGTACAAATAAATACCTTTTTTTTTACTTTTCTCTGATATCTTTGGGATACAGAACCAGTAGTGGTATTGCTGTATCAAAGGATTTACATACTTTTATGGCTCTTTTACCCTAGCTCCATATTTCACTCCAGAATGGCTATATTAATTCACAGTTATAACAACAATATATTAGTGTTCCAAGTTTTATATGTCTTATTTGGTCATAAATTCTTCCTTTATACACACACACACACACACACATCTATCAAGTAAACTTTTTCATGTTCCCCAAATTTGTTCATGAGATCACTCTTTATTTCTTGATTAAGCATTCATTTAGAATTTATCCTGGTGTGTAGTGTGAGATGTTGCTCTATGCCCAGATTCTGAGATACCGTTTCCCAGTTCTCTCAGTAGTTTTTGTCAAATACAGAGTTCTTTTCCCCAGTGGTTGGATCTTTGGGTTTATCAAACAATAATTCACTAAGGACATTAACTACCATGTGTTGATCTAATCTATCCCATTGATCCACTACTCTACTTCTTAGGAAGTGCCAAATTGTTTTAATGATCACCCGTTGATACTATAATCTGAGATCTGGTAAAGAAAGACCTCCTTCCTTCCTATTTTTTCCATTAATTTTCTTATTATCCTAGTCCTTTTGTTCTTCCAGATGAATTTTGTTGTTATTTTTTCTAGTACTATGAAATACTTTTTTGAATAGTTTGATTAGCATGGCTCTGAAAAGACAAATTAATTTAGGGAGGATTGTAATTTTTATTATAATGTCTTACTTTATGCATGAGGAATTATTATTTTTTCCAAGTTTTTTAGATCTGACTTTATTTGTGTGAAGAAGGTTTTATAAAAATGTTCAAATAGTTGTTGGGTTTGTTTTAGTAGTTATATACCCAGGCATTTTATATTTTCTAATGTTATTCAAGAAATACTGATGATTTATATTAATTTATTTTATATCCTATGACTGCTAAATTGTTCATTATGAACTGGAGGAATTCCATGGGAACTGGAAAGACTTCGAAGAATTGATGCAGAGCAAAAAGAGAAGACCATGGAGAAACTTATACACAGAGACTGATACTCTGTGCAATGATCTAGGACAGTCCAACAATGAGAAAGAATGCTATTCACATCCAGAAAAAGATCTGTAGGAGTAGAAAAGCAGAAGAAAAACATATGATTGATCATATATATATATATATATATATATATATATATATATATATATATATATGATTGATCGTATATATATATGATTGGGGATTTTGACTTTAAATAATCATTCTATTTCAAAATTAATGATATGTAAATAGGTTTTGAATTATGATATATGTGTAACTCAATGGAATTGCTTGTCAGTTCAGGGAGTGGTAAGAGGGGAGGGAAAGAATGAATCATGTAACCATGGAAAAATATTCTAAATTAATTAATTAATTTTAAAGATTTTTAAAAAGTAATTATTTCTATTAGTTTTGGGTTGATACTCTAGGATTCTCTAGATATACTATCATAACATCTGCAAACAGTGATAAATTTGTTTCATTGTTACCTATTAAAATTGTTTCAATTTTCTATTTTTGCAAGAGCTAGTGTTTCAATATACATGGTATTACTATATATATACTATATATATATAACACTATATATATATATATATATAGTGTTACAATATTAAATAGTAGCAGTGATAATGGGCATCCTTGTTTCACCCATGATCTTACTGGGAAGAGTTTTAGTTTATCCCCATTATAGCTAATGCTTGCTGATTTTTTTAGATAGAAAACATTTATCATTTTAAGGAAAATTCCATTTATTAAAATGTTTTCAATTATTTTATAAGGAATGGGTTTATAATTATTAAAGTATTTTTATACACATGTTGAAATGACTATATGGTTTCTGTTGGTTTTGTTATTAAAATCGTTAATTTTACTGATGATTTTCCTAATATAAAGTCAGCCTTGCATTCCTGGTTTGAAACCCAGATGATTATGGTATGTGGTTCTTGAGATATAATGCTGTAATTACCTTGCTATTATTTAATTTAAAAATTTTGCCTCAATGTCCTTTAGGAAGATTGATCTATGGGTTTCTTTCTCTATTTTAGCTCTTTCTGGTTTAGGTATCAGTACCATATTTTGCTATAAAAGAGTTCCGGCAGATTCCCTCTTACCCTATTTTTCCCCCAAATAGTTTATGAAGTATTAGAGTTAGTTGTTTTTTGAATATTTGGTAGAATTCACCTGTGATTTCATCTTACCCTAAAGCCCTTTTTTCTTAAGGAGTTCTTACAGTAATTTTTCTTGGTCCTGGACTTCTGGAATAGAGTATTTTATTTTGGGGCCTCTTGAAGGAGGTATAGGAAGATTCTCTAAATTTTTTTTAATTTTCCCTCTTGCTTGATGATATCAGGGCAATGTTCCCTAATAATTTCATACAATATGATGTGAAGTCTCTTTTTTTTTATCATGGTTTTAATGTATTCAGTGATTTTTGCATTATATTGCCTGAATCTATTTTCCATTTTGGTTGTTTTTCCCAGTGAGTTCTTTTAGATATTCTTCTATTTCTTTTTATTTTCTTTTAATTTTTTTTTGTTTTTAGGGAGTTATTTCCCCATATGGTTTTGTTTTGGTGGTTGTTGTTTACTTTTCTATTTGTCCAATCCTACTCTTTAAAGAGTTGTTTTCTTTAGTGTTTTTTTTTTGGGGGGGGGACTCTATTTCTCTTTGGTCCCATTTTATTTCTCAGGGAGCTACATTCTTCAATCTATTTTTGTGCTTCCATTTCCTTTTTTCCTACTTTAGTTTGGCTGCATATTGAATTGGGAAACCACAAATAAAAATTACATATTGTATTATATGTTTATTTATTTTGTTAAACATATCACAATTATGTTTTAATCTGGTTGTAGTCTGTTTAAAGAATTTTGCCAAAGGGTTACTACCAGAGCCTGCAAATACATGATCTCTGCCTATAACACAATCCTAAGATGAAACATTATAGACAGAGATCACATGTGTGTAAAGTAAATGCATACATTAAATCTCTCTATAAGTTATTTATCTTTATTATTTATCTATACATCCTAGCTTATAAATTAATAGTTAAAAAAATATTTGTTAAATGAATAGCAAGAACAAGCTAAGTAGAATAAGAACTATACAGTAGATCACTAGAGTCATTAACAATATTCATTTATAATTACCAATAAACATTCTCATCTAAATATTCTAGCTTTCACCCTTAATATCCAATATTGAGTTAGCTGATGCTGCAGTCAATATTTTGCCTGGAGGTAGAGAGACTTAAGTTAAAATATGACTTAGATATCATCATGTATGACCATAGGCAAGTCATTTAATCTATATTTGCCTCACTTACCTCAAGTGCAAAATGGTGATTACTTGCAGGGTTGTTGTAAGGATCAAACAGTATAGTATTTGTTAAAAGACTTAATAAATTCTTGATTTATAGTACACAATCTATAAATATGTATTCTTTTCCCCTTCCTATTCTCTATATTATTGCATAGCTTGCTATTTTTGAATATATGAGAGGAGGTTGTACTATAGTATCTGACCATTAGCATACCTGTGTTGACATATTATATAGCAGAGGAGAATAGAAGATTTGGAATGTAAAAATACATATTAAAAAGCAATTTTATTTGAACAAAAAGCAAAGGACAACATGGGCTTAGTCCCCTCATTAGTAAAATGAGGTAGCTGAACTAAATGAAATACTGAGATTCCTTCTAATGCTAGATAAATGGTGCTATGACTTTAAGATTGAAAGTAGACATGAGATTTCTAAAAGTCAATGGAAATTAACTTGAAGATAGGATAATGACAGACGCTAAAAAGAATACCATCTTTTATAGAAGAATGATATAAAAACTTTTAGTGCTATACTTCATGAAATCATGTAGTTCAGAGTACACAAGGTGTCAATCTCAAATTGAAGTCCACAGGTTTTACTAGACTGCTAGAACAAAGGAATGATTAAGACCTCTGACCTCTATGGATGTATTGACCAGTGTATTCATATAATAGCTGGGACCACCCTCTTTTAGCTACATTTGTACTAGTCTAGACAAATTTATATTTAAAGAATACCCTTGGGTAACAATGAGAAAAAGAAAGTTCTTTTAGGTCACCATCAAGATTTGATTGAATCCACATTTGCCCAGATTTTAAAAGTTCCTAGGACACCAACAACAATGAAATAAAGTTTACTATGTCTCAGTATTTTACTAGTCTAGATAAGAAATGGATTAGACCTCAGGAATAAAAAATAATGTATAATTCAAGCTACCATGATTAAATTTCAAAGTCGAAAAGTCCTTAGATATCTAGTCAAACCTCTTCAGCTTTTAACAAAAAAAAAAAACAAAAAAAACTGAAGTAGAGAGGTTTAGTGATAGGTTCAAGTTCACTTATCTGGTAAGCAATACAACTAAGATTTAAACCCAGATCCTTTTGCTTCCTAGAGGCAGCTATGGCTCAGTGGTTAAGAGCACTGGGACTTGAGTTCTAATCAAGCCTCAGACATTTCATAGCCATGGAACCTTGGGGCAAGCCGCTTCAGCTCTGTATGCCTAGGGGAAAGCTAGGTGACTCAGTGGATAGACTGCTGATCCTGGAGTTAGAAATATTTAAGTTCAAGTAAAGAATCAGACACTTCTGGCTGTGTGATAATGAACAATTCACTTCACCTCTGATTGCCTAATGAAAGAATCCCTTGGGGAAAGAAATGGCAAACCATTTTGATCTCCTTGCCCAGAAAATCCTATGGATAGTAATGGTGTATAAAGTCATAATGAGTTAGACATGACTGAAAGACTGTAGAACAGCAACCTTTCATTCCAAATGTCATATATTTTCTACTACTTCACCCCCATAGCTATCCAGAAATATATGGACTATTCACAAGGAAATATCAGCTTAATTTGTTTTTCTCCTAGCAAGCTGTCACTGTCTCATAAATATTTTCAGCATATATCTGAGTATAGTGTACTAGAATGAACACTTGACATGAGGCAGACATAGCTTGTGAGAATAGACAGTGAGGCTGTGATAAGACTCTTTTACCTTTAGAAATCATTGCAAAAAATTCTTAATGGCAGTCTAATTAGTCAAGTCATTGCTGATACTCTAAGCATTTTTCTTTTAGACATATTGCCCCAGTTTTCCATAGCAAAGAATAGCAAATCCATTGTTCTTTAGGGTACCAGGTGTTAACTGGTTATTAAAAACACTCAGCAATTCACCTGTGTCTTGACTGTTTCCTAGTATTGACAGAGACTGGCCCTCTTTTGGTTGCTATAGTCAATTAAGAGCTAAGTCTCCTTGAATAGTTTCTGGGTAGCAACCAAAGCTGATATCTCATCATTAGTTCTCTTTCTAATGACACAAAAAAACATTCCCTGAGACATTTAATTTTCATCCCCATAGGCTTCTTTGATAAAAACCTGGAAAACATAGTTAGAAAGACTTGCTTTCAAAATAGAAAATGGCATCCCTTCTTGAATAAAATGTGTGAACCATCACAGGAAGGGAAAGAGAAATAACGGCCAATGTTGTGAGCTGACAATATATATTTAAGTGTTAATTCATGCATGTGAGAATGGCTTATGCTGCACAATAGGAAGAATTGGCATGTTGGTATAAAATGTAGAGGAGGCTAGACCAAATGATACAATGAATCTCGGCTTCTTCAAAGCACATGTCATGTATTTTACTGAGAGTGAAATATTTGCCTCACAATGCCTGGCCTTCTGAAAATGTTGAAGCATAGGAAAACCAGACAATTTAATGTTTCTCTGATGGATGATCAATAAATTATTGTCAATATGCTAGAAAGCATGGAAGCAAAAAAAAAAGCCTCTCATGTAATTAGAGAGATTTCCAAAATTATTTTACACTTGGATAACTGCTAGGAAAGAATGGTGACAAAAGATTAACTCTGTGGAATTACAATGTACAGATTTCCACCCTCAGATAATTTCCATGAACCCCTTTTTCTTTTGGTTCTTCTAGGAACTGAATAATATAGGGAGAAAAATATACCATCTATATTGAGAATTCTGGATTAATTCTACCCTGTGTGAATGGTTGTTTGGATTTAATGCTGGGAGAATTGTTGAAGCAGTGGTGAGTGAGAAAAATAGCTCATTCAGATGTTACTCAGAGGACTGGGAGCTAGTACTTTCCCAAATGCAAGTGAATTGAAAGGTTCCAAGTGGTTTTGGTTCTGCGGAGCAGAGGACACAGATATTTAGTATTTTTGCTGGATTTGGTTGGTTTTCTATTCTAATATATTCAGTTTTTATAATAATTATAAGAAAACAATTACAATAAAATAAAATAGTATTAAAATGATATCTCTTTGAGCAGAATGAGTGTAACAATACAATGCCCTTCTTTTAGCAAACATTTGTTAAGAAGTTACTATATACATGGGAATGTGCTAAGTGCTGCAGATACAAATTAGATATATCAGTGGATCTTTTCTCAAGGAGATTAAAATGGATAGAAAAAAACAAATACAGAAGCTATAACACAAGGGTCAATAAAAAAAGTACAAAAAAGATATGCAGTAAAATTACAAAATTGAAAAATTTTAACTGGTAGAGTAAAAGTAGTGGTCAAGGAAGAATTTATGGAGGGTATATCATCTTCAACAGACCTAAAGGAAGGAAAAGACTTCAGCAAAACATTGCATTACTTTGTGTTTGTTTATGAGGTTAAGAAAGATTCCAGGTATTGCAGATAGTAATCAACAAAGCCATAGAGATGGGATATATAGGACACTAATGAGCTTGACACCTAGTTTCTATACCGATTTAATTTTTTTATTCAACTTATCAAGTCAAACCAAGTTAATTCAATGTATATTTATTATGTATTTAATATAATCAAGTTATAAGTATAATATAGTAATATGAAATAAGTTGAAGATCATAGAAAAGTTGTTTGGATCTCACTAACATATTGATGCTTTAACTAAAAGTATTAGATGCTTTTATTAAAGATTTATTAAAGATTTTGTTTTTATTATTAAATTTTTATTTATTAATTTATTAAAGATTATGTATTTATTTATATTTATTAAAGATTTTGTAGTAGAGGAATGAAGCTGATCACATCTATGCAGTAAGAACATTATTATACTCAGCTAAGTGATGCAATGAATAGATTATCTGGCCTGAAGACAGAAAGATTCATTTTCCTGAGTTTGAATCTGTCCTCAGTCACTTACTTTTTGTGTCACCCTGGGCATTTCACTTGCCCTGTTTGCCTCAATGTTGTTATCAATAAAATGATCTGGAGAAGGAAATGGGAAACCACTCTAGTATCTTTACTAGGATAACCTCTACTGGGGTTATAAAGGGTCAACTATTACTGGAACAATTGAACAACAAGACCACTTAGCAACATGGATAATTGGGCAAAAAATATTGGTAAAAGAAAGACCAAATAGGAGGCTTTTACAATAATTCAGATAAGAGGAAATGAGAACCTAAATTTGAGTGGGTATAATGGTACTTAATAGGAGGAGTCAACTGAAAGAGGATATAGAAACAATAGGACATAGCAACTGCTTAGATTTGTGAGAGAGCATTTTTTATGTGTGTATTAGTTTGTTGGTTTGTTTAATAAAAACCCTTACCTTCAGTCTTAGTATCAATACTGTGTATTGGTTCCAAGGCAGAAGAGTAGAAGTAAGGGCTAGGCAACTGGGGTTAAGTGACTTGCCCAGGGTCATACAGAAAGGAAGTGTCTGAAACCAAATTTGAACCTCCCATCTCTAGGCCTGGCTCTTGATCCATTGAGCCACCCAGATGCCCTGAGTGCATTTTAAAATGATAAATTAAACCTATGAAAGGAAAGACGAATTGAGAGCTCATTTTCCACAACAACCCTTTTAAAACTTGAAGTTATCTCTCATGCCCATTACTCCCTTTCAACTTTCCATACCATACCTCACTAATTAAATGATTCTCTTGCACAGGCTAAATATTGCAACCTTATTCAGCTAATATCATCAATGTGATATAACCTCTCACCCCACTTCTATTCTAGCCACTCTAATGGTGCTATCACTTATTAATACTTCCTGAAATATGTCACCCAAAAGTGACTTTATTGAATGTGTTATTGGGAAGCAGAATAAGAAACAATTTTACCACAATATTGACCATAGGGGCAAGATTGAGTTAAGAGAAATGTAAGGTTAGCCTCAGGTTAAAAGGAAGAATTAAGGAACTGACAGTGATAAGGAGTATGAATAGGAATGAGAAATAAATTAATTTGGAAAGTAAAAAAGTCAGGATATTGTCATAGTGGAAAGGATATTTGATTTTTTGTCCATAAGAAGTGTTTTGAACCATTAAGTTATGGAGAAAGCATTGGGTGGCTGATTCAAATCACACCTCAGATATTTCTATCTATATGACTTTGGGCAAATCATTTACTTGTTTGGTCACTCAGTTTCATTATCTGTAATATAATTGGCTCAACTCAGTGTCCACCAAGGTCACTTTCTATAGCTAAAGCTTTATTATATGAAGATTTTTCTGTCTTTCACTATGTATTACAAGGGCAATTCAGTTTACCTTTCTGGAAGTCACTTTATTCATTTGTCAGAGAGGCAAATTAATAAACATTTATTAAGTATCTGCTGACTGTCAGTCATTGTATTTGGCACTGGAGGTAGACATAAACTTAAATGATAGTCCCTGTTCTCAAGGAACTCAAAGTCTAAAAGTGGAGATAGTATTCGATTGACTATGCACAAAATAGCTATGTACAGGGTGAATTACAATTAATTGACAGAGGGATGCACTAGAATGAAGAGGGTTTGAGAAAGATTTCCTGAAGGAGGGATTTTTGCTGAGACATTAAAGATGTTAGGAGGAGGAGATGAAGAGGAAAAGTATTCCAGGTATGGGGTATAGCTAGTGAAAATGAATATACTGAACTATAGAGCTAAAGAATTTCTTGCAGATTTAACAAAATGTGATGTTGTGAAATTGAGTCTTCAAAATATCATTTCCTCTAGTAATTTGCCTTCAAGGAGGTTACTTATTGAGGCTGAGAAAGATAAAGCTATTCACCTAAGATCAAACAACTAGTTAATGGAAGAAGAGAAAGAAGTCTTTATTTCCTCAAACATATTATCTGTCATAGAGAATATAGGAAGTCAACACACTGGAAAATACTGACCATGAAAAACCTTATAATGGAAAATAATCTCTGTGAAATTTTCCCTCTTGAGAGATAAAAGTTGGTAATCATCAGAAAAAAAAAACCCTACTGCACCTGTTTTCAATTGCTAAGAGCACATAAAAAGGATGTGATTTTGAAATTAACCAGACTCTAAACCATAAAAATTTTATAGCAAAAATTAAAAAAAAATCAATATCTTGTTCTTGGTTGCACCTGGCAAGAAATCAGAAGCTAAGCTAAAAAGCAATATAGTTCAATATGTCATCATGAGAACTGAACCTATTGAGTCTACTGAGCATGCAAATGTTTTTCATTGGTAATCTGAATGTCCAATCCCTTTCATAATGAGAAGGATAATGTTAATAGCTGTTAGCCCTAGGAAACAAAAAGCTCAATCATTTTTAAATAAATACTACAGAACCCTTTTGGGCAATGAATAATAAATCACATGCATTACATATATGAACTTATTTGTTGCTAAAACTCTGCCTACATAATTTGCACAATTAGTATAATTCTAATTAATAGATAGGGAATTTGAAACACTTTGAAGTTAAATGAATTTCACAAGATTACATACATAATAAAGACAAGTATTGAAGTTAAAACTAGCCCTTCTAACTTCAGTCCAGTCCTCTTTAAATATATTTCCCTGTTCTGTGAAGCACATGAATTCATACAGCAGTTGACCAGCAACCACTGCATAAAAGGGAAATCTAAAGGAATGTAATTTTGAGGAGGAGAGCAGAAGTCAGAGAGAGGGTTTGATAAACTGAGGCACACACAGATCAGATTTTGTTAAGGAAGGATGCTTCTTCCGGATATCTTCCTTTGTAGGGCCTTCAGTGAAGGAAGATATGAATAACCAAGACTATGTGGAATGTAGAATTCCTAGATAGGAATAGAAATAAGGTGTAAGGATAGCAATCAGTTGAAGATAAAGTACTGCTGGCAGAACTGGGAGTTTAGACTCCAAGTACAGAAGCACTGGCTAGTGGTCAGATGAGAAGGGAACAAAAGAATAAAGAAAGAAGATCTTTAGGGACCATAGTAAAGCTCCAGAGAAGAAGTAATCCATATGGCCAGCAGCCAGGTTAGAGAGAGAGGAGAAGAGAAAGGAAGAGGGAGGATCTCCTGCCCATTCCTGTCTTTTTATTAAGGTAATGAGGTAAGAGGTACATAATGCATATGCAACAGCACATAGTGGATTTACATTGGTCTGAATAGTTAATGACTTACAAGATGGGGGCATGGGTAAAAGCCCTCTCTTTTCAAACTCCCAGAACAAAGACCACATGGCCTGCTCATAAATCATGCATTGGAATGCTGTCTGACCAGGCCAGAACTCAGCCCTCTATGGCTCAGGCCCAGAGATTCTTCTGGCCTCTGAGCTATCTCATTAACTTCTCTGACCAAGTATAATATCATATCAATACATCAACCACATTTTCCAGATGTATATGCCTGGAATCCTACAATTCAAATGTTAAGAAAGGCAAAATTTATCTAAAATTATGTAAGTCTATCACTTTCTTGATAAAATGTATTTGTTTTGTATGTAAAATTTTGCATGTCCTGTGATAGCCAGTGACCCAGGGTCTGACCTATCTCATTTGTGCTTTACAATAATTTGTGACCTAGGAAAATAAATTGAATTTAGAACTAGAAGGGACATTAGATGTTAACTCCAATTTATCCTTTTACAGATAAACTGAGGTGCATAGAGGTTAAGTTACTTATCCAATGCATCATAATCAGTGCTTTAATCCAGGATCTCTGATTCAGAATCATTTGCTGCTTTCCTTGAACCACAATACTTGTAGCCATCTCTGTTCCAAGTCCTTAATATCACACCACTCTCATCACTGGTAGCCTATATTCCACTGATCACCAGAGATCATTTGTATGATTTTGTTGTGTGTTTTGTTGTTGTTATTGTTGGTCATCCTTCCTTTTCAAAGAGGACTGATGACATCATGAGGTGACATCTTGACTTAAGAGTAAATTGGATTTAAATGAGGCAGAGCTGCACAAAACTATCTCATTTAAGTAAGGATTATGGGATCATAAGTGGAGAGATGGAAGAGATCCTAAAGACAATTGAGTCCAATTTGCACTTTTTACAGATGAGTAAGTTGAGACTCCGAGTCCTAAAATGACTTTACTTGGGTCACATATGTAGTAAATATCTGAAGTAGTATTTAAATCCAGCTCTTTACTGACTTCAAGTCCAGCACCTTATCCACTAGACCATGTTGCCTAAATAATAAACTATTGACAGTATAAGCACACTTTTACAAAGGATCATAGATGGAAGGAAATTTGGGTATCATATACTCCAACCCCCTAATTTTACAGAAGAGAAAACTGAATTCCTGGGGAAATCAAGTGACCAGCCATCTCTTCATTAACTGTCTTCTCTCAAAGCATTAGCTCCATTTCCTCCCCAAAAGAAAATTTTCCTTGACCTAAAGCAGCACCTTGGGATCTGAAAAGCCAGCTTTAGAATTACTTCCTCCAAATCCAGGTTTTCAAATTCATCTCTATTGTAGTTTTTTTTTTCCAATCCAGTTTACCATCCTCCTTTTTGTGTTGCCTTTCCCAATTATATTTTAAGACAATCTCTATTGCTCAAATTTGTAACTTCCATTGTCTTTGCAGTTTCTGGCATATGGAATCCCACCCCATCTATATATTTGTCTGTCTATCTATCATTTGTTTTTCTGATGTTGAATATCTATCATCTGTCTTTCTGATTGCAGACCTATTATTTGTCATTAGTCTATATTTCTGTATATCTATGTATCATTCAAATATACATCCATCCATTTATCTGTCTGTCTATATATCTATCTAATCTTTTACACAAAATCATAGAGATAAGTAAACACAAGAGATAGCAGTTGAAACTAGATACTCTGACTCTAGTTCTCTTTTCACTGTACGAAACTATCTCAGATCAGTCTATGGTTTACAAAAGTTTTTTCACCACTCTGTGGGTGAATTGGTAGAAGTAACAGCATTTTCATTTTACAGATCTCTACAAATATGGAAACTGGGGAGTAGGTCAAATGACTTATTTTAGTTCATATAGAGTTTTGGTGGTAAATTGGTATTAGAATCCCATTTTCCTGATCCCAGTTCTGTGCCATGAGATCACACTGAATATTATTTGGGCTAATGGAAAAAGGTAAGAATAGAGTCTTTGATTCCTCTCTTATATTCCAGAAAATATCTATATCCTATATGGTGATCATTCTCAGATTTTGTTGAATCCTCTACACTTTCAGAGTACATGGGAGAGAGGGTGCTCCTTAAGGCCAAAAAGATAATGATTGTCTTCTTCACAAAGAAGGGTGTCTTCCTACTATTTTAAAAATCTATGTCATAAGTAAATAGTATTCTGGTTTTCAGAATCCAAACTTAGTAACTTACTGTATGGAACATATAAAAAAAACTATGGCAATATGGTAGCAGGAAAATAATACTCTGTAACTACTAGTCCTTGACAGACTAATCTAGCAGGGAGCTATTAGGATTTCAAAGGTTTAACATTTAAGAAGAATAAGGAATTTCCCACTCAATTTCTGATTTTCATTTTGGAGTTAGAGATAGGAAAGTGGAAACTTATATTTTCACTTTGTATGTAGCTCCTTTACATCTTTCTGTACTAATTTTAATAACCTCATTCCTTATTTATCAAACCTCATGACACCTGGGGCAAAAATAGCCTAAAAAGTGACTGAAATTTGACCCTTTAAAAACTACAGAAAACCAAGGCTAAGAGTAACAGCTTTTTGGATTGACAAGACAGTCTGAAAGCAAGTCTCCTATGTGGTTAATTAAAAACATCTCTATATTACAGAGAAGATGTCAAAATTGCTAGGCAACTATCACTATTGTTTCAACTCCAATGGACATTAAAAGATCACCTACATACTTTTCTGGCTACAATGGTGTGACATAAAATAAATTTATGCAAAGTTTTATGGAAACTATATACATGTAAATATAATACACACATACATATATATGTATGTGTATGTGTGAAAATAATAGCTAGAGAGTCAATGCTGGAGTCATGGAAGCCTTAATTCAAATCCAGTCTCTGACACATACTCACATACTTGCTCTATGACACTGGACATGTCGTTTAATCTCTCAGTATTTTAAGCAACCATTTAAGACTATACAGTTTTGAGAAGGTGATGATCTAAATTGATAAATGGAATTTTTTTATTTGGGAGTTCCCTAAACTAATGAAATGCTAGGTCCTATATTAGGGAACTGAGGAGCTTCTATTAGTAAGTAATAAAGTTATCATTGACTAAGACCTGCTATAAGTCAGGTTCTATGCTACTCCTTTAAAAATTATTATCTCATTTGAGCCTCACAACAACCCAGAGATAGATGTAGGTGCTATCATTATACATTGAAGAAACTGAAGCTAGTAAATGTCTGAGGCTGATTTTGAACTCAGATATTCCTGACTGCAGACCTATCAACTGTAACAGGTAGCTGTTTCTATTAGTTACTGCTATTCTCATCTTCAAGGGCAATTGAAATATTTAATGCAGATTTAAATCAGCTTTGCCCAAAGTGGGATACAAATTATATGTAACAAGCATGATTGAGATGTAATTTCCTCAGGACTTAATTTCCCATGAAGCCTAGGGAAGGGATCACCACTCATCTGGGGAAATCTCCTGCAATGAGTTTCCCAGAAGGCTATATATCTATCTGCCTTGCAAAAGCATGTTGTCACTAGATAAAGACTGTGTTAAGAAATCCACTGAAGAATATAATGTTAAAACAATTAAAGTGTGGTAACCAGAGGAAGGCATGAAGAAGCAATTAAATATTGAGAAAGAAAGCTGTGGACCGTGGTTGCATTGGGGGCTACAAACCCAGTGGTGTGATTTATAATGTCACCCTGGTTGTCTAGAGCCCAGGTGCCTCAAAAAGACATTGATTACATCAGTTATTGGGAGGTGTCCTTTAGAGATCTCTATTGTACCCTGATGGTTGATCACTTTGCCAGGCTTCCCTTGGAGAAGCTCATAAGACTTCATAATAAATATACTGACATCAATTCATTATTATTTTTGTCTAGCTTTGTAGCTTCACAAGTATATGGAAGCTGTAGTGAAGAAATTCTCTTTATCAATACATACTGACATCTTTTGCACAACTTACAAATCTTAGATAGCATCCTGAGTGTGCCAAGAGGTTATTTGATTTGTTTGTTTAAAAAAAAACACTATGTAACAGAGAAGTGATTCAAACTCAGGTATTTCTGACATGGAGACTGTCTCTTTATCATACTTCTTGGCCAGCATTTATGACAGGTTTTAATGGTGTGACACTGCAAAGTGTTTTAATAAAATTTCTCACAAGTTCATCACATTTCACAAACACTCTGTAGAGCTCCTGCTATAGGTGTCATCATTCCTTTTTTTCAAATGAGGAGACAGAGGTCCCAAAAGGTGAAATGATATACCCAATCATTATGCAGCTTATAAGACTAAAAGGGAAAATTTGAACATGTCTTCTAATTCCAAGGTCATTGTGATGAGATAGGGTGTAATGAATTTAGTTTTTGAGTTCTAAGATTATCATGTACATTTAATTTTTGATAGACTAGGCAATTAATGTGAATATAAAGGATAAAGGGATAAATTATATTGCTTCTATGGCCTTTAAAGTATTATATTTATTTGCATATAGTAATAGAGAGTGCCACTTGAATCCTTTAAGTATTTTTAAAATATTTACAGTAAATTCTCTCCATATATGACTTTCATGTGTTCTGGTAAAAAAGATGGGCATTAGTTGGAGCACAGCCTTTGATCTGTTTAGTTGACTGCCTTTCCCCACCTCCACACAGGAACTCCACCAAACCCTTGAAAAGTATCTAAAGGCTGCAGAATTAGAAGTGTTAGATTTTTTTTGAAATGGTAATATTTCATCCCTTATATGGGAAAAATTCCTTGAAGAACATTCACCTTGATCTTAATTTTGAAGGTTTGCGTTGGACTAATGTTAGCCTTAAGCAGAATGGAAATCTTAAAAAAAAAAAAAATATATATATATATATATATATATACATATACATATATATATATATATATATTAAGAGCCTTAAAAGTTGTTTACCTGTCATAGAAAAATATGTTCTATTGAATTAATTCACCTTCTCACCAAAGACCCTCTCAAGATGCCCAAGTGCTTAAGAGGAGTAGTATAATAATTCCTTGTCAGCAATTATCTCACCTTAGAGCAATAAGATCTTTCCTATTGACAAAGAATATCCTAAGATAAGGCACAAGTATGTTATTTCATTATATTCCATTTACTCATTATAGTCAACAGCTTTTTCTCAGTGGATCCAGTAGATATTTTTGTTGTTGTTCAGACAAAGTTAAGTGAGTTGTCTAGGATCACACAGCTATGAAATGTCAGAGGCTGGATGTGAACTCAATATCATTATGACTCCAGGAGTAGCACTATATCCACCGAATGACTTATCTGCCTCCTATGTATACAGTGACTTGCCTAAGGAGGTTTCTGTGACTGGATTCAAACTCAGGTCCTTCCCATTCCATGCTCTTAACTACTGAGCCACAATTATCTCTACAACTTGGTAGTTTTGTTTTACTGGGGTTTTATTTAATCCCTATTCTCCTCATCCCTCTATGGTACCCCAGTACCCCAGTGCTTTGACTGATTACAGACTATAATCTTCTTGCCATGATTAAAGATCCTTTATTATTACTACCTTTGTAGTTTGATTTAATTTAGCTTAACAGTAGTAATGGCTATACATATGTTAGTATTTTATTATCATGCCTTATGGTTTGCAAATATTTTCATATGTATGATCTCTTTTATTATTTGTAACTTTATTAGATATTAAAAAAAGACATTTTCCCCACAATAAGTATGAATAATAACATTAGATAATATTAAAGGGCAAAGTCTCATAAAAACTAAGTGACAGAGTAAAGAATAAAAGATCGTTTTTTTTTTCCCCAAGACCCTCTGATGTGCATGTTATTATTTACTATCAAGACAATTTGTGTCCATGTACAGAAAAAAATTAATCTACTGTGTTGAGAAAGCCTCACACCATTTGTGATAATATGTAGGAAGGTCACATTAAGAAGCAAAGTTATATTTTGCACCCTTGACCCTTTGTTGGTAGCATTTTGAGAGAGCAGGAGACTAAAACTAACCCACAAATAAGATATGCTAAATTCATATTTCTTACTGACACACATATTCATATTTTATAATTCTTTTAGTTTTATATAATATAAGGACCTCACCCATACTGAAACAAGAGCAAGCAACCACGTGGCAAGGGCTATCATGCGGGATATAACTCTGGCTTGACGAGAGAGAGAATAGCCATCTCTAGCCTCTTCTTTGATGACCATTTCTCATTATTTATGGTCAGGTGGATATCAAACTTTAAATCAAAGACTTAACCTCTTTTCTACCAAATAACAGTTCTACAATGAATATACATAGTAAATGGTAAAGAAACGGGTTTATTCAAATTCACAATAAAACAGATATCCAAGAATGTGTGCATTGTAAAAGAAATATGGAATGATAGAGACTGAAGGAACTCTCCCATGGGGAGCAAGATAACTTGACTCAAACAAAAGAGAATAAAAGATGTCCATAGAAAGGAAGTTTTCCTGAAGTGTCTAGGGTAACAAGTTGGGGACATGGACACAACAAAGACAGCTGTTCTCATGTCTTCCCAGTATCTTTAAATTCAGGACCCTGAAATGAGGTTAATCCCTTCCACATTCTCTCTTGAAGCTATAATCCAGAAGCACCTGAAGTGACTAGACACTAATAAATCTTGAAGGCTGAAGTTATCCTAAAGAAAACTGAAGAGGACTGAAGAAGGCTAGAACCCTCCTTATCTTGCCAAGTTTTCCCTACCTCACACACAGGAAAGGACATTCATTACTGCCAATGAGGAGAGTCTGATGAAAAGAGAACCATTTTGAACTGGGGCTTGAAGTCTTATGTACATACATGTAATTACTTACACACAAAAAAGCCACATGTATGTATGAAGTACAATTACATTATATATAAATACACTAACGTGAACCTATTCATTTCACTTGAGAATTGTTATTCACACCTGAATATTTTATAATTTATTTCAATTGATTATTCCATCTGATACTCCAATTTAAGTTAACATTGATTTCTACTCCATATTAAAAATACAGTAAGAGGAGCAACAATAAGAACTGAAGATATATATTTAGGGTCATGAAGAAAGAAGATTTTGATACAATATCTTTCAGTTCCATGTTGAATTAATAAAACAGAAAATTTCACATCATCCTTTCAATTAGCAAACTATTTAATGATTGTGTATGCCATTACACCATTATCATCTTGAATTGTTTTAATCATTATTCTCTAAGCAAAATTTTACCTAGATGGATCAAAATAATATGAAAAAATTAATTCCCTGGCTTCCAAAAATCAATCTAGATAAAGCATCTTATATTCATGCTCATTTTTCAGGTTTGATCAATACTGAAGAATAACTCAATGTTTAGATTTGCTTTAGGGACTCCAAGGAGAAGAGGTTATTTTTTGTCACCATCATTATTCCTGTACTGCATTTCATATGGTATATATATATATATATATACATATATATATATATATTATATATTAATACACAAAATTGTCCTGAAGATAGAAGCAAATAAAGTATATTTTATCCTTCAGTAGTAGCCTCAACTATTACTTTCTTGGAGAGAAAGACTAAAACAGAGAGATAGAAGCACTGACAGAAAGAGACAGAAAAATCAAAATTAGCAACAATTATTTTCTATAAATTGAAAATGGCATACAGGGGAAATTATTCCCATTAGGAAAAATTTTAGTAGTCTTTATCCTTTGTGCTTTTGGTCCATATTTTGGGATCTCAGTGCCCTCCTTGCTATCAAAACATTTTATTTAAATGTATCCCCATTAGTACTTTAACTTAATACTTTAAAATTTCAGGAATATTAATATTCCAAATCCTACCTCTAATATTTACCAAGGCCAATAAATAGTCTGATCTTAGTTGGACATATTTTAATATTTAGAATCTGACCAGAAAAAATAGTTTTTTTACCCTTTGCCTCACTGCTACCAGTCTAGAATTTTACTCTGGAAAATCCTAAATAACATGCAAGTACAAGTGTAATAGGATATTTGTTAATTAAGAGTTAATTAAGAGATAATTTAGGGTTAATCAGGAAATAGGATTGGTTGCAATAGATAGATATAGAAATTTGAGAAAAACTGGATTTCGTTAAGCCAAAATAGAATTTTCAAGAGAGGATCATGGGAAATAAAAATAATCTCTCAGAGGTTCTTGAAAGGGACAGCTGAGACTAGCAATCACTCACTCACTCTCTCTTGGTCTTTCCTGACTCACTGACTGTCTCTTGGTCTATCCTTACTCAAGGAAGGAGGTCTGAGGGTGTTCTGGCTCAAAAGTTGGATGTTGGAGAAGATCTGGTGAAATTTCTACTTGAGAGTTATCCAAGTGAGAAAGAGATTGTGGTAAAATATTACTGCTTTGCCAGTGGTGGCAGAAGGAAAAAAAGCTGTGAAGATTTTGGCTTGATGGCTTTTCCCATCTAACCGGCAGGAAAGAAATAACATTTTTCTCATTGTTATAATTTATAATATTTTTAGTTTTAGAATAGATAGTTAGAAATTGGGTTAATAGATGGTAGAGAGAGATTAAGTTAGCCTTGAGTGTATCAAGGAGAAGCAGATTCTTCCAAGTCCTTAAAGTTGGGGTTTGGGTACAATTAGAAGATTTAGATTTATGATAAATATATTCTTACTGGTTTCCTTTTTCTTTCCCTTTTTCCTGACTTTTAAATGCTTCTAATAAATAGTTTTATATAAGCCTGGCCTGAGTCAGAATTTTTAAGACTTTGTGAAGCCATATTTTCCAATAGTCAAAACAACAACCTGTCAATACAGGACAATATTATTGGTTATACCATCCAATACCAATAATCACTAAGGGTTAGGAAACCCTTATAACACAGTTCATATCTAGTCTTCCTTAAAAGTTAAAAGCAATGTCTTCAAATTCTAACCTGGATTGGTGATGAAAAACTTACCTAGGAAGCCTCGCAGGGCCAGTGAAGCAAAAACCCCTCAAGACTATATGAAAAGTTTATTTTGTTTATTAAGGTTAGGGAACTGATAGTTAATATTAAATATGTCCCTGACTCTACAGAACTCTATCTCCACCCACTTTCTATACCTCTCTTATGAGCGAACTCTTCTGATCTTCCACAACCCTTCTTATCAGCTACCTGATCTTATCTAACCCCCAAAACCATCTGACTAACTATCTATATTAAGTATCTCATATTTTTAATCAGATAACCTTAATTGTCCCTAAAAGGGTTAGTGAGAATGGACACACGAGTGGACTAAGTCCCTCCCCAAGTCTGGGGTTGGCTTCTTATGTAAAAAAAAACCAAAGTTCCAGATGTTAAAACCTTTGATTTACCTTAGACAAATTGCCACAGCCAAATTGTCCACAGCACTGCAGGTAAATCCAGATCTCCTCCTAGGTATCTTCCAAGCCCGAACCCTCCAAGTTTCTCCACAAAATTAGTCAGGTTACAGAAGCTGGTGAAATAGCTGTTCTCCCTTCCAGCTCAGGGGCAGGACTGTTGTGTAATGACAGTTAACTCAATTAACTCCCCAAAATCCTCATCTGTAGTGCCTTCTCCATTTAGAATCTTTTCCCAGGGTTCATTGCTAAATACTCCTCTCTCCCTTTTAGAGACAATTTTTGCATTTTATCTTATCCCTAATCATTCTATTCCTACATAGCTATCATGGTATCATAATATTCTAAAGTTCCAGTCAGAAAAACTGCCTTGATAAGTTTGATAGTGACATCAGGAAGAGGAAAAAGAATAAACTTGGATTTGCAAAGCCCCCCTGAGATTTGGTTAGCATGTTTTGAACTAATCAGTCCTGTTGTATATTAACCTCAGTTACAGCGGCATTGTAGTAAGAGGAATGCAAAACAGATGGCTGGAGTAATCTAGGGTTTAGAAAGGAAGGAGCCTGAAAAGACAATGAAACAAGGGTTCCAGAAAGAAATACATTATGAAGATGATCTAGAATCATAATAGAATAGGATTATAGATTTAGGAATGGAAGAGACATAGAAAGATTGTCACTTTCCCAAGTACACAAAGCTAAAAGTGACTGAGGTTGGCTTTAAATCTAGGCAATTCTGATTTCTACTACAGCACACTAACCACATGCTGCATAAAACCTCTCTTTAGAAAGCTAGATAGGGCAGTGGAAAAACAGCTAGATCTGGAATCAAGAAGACCTGAATTAATATCCACCTTCAGACACTTATTGGCTGTGTGACTCTGGTCAACTCACTTAATATCTGTTTTCCTCAGTTTCCTAGTTCATAATATGATGATAATATTAGCACCTATTCCTTAAGGTTTTTGCTAGAATCACTTGAAATGCTCTTTATAAGGTACTCTGCAAACTTAAAGGACAATGTAAATTAGTTATTATTATTATTATTAGGAGTGTTTACTAAAACAGTGCTGTCAAATTCAAATAGAAAAAAAAAAAGATCTCTCCTACAACTCTAACATTCTTTGATCCCGTGACACAGAACTCCTGGTTGTTCCACAAGCTACATTCCATTTTTAGCCTCATACCATTCCTCTTCCTTTCCTCTTACTGACCTGCTTACCTTCCTGTATCAGCTAGAATTCTGCTTTTTCTAGGAAGCCTTTCCCAACTCATTTTAATATCATTTATCCTTATTTTTTCCATTTCTGCATGTATATAGCTAACTCTGTGTGTGTATGTATATGTGTGTGTATGTTTGAATATTGTCTTTTACATTCAATTCTAAGCTCCTCAAAGGGAAGTACTATTTATCTCTTTTTGTATCCTCAGGGGCTGGCAAAAAGGCACTTAATAAATCTTTATTGAAATAAATTAATTCATGGGGGTTGCAAAAACGGCATCATTATTCAGAGACATGTCTATTTTCCTCTGACACATTATGTTTATATGTTTAGCAGATGTGTGGAGGGGTGGATGAGAGAATGTACATATGATATTGGAGATGGTGGCCACTAATGCAATCTTCTTGGTGGTATCTAGCTTCAGTGACAAAAATGAAGGGTTATTTGTTAGCAATATTATGGGTGCTCAACTGGGCATATCAAAAGGGAAAGTCAAGAAAAATAGGGTATATGGAAGAGATAGGATTGTAGTGAAGGAGAGAGTGGGGAGTGGTAGCAGAGAATAGAACTCCTAACCTAGAGCAGCATTAGGCCTTGAATCACAGGAAATCTGATAGGTGTCTACACTGTTTTTAATAAAAATAGTGGAATGATTTATCATAATCTGATTAAGTTGGAAAGTGGTGGTGGTGAATGGATGGCAACTTGACCTTTCACTTTCAACTCTCCTCTGGGCATGTCCATCAGGATGTCTGGTAGGTGTTTATAATCTCTCACCTTCAATTCTCTATACTGATATTATGAAAGCACAGTTCTAAACATGTCATCATACACTGAACAAATTTCAGTGGCTCCCTATTTCCTTTAGCATAAAATCTATATATTTTTCCCTTTTGGTCACAGAAAGTTTTTTCCTAATTTGGTTACAGTCCATTTTCCTAGACTTAATTCACTTTATTCTTCCTCATGCATTGTGGGTATAAACCATGTTCACCCATTTGATCCTCCATATACATATATTTCATCTTCAGCTAGAATAAGGTATTCTTCATGCCTAATATGCTATATTTCCTTTATTCTACAAGTTATATTACTATTGTTTATCTTTGTATCCCTTGAGTTATGTAAAATAATTGTTGTCTAATAAATGCTTACTTAATTGAATTATAACTTTTGAATGCATGTTTTCAGGAAGAGATACTGCTAAGAATATTGCCATTTAATTGATATATAATATTAATAAAAAAGATATTTCTGAAAATTATTCCATTACAAATCTGCTGTGATTCAGTAGCAAAAAAGATAGTAAGACATCTGATTAAACATCCAGACCATTGATGTAATGACACATATATGCTTGTATGATTTTTTCATCAAATTACCAAGTGCTTTATTGGCATTTTATAAGTACAACCACAACCAAGTAGGTAGAAGATTGAATAACATCTCTCACAACTAGAAAACTGAGTTAGAAAACAAATTGAAGGGAGGTCTAAAGGTATTTATTTATATTACAAAATCATTCTTTGTGAAAGTTCATTTTAATATTTCCTTAAAGAAAAGATTTCTAACCTTTTTTGTATGCAAAAACATTAGTTTATAATTAAAGTAATCTTATAGAACAATAGTAATGAAAATAATAATAATAATTGTTCATAGACCTCCACATTTTAATGGTGAACAATATTCTATATTCTGTGAAGATTGGATTTGGCAATCTCCTGATTGTAACAATAAAGGTATTTAGCTCTTCCTTGATTGAGAAGACTAAATTATAAACCCCTGCTTGTCACAATGAAGGCACTTAGCTCTTCCTTTATTGGGAAGATTGAATTGTAATCCCCAGTCTATTTTTAGATTTTAATCCCCAAAGTGTTAACTCAGTATTTAAAGTAGATCTACCCATTTTAACTACAAAAAGGTAATTCATTTTGGGACTTAGAAATTAAATCCCTGGTGACCACCCATTAAATATATTCAGTCCAACCAATATAAATTTAACAATTTTGGCTGACCACATTAGTTGTGATGAAATACTCTCAATCTTCTTAATTTTCCTAAACGTTTTCTTTACTGTGACTATCCCTAAATTAGCTCATAATATCTTATTTTGATTAGCTGTAGAGATAAGTTCAAATTTGTTTTTCTTTTTTATCTTAAATTAGATAGAACACAGTTGTTTTAATATTAGCAACAGGGTCCTAAGGTTCTATCTGGGGGAATTGTTTCTAAATCTCCCTTGCTTTAGGGAACAAACAACCCAATAGTGACAATAGAAGCTGGCTGGATAGCTCTTAAATAGCAGTGAGAAAAACCTGGAAAAA
Organism: Monodelphis domestica; assembly: GCF_027887165.1. Taxonomy (NCBI): domain Eukaryota; kingdom Metazoa; phylum Chordata; class Mammalia; order Didelphimorphia; family Didelphidae; genus Monodelphis; species Monodelphis domestica. Next base: position 157,286,826 of record NC_077229.1, on the reverse strand, counting down.
GGAGCCCTGCTAGAGAGAGTGATTGTATTAAGTTTAAGCTTTGTTCTGCTCTGACCCAGAAGAGTTAATTGGATTAAAACTTTTAAAAGGACCACACCCGAACAAATGTGTTTAGCGCCAGTATACAGCCAAATTAACAACTGATTTTTCAATAAAATAACCAAAATTGGACAAGCATTGTTCTTTGTCCATCTCAAAATCCCAGAGAATATATGGCAATGGCTATACTCCACACTGATCCTGTTTGGGATTTTAATTGTTGGAGCTGAAATATTATATCTATTTTTCTCCAAGTGAAACCTGGAAAACACCATACATAAGCTAGAGAATCATATAAGAGATTCAGGTTAGTCTCCCCTTGAACAACCCATTTCCTGGTCAAATCAAACAATTGTTCCTTCTACTACTCAAAAAAATTCAGAACTAAATACTCTGCTTGAGTTTATAGAGGAATGTTTGGGGAAGCTCATAGCATAACCATACCATCCCATACCCAATTTACTCTCACTACTACCCAACCCGCTCCTCCCCCTACCCATGCTGACTGTTACACCCCCTCCACCCTAACCTTACACCCTGCCCATTCCTCCTGACCCATCCCCTCTGCATCCTCCCCCCAGCCCCTGCCCCTTCTTCCTTTTCCCCTCCTTCCCACCCTGCCCAATTCATTTCCCATACAACTCCTGTAGAAATTAAATTATATATCTCTAATAAAAATATTATATTTTATGAGGTTTATTAAGGATTACTAGAAATCAAGGAATAAAGAAGATACAAAATAAAAACCACATGCCCATGGCTGATTAGCCCATTTAAGATCCCTGCACTTAGCTTACCACTGTACTTGCTACATCTTTGCAAAGGAAGAGAGCATGGGAGGCATTACTGCCAGCTAAATATCAGTAACGTGATTTCACCAATGTGGAGACTCAAGAGGGATTATAGAGAATTCTCAGAAATACCAAGGATTTCTGGGGATTGAAGTCTAGGGTTCAAAATCTCCATTTATACATTCCTACCTCTCATCCTTCTGGCACTATGAGCCCACAACCTCTCCCCCTCAGTTTGCCCACCCCTTCCCCTTCTCTTTCTTACTCAATTGAAAATGGAGCAAGACGTCTAGAGACAGAAACACAAGAAAATTCAGATAGACGTTTATTCCCTTTAAGGGAAATTCCAACTTTCAATAAAAATCAGAACTTGTTATCTATAAGACAACATACACCTTTCAGTCCTGAGGATTTAAATAAATTTAAGGAAGACCTTCCCTCATTCGAGGAACAGCCAATATTAATTATAAAAAGAATGGAGAACATATTCAAAACTTTTGACCCCACTTGAATAGATTTTAAAAATTTATTAGAAAAATTTCTAACAAAGAGAAAAATAAAGTCATCTTTTGGCTAATGAGAAGCAAGTAGGGGAGCAAATTATTGGTCACTGAAAATCCACATTGGAACTCCAATGTTGAACCAAATTATACAAAACTAAACCAGGCCAGAGAAGCATTATTAACAGCCATGAGAGTGTGCTCTGATAGACCAAATTCATGGTCTAAATTTGAAAGCACCAAACAAGAAACAGATGAGACTCCATCTCAGTTTATGTACAGACTCATTGATGTGGGGAACATATATGTAGACTTCAATCTATCCAGAGAAAGAGACATTAGACAAATATGTAGACAATTTGTTAAGAATTGTTGCTCAGTGGTAAAAGAATACATTAAAACTAGCTGCCCGGACTGGGACTATATGGACCTTGAAGAATTGAAGAGAGTAGCAGTCTACATTTATAAGGGCCATACAAAAAGACATGAGGAAAAGAGTAAATCAGTGGAAGACTTACAGAAAGAAGTTGAAATGTTAAAAAGAAAACTGAAAAATCAGTGAGAGACCATAACTGCTTTGCAGGAATCCACAGATAAATCAATAACATGCCTTTACTGTGGGAAAAGAGGACATGTAATGATGGTCTGTAAAAACTGGTTTCGGGGAAAAAAATAATAACAACTTTAAAAATAATAACTATAGAAATGACTATAATAATGATCATAGAAATCACAACTTTAGAATTGATATAAATAACTTTAATGACTACAGGAATCAAAATTTTAGAAATCAAAATTATCGAAATAGTAATTGGGAAAATGATAACTCAAACCAACTAACTCTACAACAGTATAGCTTAAATGGAGCTCATTAAAAAAATACTTATGGTGCTAATACCCCTCCAGGCGGGGCAGAAGGTGGTGACTCTTAGACTCTATTGATTTTGTTGGTACTAACTAAACCTTTTCATTTTGTCTCCCCTCCAAATACTAGTAAAGAAAAAATGGATTTTTTTAAATACAGTACCTCTGTGACTGATTATACCTTTTGTTGATAATGAATAATTGACTATATTGGTAGTATTTAACTATTGATTATGATAAGACTTCCCTATTGACAGATCTATACTATTTTATTACACTTCATTTGGGCCATACAGTATTTTATTTTTAATTTTTTTCTCTTTTTCTTTCTCTCATTTTTGCATTTGAAGCACATGTCATTGTATTGAAAATATTTTCTTTTAACTAGTTTTGATTTTTGCAATAAGCTAAGATATACATTTGCTTAGCATAAAATGCATACACAAAAAGCATTAGACTATGGAAACCTGACATGTATTGATAAATGTTATGGGATTGTGATTTATGATTGTGTCTGATTCTAGGGATCAAAAAAGGAGCACAGATTTTATCTACATAGTGCCATAGAAGCACAGATTTAATCTGAAAAGTGCCAAAAGAGCACACAGGTCAAAAGGAAACCAATCCGTGTGGGATTGATGAACTTCTAGGCCAATATGAAAGGACTTGAACCTAGTATGAGACTCGAGGTTGTGGCTCTTGACATATGTTAAGACGCAGGACTCATTGAAACACACTCCTTGTAAAATACTTTCTTTGAAAGTACCTAACAATTGGATAGTCTGGCTCCCCTATCCCTGAGAAATGATGAAATGATCAGACTTGTGAATGACACTTCCCTTTTTACACAAAAATCTAGTTCTTTTTTTCTCTCTTAAGATATGGCAACTTCCTGTAGTCCTGACTATAAAGGATAAATACAACATTGGTGTAATTTTTCCCCTACAAATTGATAGGATAGAACATGTACTTTAATTGGACCCTAAAAACAAGGGCCTGTTATGAATTTATTCCTTTTATTCAGAAATATTATATACATAGTTTCTGATATTTATATTCTGATTTTGACTTTTTATTTCTCTCAAAAGCTTATTTTTTCCTCAATTTTTCTTTTATGTTTTTGGTTTATTTCTTTTGACAATTGACTAATACACTCATAACTCAACCATTTTGACCTTATCTCGTTGATAAACACCCTCTTCAGGGGGGATTACATTGTATTTTTATTTTAAAAACCCAAGATTAAAATTTTTTGTTTGACAAGAATTTCAGGGAAATAAGTTTGCTAACTCCTTTAATCCAGAGAATGAACTCTTCAAAGAAAAATATTTGTAAAAATCTATACTGCATTAAGAAGATCCAGAATGAATTTTTGGGTGCAATCTATTGAACAAAAGAGGATTGAACATTTATTGTAAATGTACAATTTTATATCAAAGGTGACTGCCCCCTAATTTGGCTTTTTGTCAATGTGCCTAGCAAAACATTGGTTTTACTCTCTCTCTTTTCTATTTTGCTCTAACTATTGTAATTTCCTCTTAGAAAGTGAAATAGTGTATACATCTTTAGTTAGAAGGTTTTAAGACTAAAGATGATTCCTTTAAATGATCAATGGGGAGACTAGTCTCCCAAAGATCATGAGGGGATATTGTGAAGATTGGATTTGGCAATCTCCTGATTGTAACAATGAAGATACTTAGATCTTCCTTCATTGGGAAGATTGAATTGTAATCCCCAGTCTATTTTTAGATTTTAATCCCAGTATTTAAAGCAGATCTACCCATTTTAACTACAAAAAGGTAATTCATTTTGGGATTTAGAAATTAAAACCCTGATGACCACCAATTAAATATATTCAGTCCAACCAATATAAATTTAACAATTTTAAAAAAAATATTTGATTTGTAAAGGTTGAATTCACTCAGTTTTTCAAGGAAAATGAACTACATCTACATGAATTCAACCATCATTTTACCTAACATAAGACAGTTGCTAATGATGTATGCTATTTAGTACCTGAAAAAATAATATAGAGCATCAGTTTCCTCATCAAGAAAACAGAAGTAATTAATTGATAGAATTTGTCTGATCTCAGAATGTTTACCAGAGGGATTATCATTAGAACAAATAACATTGTAACAGATTTAAATTGTTCTTTAAAAATTGAAGATCATTTTAAGACACTAAAGTTTGGGGATATACTCCAAAAGCTTAAGAATATACAGTATTCAATAGCTATTTCAAGCTTGAAACAACAGGGTACCTTGTGAAGCTGACACTATGAGGATATGTGTAGGGTGGAAATAAACTGGATTGTTGGTGAGTTGGCTTTTGGCATACGAGTATTTGACTGCCAACAAAATCACTCAACTCAATGCAACTCAATTCAACTTCAGTTTTACATACATCTATTCAAGGTATTAAATATTAGCTTGAAATATTAGCTTGAAAACCATGAAGGCATATTCAAAATATATATTATAGGTAATGAAAATAATATAGACTAGAGGATGATGGGACTTATAGTTGTACATTTAGCACTGCAATAATGTTGCTCTGAGTTTTAAAAAAAATTTGTATTTTAAAAATGTTTTAATTAATTAATTGATTGATTTAGAATATTTTCCCATGGTTTCATGATTCATGTTCTTTCTCTCCCCTTTTCCTTCTCCACCTCCCTTGTTGCTCTAAGTTTTGAGAGGAACACTCAGCTTGTGAGGCATGAGTTTGGATAGCTAATGAAAACTAAGTCATTTTAACTCAGTATATGATCTCAGACAAACCATTTAATCATCTTTAGCCAATTATTTTTTCAGCTGTTAAATATACGGTTGGCTTAAATGATTTCTCAGGTATCCCCTAACTCCAAAATATATAATTGTATGGCTGATTAGTAGTTATCAGGAATTATTTAATAAATGGATCAAGACCACATTGTGAGGGGGCAGCTGGATGGCTCAGTGTATTGAAAGCCAGGCATAGAGACAGGAGGTTTTAGGTTCAAATCTGGCCTCAGACACTTCCTAGCTGGGTTACCCCGAGGCAAGTTACTTAACCCCCACTGTCTAGCCCTTACCATTTTTCTGCCTTTGAACCAATATATAGTATTGATTCTAAGACTGAAGGTAAGAATTTTTTAAAAATACCACATTATGAATATAAAATCTTGTAAAGAATTCCCTATTCATTGGGAGAATGTTGTGAGTTGCTCAGAGATAGAGAAATTGGGTTTCAAATTCTGGTTCTGACATTTGCTACTTATGAAGATCTTACTGGCATATTTGCCCTTGAGATCCTGTTATTTCTAAATCTATGTTTCATCTGGTTTCAAATTTTTTACTATTATTTATTATCTATGTGATCTTGGAATAGTAACAACCTTTTCAAATAACAGCTTCATTAATTAAGCATTTAATTTAACAAATTTTATTTAATTAATAAAATTAAGCTTATTTAGCATCCACTCTGTGTAGGAATCTTTGCTAGGCAATGGAAGAATCCTCTTATTTCATGATCCTGGAATTTCTCTGACTTTTCCTTGATGGTCCAACATTTTTTAAACCTTTATCTACCATGTTCCACTTGATGTGAAGTATTTGATTCCAAAGCACTATTAAGGGGTTAAATGGGAGGAGGGGAGGAGGAATTTGATCAAAAGCCAATGCACAGCTTATTAAACACAAAACACTTAGTTTATTATTAGGAAATTCAGATAGGAAATAGGAAGGATGAAAGTGAAAGTAATCTTATAATAGATTATAACTATACCCAAGATCCCAGTCCTGACTAAATTTCTCTTTTAAAATCCCGAAATCTATGTGCCTCAGAGGGCAGTATCTTCTGTTAGGCCAAAGCCCTTGTGTATTCTTCTCTACTCCAACTATCTAATAATATATCCACTATCTAACTACCTATCTACCCAAGTTATCAATGATCAATAAGGATATTAAGGTCTTATTCTGTTTCTCTGTCTCCAATTAGAGAAAGTACTAGCAACACATTTTCTCCCCAGGAGAGCCAGAGACAAAAAGCTGTGTCAATGAAGTTTCATTCCCCTCCCTATCCTGAGTAGCCTGTCCATCAAACATTCCTGAGACAGCACAGTTGCACTAGGTTTTTCATCCCTCAACATGCAGTGCATCAATAAAGGAGAAGGTTTGAGAAGAATTGAGAGAGAATCAGAAGAGAATGGAGAAGAGAACAGAGGAGGCAGGTGAGGAGAGGAAAGAGACTGGCAGGCTAGGTCATGGTCAGGTTACTTAAGAGTAATTGTCTACTCTTTCCAATATACTTTATAAAATACACTTCTGGGTAGGAATATTATTTCAATTCTTACAGAATGACTACCACATTGGTTTAAGAAAGAACCTTTATTTTTCTTCTGAGAGAGAGTTTGAGAAAGTACTTAGTTAAGCTTAACAATAGAAGTGGCTGCTGGCTGCCTGCATAGACAGAAACTTGCAGAGAAAGAGAATCACTTAAGTGCCTCTTCAGATGGATTGGCGAGAAAACCCTCCCATGTGTTACCCCACCCCTGCCCCTTTTAGTGGTTCAGTAAAGTCCTGGCTGGAGCACAGAAACCCAGCCCAGCCCCACCCAACCCCTGACTACCCAGGGCCTGCAAAACTGCTGGCTATACTGACATTTTGACCAACCAGGTGCTGCACCGAGGGAGGAGATATCCCTCAAATTAATGCTGTGCATTAGGGTTAGGAGCTCCCTTGGGAAGTAGAGAATAGAAAATGACTCCCTACGTGGTCCCCCCCCCCCCAACCCACCCTACATGACCCAACCTGATCTGTTTTGGACAAGAGTGGGGTGGTAAAGGATGGTCTGATTTTCCCAGGCTTTCAATAATGGCTTTTAGCCACCATGAATGTAGCTGCCTGCTGGGACTCTGATGCAAAGCCCTCCGACTTCACTTGGCACAGGCTAGCCTTTGTGGACTGGGGTATTAGCTCACAGGGGTGGCCAACTAGGAACTGGTGTAAGACCCTCCATTCCCCAAATGGGACCAAGGTTTTTTTTGTTTTTTTAAACCAAGGGGCACTAGGACCCAACAGGTCTTTCCCCATGAGCCACACCCTCTGAATCATTGCAGCAGGTACCTGCTCAGAGACACCCATTAAATTAATTCTGGTGGTCTTCCAGGCAGTGGACTAGGGTTAGGGGCTCCCTGTACCTCCCAACTTTGAAAACATGTGGCTGTTTGAGGGGAAGGGATTTAATTCTATTTTTTCTTTCCTTTCTACCTTCCTGCCCCCCAAAACAATCCACAGAACTGAGTTAAGAGGAAGTGTTCTTTTTGAATTTGTTTCTTCAGACTGCATTTTTCTCTCTGCCTACCCCACCCTGAAACTTTGCTCATAGCCTGTCTCCCTTCTTTACCATACCTAAAGCCATTCAAACTTTGCTTGTAGACTGCCTGCCTTCTTTAGCAAATTAAAAGCCACATTTTTTTTTGTTTTTGCTATATCTGACTGCTTGCTTAGATAGGTCCACCCACAGGTGTCTTCCACTCTACCAGCATTTATAGTGCCACCTACTGTTGAGAATTAAAACTGCAGGAAAATAAAAAGAACTCCATTGCGGCTGCTACTAATGATCTAAAATAATGCTATTAAATTGAATACATTTAAATAAAAAGATCATTATTAGGAAATATTAATAATATTGAATTTAGATTAAAACCAAATTTATGTAATTGAACAAAGCCAACATTAAATCAAATTTATTACATGCAATATTAAGGAATAATTTAGAACAATTGTATTAATATTATTATCAATAACAATAGTTATTAATTTTAAGTAACTATTATTAGCCATTATTATGAATTACTAATGATTATTATTGATGATTGATACTTGTTTATGGTTTATGGTTATTTATTGTAACAATAATTATAACAAATGCACATTATTAATTATTTATAACTATTAAAATGCATGTCATTATCATTAATAATTAATGACATCATTAAAATTATAATTAATATATTGTTATTAATTGTTAATGACAACAATTATTACACTAAATACATTTTCATTATTGATACTATTGCAGTGTAATGATTACTTTTTCCTTACAGTAACTTTTTGTTTTAAACCTTCTCTTGTTATCTTCCACAGTAACATTGAAGAACTTTGTGTCTCCATTTTTTTTTTATTTTAGGAACTTTTCATTGTTTAAGCTGACTATTTAGCAATATTCAAACTAGCTTACATAGGACATACAGAATAGAAAATATGGGAAATACTGCAACACATCATGGGAAATCAGGAACTATTCCTTCTGATTCACCCCTGCATAAATTTCTAAATTCCTGGAGTGACCCTAATCTGCCTAAGGAGAATTGTATGACAAAGAAAGAAGCTAGAAAGCTTTGTAAATCATGGATGTACAGATATTTTACATGGCCAAAATATGGCTCTTTTGACTTCAAGATTTTAAAAGATTTGAAGTTAGCCATTAAAAACAAAGATTCCAAAGATTATAAATACTGGTACTTATGGGCATATCATGTTGATAAATCGACTATTCCCTACAGTGAGGAAACCTTTCTTTCTTTGGAACCAAACCATTCTAGCTTAAATCCTGCAGTGAAATCTAGCAAGAAACATGGTCTATCATCCCACCTGGCCTATGAGTTTTCTCCTCATACTGACCCAAACCAGGACTTGAACTCCTTAGCTCCTCTCCCTGTTGGACCTCACTCATCTACTCCTTCTATCCCCTGCCCCCCCCCCCACAATCTACCTCTTTACCTTCCCTTAATATCCCATTACCAGTGCCCACCCATCTCCCATATCCCCCCTGTACTATCCCTACTTCAATCCTTTTCCATCCCCTCCTTCCAACCCACCTTATTATGACTCCTCTAAACCTCACCCATTTTACTGCTCTCACCCTGCCCCCAACCCCTACCCCATTCCTCTCCAACCTGCCCCCAGCCCCACCCACAACATTTTTGCTCTGCCTCCCCACCTACTGACCAGCTCCATTCCACCACCCCACCCCCTTCCCCTACTAGCCTCACTACAACCCACTCCACTGAACTCCAGAACATAGGCCAAGTAGCACTTGCCACAGATGATTCAAATAAAGATCTTTTCCCTCTAAGAGTTGTCCCTACAAATAAAAGACATGAAGATTTGGTAAACATTAGGCATCATACACCCTTTTCTCACCAGGACATTGAGAGATTCAAAGAAAAAAAAAACACCCTCTTATGAAACTGAGCCTGTGGTGGTGATGAATAAGTTTAAAAGCATTTTTGTACATATAATCCCACATGGCTTGATGTAGAAGATTTGCTCCAGGTCTTGCTAACAGAAAGGGAAAGAAATAAGATACTTTCTCTTGTTAATCAGGTCCAAAGAGAGGGAACAGTTCATTGACCAAAATGGGACCCAAATTCAGAGCAAGATTATTTACAACTATGCCAGGCTAGAAATGCATTGATCAAAGCTATGAGAGCCTGTTCTGATAGGCCTGGTACATAGACTATATTTGAAAATCTTAAGCAAGAAGACAGTGAGAATCCCGCCCAATTTATGGATAGACTTATAGAGTTGGGAGGTAGATATATTGAGCTTGATCTTGAAAGGAAATGGGACCATAGACAAATCAGAATACAATTTTTGAAAAACAGTTGTAACATATTTAGATCAGCTGTCCAAAATAACCTGCTATGAACCTTGAGGAATTGAAAAGAGTGGTAGTTTAGGCTTTTTTGGTACATAAGGAAGAGGAGAAGGAGAATACTAATTTAGTGGAAACATTAAGGAAGCAAATAAAGGAACTGACTGCTAAACAGGGTGGATGGATAAGGAGAACACAACTTTAGTAAAGACATTGAGGAAGAAAATGAAAGAATTAACTGAAACAGTTGTAAAGGCAAAGCAAGGAGTGATCATAGCTCCCTTACAAGAATCCACAAAGCAACCACTAACATGTTATTTTTGTGGAAACATTGATTGTGTAATTATTAATTATAAGAATAGAAAATAGGAAAAAGGAATAGAAGCTTCAAGAATAGTACTATTGATACAAGGAATAGTTATTCAGATGAAGATAATTGAAACTCATACCCAAACACCTGTACTCAGTGTGGGAATTCCCCTCAGTATGGAGGACCCCAGAGGTGTGGACAAAGAAATTGTGATGAATGATGATGCTTGGGAGGGGAAGGAACCTTAAAGAGTCTGGAGATGAATTTTAAGCCTTTTCAGACCTTATTACCTAATTGATGTTAACTGTTTCAGTTTGTTACCCTCCCCAGAATGAAAAAGTCTCTGTAACTCAATTCTAAATACAAGATGTATGCAATTTACTGTTAACTACTTCGTAAGATATTGAAATTGAAATATTCTGTTAAATTTCTTTATTTGTACCTCCCCTATGACTATGATTGAACTGAAGAATATCATTGTAAACCTCCATATACAACATTTTGTTCCTTTTTGACTTTGTTAATTGTCACACAGAGCTGATGGATGGACTCCATCACATTGGTTTCAACCTGTATACAAGTTTTGGAGAATTTAATTATCTAATAATTTAAACTGATTTTAATGAGTCTTCAGAAGTCATTTTTAGATATCTGGGAGCATCCCTACCTCTGATCATTCATTTGCCTGCCTCTTGAGTTGTTTGTAATAAGAGGTAAGGTTCTATTTGTAGTTGATGTACAGTGCAATGTTATTGTTGCATTTTTCCCATCTCTGAATTTATTGTAAATGTAATGGATGACATATCTGCAGTGATTTTCAGTTTTTATTCCTCAGCACCATGTGAAAATAGTTAGGACATATTGGAGACAATTCTGTTACACTGTTACAATCTCATATCAAGAGGGAGGGAGGTGCCCAAGTGGCTTAGTTACCCTGTGATGTGCCACAATCTCATCCAGTAGTTGAGAATGATTTTTTTCCTGTGAAGCCTTCAAAATGGATTTATTATATTTTGTAATTCTTCATAAACTGTATAGAGGTTTTTCTGGTTTTCCCTCCCACCAAATTTTGGAATGATGGTAATAATAGACTTTGTTAAAAATATCTTTGCCAAAGTTGAAAGATTGGCTAAATCTGTAGAACTTGTGACAAGTATTCATGTGTTCATAGGTTTTTTGGATGTCACCCAGCAAGTCATGTGAATCCTAATGATAGTTTGTTTGCTATTGTCATTAATGGGCTCTTATAATTTTGGGAATTTTGGTACTTTTTAGAATCTGTATTAGTTGTTCTACTGCTGTTTTTAAAAGGTTTTTAGCTGGTGAAAAAAACGATGTACACTCACACTGTGCATCCTGGCCAAGTTAAGAGTGATATAAATTTCATTTTTGAGTGAGCACCTTCTGAGTTGTGCCTCTGCTTGGCTAACACATTGTCACATGGAATGTGAACTACGAAATTATGATTACTCTTAATAATTTTTTTCTACTTATGTTTGTAATGGGATATTTTCTTTCTTTTTCCTAGCCTTGGTGATATTTGACGTACATGAAATCAGTATTAATGTTTTCTTTTTTACTTGAAGGATTAAGTTTACAGTATCTATTGGCCCCAGTAATATGCATACCCAAAAGCTTATGACTATGGAAACCAGCCATTTATTGAAAAATGTTATGGGACTTTGTTTAATAATGATGTCTGATTACAGGAGAAGAAAACAATAGAGCAATGCCAAGTAGTACAAGTTTAAAACAGACCAAACCCAATCCATGGAGGATTGTTGAACTTCTATGCCAATACAAAAGGACTTGAACCCAGTGTGCAAATCGAGGTTGCAGCACTTGACATATGTTAAGATGCAGGACTTCCTTGAACCACACTCCATGTGCAATACTTTGAGTAAAGTATCTCAGTTTGGCTATCATCCTGGCTCCCCCTATTTCTGACAGTGATGGTAAAATCATACGAGGGAATGATTTTTCCCAATTACTGCTATAACTTAGTCCTTTCTCTCTTATAGTTTGGCAATTTTCTGCAGTCTTGGCTGCAAATGGGTACAGTGTTGTATTGCTGCTATTGTCCTACAGGCTTGTAGGAAATAAATCATTTTAACAGAGCCTTGCTGTGATTCAAGAACCTGTTACAGTTTTTTTAAATTATTTTTTACTAAAGATTTTATAGATGTACAATATTTATTTTATTTTTTTATCATTTCTGTATTTGTTATTTTTATACAGAATTTAATTTTTACTTTTTTATTGGGGATTTTTTGGGGGGTGGTCTGTTTTTGTTTTTTGTTTTTTCTTTTGACAATTGTTTCATATAACTCATAACTGAGTCATGTATCCCAGTGTGATTCTGGTGTAGGTCAACAACCTCCTCAGGTGGTAACCATGAAAATGTGGTTTTGCCAGACAGTGAATTGCCAAAACTGTAAAGGTTTGGGCCAAACTGTAAAGATAATTTTTAGTGTCTTGACTTAAAGAAAAAATAAGTGTTTGCCATGGGAAAATTCCCAAATATGAAAATACCCAAGTCAGCTGGGTTTTATGGAGATTTTAATTAATACAAATGAAGGAATTAAGGGAAGGAGAGAGAGAAAGAAAGAGAAAATAGTAGAAAGGGACTAGGCCAAATGGCCTTTATCACTTACCACAAGATCACCTCAAGCAAGCTCCAGTCCTCCACTGAACTCCTGAACTCCCGAACTGAGTTCAGAGCTGCAATTCAGCTTCCAAACTGAACGACCTCCAAACTGAACGGAATTCTCCTTTTAAAGAAATTTGCTCTTATGTCACCTCCCCTAAATTTTCATATCTACCAATTACAGTAGAAGCTTTTTCCCAGGACTTCCCATTCCTGGTTCTTATCTTCTTTTGTTCTCACCTTCTCTGGTTAGAGTAAAACTTCACATGCCTTTTGTTAATCTTGCCTTTTGTAAGTTGCTTGACATTTAGTTATTAACTTAACCTATATAGGTACTTAGCACCTTTTTTTTTGTATTAGATCTAAAAATAGACCTAGATTAAGGTTATAGCTTTACTACAAGTATGAGTTAGGGACTTTTCATTGTTCAGTCAGGAGTTTGCAACTTTATCTTCCCCTAAAGTACTGTATGAGTAGGGTGGAGTAATTTTAAAAGTTCTCAATACATTCCTGACCAAGTACCTCCATTGTTTAAAATGAGGAATCGCTTAACCAAATCTTCTAAGGTACAGTCTGAGCAATTTTAAGATTCACAGGGGGGATTGTGTAATGATCCTAAAATCCAAGGCTTAAAATTTTTTGGAGAAATTTCAGGAAAAGAAACTTGCCAACACCCCAAAATAAAGAAAGAGGATGCTTTTGGAGAAAGTGCTGTAAAGATCCCTGAAGAAGTCACACACTGCATCAAAAGATCCAGAATGAACCTTGGGATATAATGAACTGAATTGAAGGGAGTTGAAGTTACTTATTCTGAATGTAAACTCTTATGCTAAAGGGGACTGCCCCCTAATTGGCATTTTGTCAATGCAATCGATCAGTTTTTGTATTTTACTCCCATCTCTAACAATTGTAACTTCCTCTTAGAAAAATGCAATATTGTATGTACTTTTAGCTACAAGGTATTTACAGTTATAAGATAGTTATATTTAAATGATCCATTGGGGAGACAGGTCTCCCAAAGGATCACAGGCGGTATTGTGTCAAGGAAGTTTTATCCCCTCCCCCTCCTGAGTAGCCTGTCCATCAAACATTCTTGAAATAGCACAGTTGCTCCAGGTTTTGCATCCCTCAGTGTGTGGTGCATCAATAAAGGTAAAGGTTTGGGGAGAATGGAGAGAGAATTGGGGGGAGAATGGAGAAGAGAAAGGAGGAGGCAGGTGAGGGGAGGAAAGAGGAAAGAGACTGGCAGGCTAAGCACCACGTGGTCAGGTTACTTAGGAATAATTGCCTACCCTTACAATAAACTTTATAAAATATATATCTGGGTAAGAATATTATTTCAATTCTTACAAAACCCTTTCCAAAGGCCTGTAACTTACAAGCCACACCCAACCACATCTTTCTGTCACCAACTGCCAAATGGCACAGCAGGGGGTCTCTAACTGAAAAATATTATTGTTCCTTTTACTCTGAATATAAAAAAGGAGAAATTAATAAAAATTCTCCTAACAGCAGAAGAGTAGTAAGTGCTAAATAATTAGGGCTAAGTGACTTGCCCAAGGTTACAAAGCTAGGAAATATCTGAAGGTGGATTTGAACCTAGGATCTCTGTTCATGGAGCAACATAGCTGCTCTGATAACCCAACATTTATAACCTTCCAACTCTCAACAATTGTATGCTTCCTCTTGAATATTGTCTTTTCACATACATAGATTGTAAGCTCTTTGGAAGTAAGGACAAGGTATCTTTCTTCATGTTTATATTCCTGGAAGTTTTAATACTGTCTGGCACAAAGGAGACCCTTAGTGTTAAAAAAAATGACTGAATGACAGGAAATACAAAGACAAAAGTGAAACACTCCCTGACTGGAAGGAAATTATAATATACATATCTTTAAAATGATGTAGAAGCCCTCAGGCTTTCCTTAAGGCTTTAATCAACAACTAGCCCATTTGAATCTCAACTGAGATTGGATTTATTACCTCCATTTTAGAGATTAAGAAACTGAGACTCTGAAAGTTAAGGTGACTTTTCTATGGTCACAGAGAAAGAAATGTTAATGAACCAAGATTATTAGCATAACCTGCTCAAGAATTGAGATATTGTTATTTTTTCAACTTGAGAAAATATAATTATTTCACAAATTCTCAGTTTTCTTTTTGCCTTCTAGTTAAGTACAAAATACATTTATATTATCTCTGTAGGTGTTTGTTTTTTTTTTCCCTGAATGGAACAGCTCTACAAATAAAAACTCTTTGTTTCAGATTTGTAAAATGGTAGAATTGATGATCCCTTTGCTGGAATCTTAGAATTGACTTTTTAGCACTACATTCCAAGCCATCAGGTGAAATGTCAATTTATAAATATTCTAAGGCACATTGTTACAATATGGGGTTTGTGTATGAGAGTGGTTTGCATTATTTAAATAATTTAACCTATAAACTATTATTTAATAGCCATAATCTAAGAGTTCATATTTATATAACATAGGCACATATTAATATGTGCTTATACATCTATATTCATACTATACATATGCCCATATCTATTCATATTGGGATTTAGATCCATGTCAATGCATTGTTCTAATAAAGGAACTAAAGAAAATGATTGTTTTCTTGGACTGACAAATCAAATAAGTTATCTCAGCACTTACATGGCTTTTTGGCCTACAGTCAGATGTTTTTAAAAACTTGTCATAAATGAAATACTCTGCCATTATACAATGCAATGCTTTTTAATATCTATCTCATAAAAAGGATCTATTCCAATGAAAGTTATTAAAATATCCAATTTTAATCCATGTCATTCTTTTGTAATATGCTAGGACAAGGTGACAAGTGCAGGAATAACTGCCCTAAGTTGCATCCAGATAGATTGTTCAGTGAGATCGTCCTGTTTTGCAAGTCAATATGGAGAAATTTCTAATAAAAAATTACCAAAGAATATAACAAAAATAAAGGAATATACCCATAACATATGGCCACTACTGGAATATGACAATATTCAACTGAGAATTTTATTTGCAGTGCATACTTCCATATTATGCTAAAGCATCGAAGTAGAACTTTAGTACAGATTACAATTCAGCAAGAATTTATTAAGTGCCTACTGTCCTATGGGCTGGGGATTGTATAAATGGAGATTTTGAACCCTAGACTTCAATCCCCAGAAGTTCTTGGTATTTCCCATAATACCCTATAATCTCTCCTGAGTCTCCATGTTAACAAGATCACAATTGGTATTTAACTGGCAATAAAGCCTCCTATTCCTTCTTCTCTTCCTTTGCAATGATGTAGCAAGTATAGTGGTAAGCTAAGCATGGGGAATTTAAATGGGCTTATCAGGCACGGGCACGTGGTTTTTATTTTTTTATCTTTATTCCTTGATTTCTGATGAACCTCATTAAATATAATATTTTTATTATTATAAATATAATGTAATTTTTACAGTTTTGGCCACCATAAGTTGGATGAGAACTTCTCAATTTTTTAAGATATCCTAGATAATTTTTTAAGCCATGTTTCTCCTTCCAAGGCTTTTCACCCACCCCACCCACCCTGCTGCCTGCTCCTGCCTCCAGTCATCCACTCCAGACCTTCTTGACCCATATTGCTCACCTGGCCCAAGCCCCAGCACCAGCTCCAGCCCCAGCCTCAGACCCCAGCAATTCTACTCCTGATCTCTGGCCTCCAAGCCAGATTGCTCATGTGACCCCAGGCCCAGCCCCAGGATCCAGGCTGCTGGAAGCTGCCATTGTGTATTCGGAATCACAAACCAACTGGTAAAAACTGCGGAGTTCTTTCCTTAGGCTACAATTAGCCTCCAAATGTCTTGGGACCTCAGGAGGGGTGATGAGGAGGAGGAAGAGACTTTTCCAAATAGGAACTTGATTATAAGCATGGCATATTCTATGAGAGAGTAGTGCATTACCTAGTTCAAAGGATGTTTTTTGAGTGCACTGATACTTTTACTTATCTTACCTGGGATTAAGGGGAGAAATTCATCTCCCTGAAACTCTTTACCATTTGGGCCTGCCAAATTTGAGATTCCTAAAATCCATGTTCTCCCCTTGGGAAACCCCACAGTACTGACAAAAAGAATTTCAAGGATAAAAAAAAAATCAACTTTAAAGGTACTGGAGGTTATATTTTTAAGATTTTTCAGATTCCATTGTTTTATAAAAATCTCTGTATTTTATTGCATTTTGCTGATTGTTTTGTTTAAGATTTAATTTTGTTGGGTTTAAGTGTATATATTTTGTATTCAATACTATTCTGTTACACTGAATCATTTTAATGTACTGGGTTTTAACTACTGTTGTATTCTGTTGCTTTTCCCCTATAACTATACTGAACAAACATAAGCCCATATATAAAAACAGTCTTTTTTTTTTTATTTTAACTTTGTAAATTGTCACATAGAGGATGGTTGGACTTCATCACAACTGGTTATAATTGTATAACAACCTTCAGAAAATATAATGAGCTAAATATCTCAAATTGATTTTAAGGTTTTTTTAGACATGATTTTTAGGGTTTTTTTAAACAACATTGATCATTTTGCCTGCCTCTAACAGGAGGTAAGGTCCATTTTAGTAGCTGAAGTGAAATACAATTATAATCCCTACCTCCAACATTTATAAAAATGTGAATGGATGGGATATCACAGTCCCAAAGGAGCTGGGAAGTTAATCCTAGGGCATGGCACCTCTGGATGGCTCCCAAAGGGAGCATCTCTCATTTATAACTCTTCAGCTCACTTTACCCAACATCAACAGTACAGTGCTTTGGTTTTTTGCTAGACTCCTCTGCCACATTTTGTAATGATGTATAGATTTTGTGATAATGTTCTAGACCCAAATAAGTTTTACTTTCTTTAAAAATGTTTTTGCCAAGTCTGAAATATTGCTACAACTGAAAAACTTGCGACAAGTATCCCTTTTCTTTAAATATCATATAGCAATTTATGTGAAATATGATAGTGGATTTGTTTGCTATTGTCATTAAATGGGATATTATAACTATGGGATATATATATATATATATATATATATATGTATATATACATATATATATACCTTTTGAATATGCATTACATGCTATACTACTGTTCTTTATTAAAAAAAACTGTTACATTGTGAAATTCATTTCCCTTGTAGTCACAATAGATCATTACCAGGTATGAAGAGGAAATGGATCTTATTTTTGATGAGAAACCTTTGTATTCTACATTTCCTTAGCTGACACAGTGTGTCAATGATTATAAACTATATATTTTTTTATTTTTAAAACTCTTATTATTATATTTTGTTTTGCATGTGCAATATACTATTTCAGTTTTATTTTTTCTCTCTTTTTATATTTGAGGCACATGTCACCAGTATTAAGATTTTCTTTAACTTTTTTTTTTATTTTGCAGGAATATAAGTTTAAAATATAGTTGCTATAATGTCAATGCATCCCCCCCCCACACACAAAAAAAAGCTTTAGACTATTAAAAAAAATGATGCCACTGATTATTTTTTAAAAACCATGGGACTTTGCTTAATGATTCTGTCTGATTCCAGGACAAGAGAATACAAAAAGTACCATTGCACAGTGCCAAAGAAGCACAAAGCTAAACTGCATATTGCCAATTGAGCACAAGGTCAAAGAGACCATCCAATCCTGGTGGGACTGATGTAATTTTGAGCCAAGACAAGAGGACTTGAATGTGTTTGGGGTTTGAAGATGTAGCTATTTAACATGTGTTAAAAGCAGGTCTTCCTTTGAGCCACATTCTAACAAGTATCTCAAATTTGGCTACTACCTGGTGCCTAAAAATCTAGTCCCTTTTGTGTCTCTCATAATGTAGCAACTTTCTGTAGTCCTGGCTACTGATTGGGTAAATGCTTAATTGCTTATATCATTTTAATTAGGCCCTGATTCAATTACCTGTTGTAGATTTATTTTTCCTTTACTTAGAATTTTTACACATAAGACTTTGATAGTCTATAATTCATTAAGAAATTATCTTCTTTTATTTGAATTTTTTATGTTTTTGATTTCACTTCCCAATTGATTCATATACCTTCATATGACTCAGTCACGCATCCCTAAATGATCCATGTGTTTTTCAGTCCCCCTAATTAGAGTGATATGAATAAATTATTATTATTTTGAATTACAAAGTTTAAATTCCTTTTGAGAGTAATTTTAGGTTAAGAAACATGCTACCTCTCAAAATCCAGAATGTGAACTGTTTGGAGAAGACACCATTAAGATGCCTACTTTAAAAATGGAGATTTGAACTCTGGATTTCAAACCCCAGAAGTCCTTGCTCTACTTCCCGAGATGCCCTCTAATCTCACTGAGATTTTCACCTGGGTGAGATCAAAATTTCTATTTAACTGGCTGTAAAAGCCTACTGATTTCTCTTCCTACTTTCGCTTCCAAGCACACGTGGCTCTCTAACTAGCAGGCAAGATGTGAGTGGTTGTGAATGGGCTCTCTGGGCCTAGACATGTGCTTTCTTATTTTGTATTTTCTTTATTTCTTAATCTTAAATAAACCTCTAAAAATATAACACTTCTAGCAGAGCAAAACTAATTTTTACATGCCACAGTTTGGAGATTTTAATCTTAACACTACACAGACAACACCTTGCACCAGAAGATCCAGAATAAACTTTGGAATGTGGTGATTTGAACTGTATGGGGTTGAAAGCATTTGTTTTGTATGTATACTTTTATGCCAAAGGGGACTGCCCCCTAACTGGCTTTTTGTCAATGTACCTAGCAATCATTGGTTTTGTTCTCTTATCCTCTTATCCTCAAATAATTGTAATTTCCTAGCTGATATGTTTACAAGACCCATCGGAGAGACTAGTCTTCCATGGGTCTCAGGGCGCATGTATAAATGGAGATTTTTGAACCCTAGACTTCAAACCCCAGAAGTCCTTGGTATTTCCCATAATACTTATAATCTTGAGTCTCCATGTTAGCGAGATTACAATTGGTATTTAACTGGCAGTAACGCCTCCTACGCTTTCTTCTCTTCCTTTGCAATGATGTAGCAAGTATAGTGGTAAGTTAAGGGCAGGGATTTTAAATGGGTTTATCTGCCATGGGCATGTGGTTTTTATTTTGTATCTTCTTTATTCCTTGATTTCTGAAAAACCTCATGAAATATAATACTTTTATTATTATAAATGTAATTTAACTTTTACAAGGTTCAAAGACAAAATAGTGGGGAAACCACTTATCCTCTCAAAAAATTTGCATTCCACTGGATCAAAACAAAGTAAAAACAAAAATATCATACACATATAAGCACGATAAACAGGCAAAGTGATTTTGGAGTAGGTAATGTAGGTAATCTCTCCCTTGTAGGGGAGAGAATGGATCAAGAAAGGAATTGTGTAGGACACAGAAATTGAGTTGAGTCTGGAATGGAATTAGAGATTCTAAGATGTGGGCAGAGGGGTAGGGTGCATCCTAGGCCTCATGGATAACAAGGGCTTTTCATAAAATTATAGCTATTAAATATAAAGTATATCATTATTACTATGTATAAAGAATGAATTATAGTAGTGAATTTTAGAATATTTAGAAATTATTTACCATAGAATGCATTGAAATAGTCTTAAAACTTAATTGTAAGATTATAGAAAAAAAACTAGCAATTCAGCTACTTAATAAAATTAATAATATGGGAGACTTTATTGATAGATCTATTATATATTGGGCTAGTACAAACCCCTAGTGATAAATTAAATGTATTATCAACATTCCAAAAAGAGTTGAAACAAATTGAGAATTTAGAAATACTGAAGAACAATCATCTGTGATATAGCAACTATTTTACAGAAATTTAGCAGTGGTTTGAAATATACATAAGTGTGAATTTTATATTACTCAACCCTACTTAAATTTTACTTTACGAAGAAGATGAAATTATAATCACTTGATTGAACAATGAAGGTACTTAGTTCTTACTTTATAGTGAAGCTAGAACTTTTAAGCTAAGTCTATTTTAATATCTTAATATAAAACGGTGTTAAGTAACTATAAAGGGTAAACTAATCAAAAAAAGGTTAAGTAACTAACAAAAGGTGAACTTAACAAAGAAGTGTTAAGTAACTCAAAAGATTTTTAACTCAAAAAAAATAATCAAAGAAGATGAGAACTAAAGAAAGGACAGTCCTGGAGAAAAGATTCTAATGTGAATGATAGACGTGAAAATTGAGAGAAGAGGACAGAAGAATAAAAGGTCTATATATTTTGTGTCACTCCCTCTCTCCAGTACCTTTTGCAGTGAAGAGGTGGCTGGTGGCAGCGTGCTGGGCCTTTTGGCATCTTAGCAGGGCTACAGCTATTGTCTGGTTTGTTGGTTAGTTTCTGACTGAGTTTTTCCTCCTTTACTTTCCAAACTTCATCCTCTTAGAAGCCTCTAATCTCCTTCAGAGAACTAGTGGCAGAGATCTTGAACTCCCCCTGGCACAGGCTAGGCAGGAGAAATTCTATATCTTCTTCCCTCTTTCTCCTTAAAATCCTTCCCTCTATATTAATTAAAATTACCATAAATTTCCAGACAGACTTGGGTATTTTATTTGGGATTTTTTCCCCTGGTGACCAATTAATTTAGATTTTAAGTCACAACCCTAAAATTATCTCTAAATAAGGCATACTTTCCTGTCACTTCTCAACAATCATAACTTACTAGCAGTGTAAATTTCTTGTATCAGATTCAAATTAAACCTCATATAAAGGTTATCATTTCTAGTACTATTGCTACTTCTATTATTTCTATCACTACTACTACCACTACCACTACTACTACCACTGCTACTACTATTGCTCCTGCTCCTGCTGCTACTGTTACTGCTATAGCCAGTGCTACTGCTTCTGCTGCTTCTCCTCACCTTTTCTTCCTCTTATAGCAACAACAAGTACTACTACTGGTACTACTACTACTATTGTTGATGCTGTTCCTCCCCCTCCTCCTCCAACAATGAAGAAGTTGACAATGACTTTGCAATATTTTTTATGTTCTACATGATTTTAGTAGATAAGCTTCTGCCTTGAAGCAACTGTGACACTTGAAAGCTTCACTTTCCAGATAAAAAAGTACCATTTAGTAACTTCCTTTTCTGAAGAACAAACACAGAAGATGAGGCATTGATTTTAGCTGTCAGCAAATGAATGTGTTGACTGAGTCTAAGTTCCTCCTGTGAAATGCACAATTTAAAAAATAATACAAATTAATGGAATTTCACCTACATTTTCATTTAGTCATGTCTTCTACTAGCCTTAATCAAGGGAGAACATCTTAAACCAAACATGATTAACTTGGAAAATGAGAGTTTAAATATAATGTTAATCTAGTAATATATTAATTATTCTTCCCTTCTATGGACCTTTGCCAGTGTTAGACCTTTAGCTGTAGAATTTATTTAATGAATATGTAAATATAATCCTTCATTTGAGTATTAATAAAAAGGAAACAGCAGCAAAATATTATAGTCATTCTTAAAAAAAGATGCATTCATTTCATTTTATTCATTTTAAATTGAGGACATTATATTCAAGCTGTGAAGTGAAATAGCTTTGCCAGTAGGTGCCAGTCTTGGCTCACAAAAGTAAAATTCAAGTATTTTTTATTTCAGTAAATTTCATTACATGGATTTTTGTAAAAACTAGAAAAACAGAGTTCTAGTGTCAAGAAAAAAGGCAATTAATGAACTCTGAAGGCAGAACACAAAACAAGCTCCTGAACAAGCATAGGACCATAGAAATAACTGGAAATAAGATTAATCACTTTTTTTCTGATTTCCATGTTGATCTGACAGAAGTGTTGTCCCCATGAAGCTATATGAGTTGGGGCAGAGAGGCAAGAGAGAAAATGTTTATATGTAGGTGTCACTTATTGGAGTTATTTCTCTGCTCACCTTATCTTCACTCCTGTCTTTTTTAACTTTTTTTTTTATGGATGTAGAATAAAAGTATATGGTACATTGCAGCCCTGAGGGAATAGACTATTGTAGAGTGAATTGTAATAGGCATAATTTCCTGAACCATACACATATGTGAGTAGCTGACGATCATGGCATTTGTATTGAGGGACTTTTCTTGCTTACAACAATAAAAGAGCCTCCTTTTGAATCAAGATTAAGGATCACCTTAGATTATTTCTCTTGTGAACTCTTCAGATGTTTATTTCCCCACAGGGTCAAAACTATTTGTTAGTTGTGTTCTTGATGGACTTGTATAGAATTTCTCCTCTTTCAGCACAAAGTCAATGATATGTTTTATTATTATTCTTAGTTTTCTGAAGTGAATTATTCCAATAGATTTCTAAAATACAGTGTCCTGGTGTCCTTGATATTTTTCTATTATATGAAGTGTTATAAAAACACATAAACCATCAGTCTTAAATGGTGCCCAACAAGAAAGCTCAATTTTGCTGTGAGCTTTGAACTAAACTGTATAGTTGCTCTAGAGGAAACTATGGCACTTGGGATTTATTTAGATTTAGATTTATTTTACAATGGACACAGGCTGAGCAGACATTCAATGAGTTTCTATCCTCATTTACCAGTTATCTTCCTCTCTCTTCTCTTCCCCAGAGGTGTATTACATTTCTCAACTAAAACTGATTTTTTTACACAATTTACTTCTACATGATGAACAAAAGGTAGAGACATTTGATATGTTGATGAATCTAGGATTCTTTACCTGTGCACAATGAGAACTAACCTTTAAGCCAAGATGAATGTTTAGGATGAATTTGAAGCATAAGAAATATCGGAAGAAAAACTCTGCTTTTAGCAGCTTTGAGTATTCTTAAAGCCTTTGTTTTCAGAATGTGAATTTTAGATTTATTCCACCCTGCTTAGTCTTTAGAATATTAGCAACCAGGAATGTATACACCCCCACTTAAGGATCAAGTGTGCTAGCAAGTGACAAATCAGAAACAACTGACTGACTCCCTGGACCATCCAAAGCCAAGTTTAAGCCACCATTGTTACATGTAAGACACAGGAAGTGACATAAAGAAATGCCTTTATATTTTGTGTCACTTCCTATGAGAGGGACTTGGTGGTGGAATTGGACCATGGATGAGCTTGAGCGTGAGACCTCAGACTGCTTCCCTTAGACTGTCATGTAGTGAGTACAAGGCTAATTCCCCTTTCCTTGGCTTTTCTGGAGACACAAGCCTCTGGAGAGGCCCATCTCTTGGGACTTGCTTTCCCTGGGTTTTCTGGAGGTACCAGACTCTGAAGAAGACCCTCATCTTGCAGGAGGTCTTGTGGATGGAAACTGTGCTAAATTTAATCCTCTGCCCACCTCCCCTTGGCTGGGGCCTCTGAAGTCCTACTTGGTATCTCTCTCTTTTTCTTCTCTTTCTTTCTTCCTTAATATCTTCACTCTATTGTAAATAAACCACCATAAAATCCCATTCTGACGTGAGTATTTCATTGGGATTTAGAATTTAAATCCCTGGTGACCAACTAAAAATATATTCAGTCCAACCATAAATTTTACCCCTAACAAGAATAGTCCAAAAAGTGAATAGATAGTGTACAAATAAGTAAAACTACCACTAGTAGCAGCAGTAGCAGCAGGAATACCAGCATCATTTACATATATAGAGTGCTTTAATGTTTTTCAAAGTCTTTTAAATACAAAATATCCAGAGGAGTGACCAGGATGATGAACATTCTCAAAAACAAGTCATATGGAAAAGTACTGAAGGAATTGGAGATACTTAGCCCCCAGGAAATAAGATTTAGTAGAGACATGAAAAATTATCCTTGAATATTTGAAGTGCTATCATCTAGAGAAAGGGTTAGATTTCTTTTGTTTTGGCCTCAGAAGGCAAAACCAGGAGGAATGGGAACAAGTAGCAAAGAGAAATTTAAATTTCATATCAATGGAAAAACTAGTAAGAAATAAAGCCATCTAAAAGTGAAATGGGCTGCCTTGAAAAGTGATGTGATTCCCATTATTGGTGTTTAAGAAAACTTTATCACACAGTATTCTATAACAGGAGAATAATAGTACTGGTTTCTTTACCTTAGAACTTCTTAGAGTTGATGCCAGTCATAAAACAAGGTGGAATGAAATTAGAGGAAGAAACTGCAACAGTGATAGATCAGAGAATAATCCAACCTCATATATACTTCTGAAGGAAAAGGGGTCATTTCATCCACAAGGAAGGAAATTTTCTGCATGCCAAATCTCCTTGGAACAGACATGACAGCACCACCCTATTTATATTCCACATCATGTGCATTTTTTTTTCATGCACAGTGAAATTTCATAAGAGCTGGGATTTAATTATATTATGAGTAAGAATAAGTATGATTCAAAGTTATAGAAACTATTATTGTTCCAGGCCCCTTAATTCCAGTGTGTTCCCTCTGAGATTAACTTCCATATACCTTTTATAGATTTTTTTTTTGTATATAGTAGTCTGCATGTTGACTCCCTAATTAACATTGTGAGTTCCTTGGGAACACGTGTTGATTTTGCCTTTTTTACTTTTTTTCATTGCTTAGCACATGGACACACAATAAGAACTTAGTACATGCTTATGGACTAACTATATTCCTGAACCACAATTATAAAATGAAATTCCTTGATCCTAAAGAAATCAGACTCATAACAGGACCCTCAATATTATGGTATAAGTTCTTCAGGCTATTGATTTTCAAATGAGATGTATTTTCTTTATGATACAGAAAAAGTGACAAGTGCTAGTGAAAATGTAGTAAAATAGTAAATAAGTAAAATCTTCATCTTAAAACAACAAATTTATTTTTAATTTGAATGGAAATAATCATTACTTTAAAAATGATCACATCCCATAATGATAAATTATTTATAGAGATATAAAAAGTATACATGACTGGAATTTTCAACTTAATTATATATCTATGAAATGTCCTGTATATTACTTCAGATCATGCCAGTTAGGTTTCATCACCTTTTCAGATCATATTTTTCAAGAGTGATTATATCTTTTCTACCTTTAAGCTTGATATATTATCATCTAAGTTACTAGTTAAGCATAAATGATAACCTTTCTCTATGTTTCTTCACTAAAGATTTCTGATGTTTTGAAAATGGATTTCATATCTATAGTATGTTTTAGCTACGTTAATTTAATGGACTACGTCCTCATACTGAGAATTCTGATCATAATCTTCTCTTCTTTTTATAGTAAGATTCTCTTACTCTTACAATACTTGTTATTCATCTTAGCTCCTTCATCAAAGGGACCTGGCTCTCCCATCATACTCTACTCTCAAAAACATCAGTCTGCTTTTGATTCACTTGTTTTCTAATAAAACTGAATCTTTGGATCAAACATTTAAGGAATGTACTTCCAAACATTCTAGAAGACATTTCTGAATATCCATAGGCCTTCTTTGCAAACACTCACTGCAAGGATTGCTACTCTCTACAATCTGATTTCTAATTTCCTTCTCTAGGATACTGAGCTCTGGAAAAAGACAGAAAGGAAGGAAGGAAAAACGAAGAAAGAGAGAGAGGGAGGGAGGAAGGGAAGGAGGAAGGAAGGAAGAAAAGAAGGAAGGAAGGAAGAAACAAAGGAAAGGAAGGAAGCAAAAAAGGAAGGAAGGAAGAGGAAGGAAGGAAAGGGAAGGAAGGAAGGACCTTCCTACCTTAAGCAATTAATGTGTTCCGGGATCATGAGAGTATTTATGAATTGTCTGCTAGAGGTAGAAAAACAAGACAAACTAATCCCACTTAGAAGAAAAAGTCCAGAAGATAATAGTAGTGTGGGTATTCCCAATTACATTGTGATATTTCTGTGTAGCAATGCTCCCTTGATCCACCACCACTCTGCTCATACTGGTCTGATTCTATCTCCAGGATGCTCTAGGAAATGAGGAAGGAGTCAATGAAGTGATGGAAAGTGAAGTAAAGAAGGAGCACATGGAAACCAGAAAGGTTAATGCAAAACTTGGGCAAATAAAGAAAGATTCATCTATGATCACAAGATGCCTCCATGTGCATTGGGCTGGCCAAATTTCAGGGGAGTCCAATCTGTGAAGACCTGAGGGAGCCAAAGGCATGTAGGAGTACTTCAGGAACATTGCTTCCACTCTCGATAGAATGTCAGGATATGTTGTATTTCTAGGCCTGTGTTGGAAGCATCCCAAAAAGCCAATTTCAGGGGATATGAGAAGGTTGAGGGATTTGCCAGGCTAAGTGCAGTGAGGACGGTGCCCATTCCTTTGACTTCATCAGGGTGAGGTCCAGGAATGGCAGCCACAGCTTTATAGCTGCTGAGAATGCCATAGAGGTTCCAGGCCAAAGCATCTACTCCTTCCATCATGGGTCTGAGGGACTTTGGCCCCAGCTCTACCTGACACCTAAGGTACCTGTTCCTTTCCTTCAATTCGTTTTCTAGGAAGTGCAGAGCTTGGCGGGCACAGGGATTCCCGGGTTTGATTCCATCTAACTCATCAATGACTATCCTGGGGATGATGATGATGAACCTCCTACTGTGGGCCAGCTCACTTACCAGAGAGAGGTAGCAGCAGAGCGCCAGGCTGTCCAGGATGAGATAAGGGGAAAGTGCCTTCTGAAGCTGGAGCCTCAGGAGGTCCCTCTTCATTGATTCCAATTCTTTTTGCAGTTGCTGCCTCAGCACATTTGCCTTGAGGTGGAATTCTTCCCTGTTCTCAGCCTGTTTAGCAGGAGCAGGAGCAGTTGGGGAGACGGCAGCAGCAGCAGGAGGAGGAGGAGGAGGAAGAGAAGGATTGTGTCCAGGGGGAGTCGTTTTGATGAAGAGGCCTGTCCTGGAGTCAAAGTGATGAGGCTTTGGAGTAATTGGGCGGCAAAATGTCCAAATGTGCGAAGGATGCAGGCATCTCTGGAGAAAGGAGCAGGTATGTGCAGGTCAAAGTTGACCTTCTCGAGGGTAGGCTGTAGGGGGAGGAGGAGTCACAGGGCTGCACCCTCTGGCAGAGGCAGGGTGAAGGTCGAGTCAAGCTGCTCAAAGTGTGGCAGCAGTCGCTGGAACTGAGGTGACAAGCCAAGGTTGGGATGCTCGAGTTCCTCTGCTGTGGGCATGAGCTTCAATGCGACCAGCAGGTCACTCCAGAGGCCTGGGTGAGTGTGCATGCTGAGTGTGATAAGGTCTGGATGAGTGCGGAGCCACTGCAAGATGACATTGATGGTGGGCAATAGCCCCTCTCCACAGAAAGCATACAGCTTCTCTTGCAGTCCACGGGACTTGTCCAGGATCCTGCTGCTGGGAAGGCTCCTTATTGCCCCAGAGAGTGTCTCACTTGGCTTGCCTCCACAGAAGAGCGGGCTCATGTGGTTATTGCGGTCACGGAGGAAAGAGAAAGAAAGGTCAGCTCACTCCGCGCTGACATCTAAGGCATCGTAGGAGTCACAGTTGCCATTGAGATCGGAGACTTCTTCCTGGTTGGGGAGGCTAGCCTCCCAAAAGGCTGTGGGGTCCCCAGGGAGGAGAGGGAAGAACGGGTGCTTCCCAGTACTCTGGGGGAAGTTGCTGGCCTTTGACTCCGCCTTGGCTGTGGGAAGCTCTGCTGTTCTCTCACCTCGCAGGCCTAAGGGACGCCTTGGCTCCTCTGAATCCTCCGCTCCAAGAATCTGTTGGTTCTGCAGTGCCGCCTGGAGGCGCAGACTCCTGCGGTGAACAACATGAGCGAAGAAGTCCAAAGAGAAGGTGGTAGCAGTCTCACTGAATTCCAGCTCGCTCCGAAGCATTAAGTTCTGCACATTCCAGATGCAGAGGATGACCATCTGAAGGATTATTTGATCCGGAAGCAAGGAGCCATGCGCCTGCTCTCTTCTAAGTCCGTCGTCCCAACTTTGGCCGCCTTTGGTGGCCAGGTGCAGAGGGGAAGGGTCTCCAGAATCTCCTAGCAAAGCCTCTCTAGGCTACAGCCTTCCCCACCACCTGGCTGCAGGAGGCTGTGAAGATACAAGAAACTGACCAGCAGCCTCTTCACTTCCTCCCGCTGCTTCCTGTCTGGAGTCAGAGGCTCTGCCAGACTTCCTGTCCGGCAAAGGTAGAGTTTCTCAACTTTGCTGTAGACCAATTGGAGACTCAATGATGCTATCCCGTGTGGAACTGGCGAGGAGAGACAACACTGAAGAAAATATGCCACCTGGATGTAAGAATACTTCGCGCCAGACAGGGTGGCCAGGTGTAGGAAGGGCAACCCCATCTCAGGAATGAGTGCCAGAGCTTTGTAGTAGTATTTTTCAGCTTGCTCCTCCGCTTTGGGGTCCAGGACCTCGGTCCCATAGTGGTACAAGTCTCCAATACGCAGCAGACACCAGTGACGGATCTTGGGAGCCCAGGGTGTGTCTTCAGCACCTGGGGAGTGTGTGAGTCCAGTTGAGATAATTGTCCAAGTCCAGTTGGAAAGACGCTTGCAGGCCAAAAAAAAGACACTGTGATAGACACTGATTTCTATCTTCAAGTGCCTCTGGTAAGCCCCCTAGGGGCTACAGAGAGCCATGAGGAAGGAAGAAAAAAGGAAGAAAACATGCTATATAGGTTTCTTATAAATTAATACTAATATCCATTTACCCCACTGTTACTTGACATTGCTGTTATTTTTCTCTTGCTAAACCCATGTTAAATTCCTTTAATCTTCTATATCAACTTTGATCTTGCTTGATTTATCCCTTTGCTTTCAGTCTTTTTCAATTTTCCTTTTCTCAGCTTACTACTAAACTGAGAAGATCCAATTCACACAAAATTAGTTCCCTCAGCATCTTCCCTTCATAAATTATGTTTTCTCTATATTTTCACAGGTTCTTTCTTCCTTTCCTCCTTTCTCACATATTTGTCCCTGATCTTTATAAAGAATATCCCTTACTTCTCTCTTAATTTCATCCCCTCTGGCTTCCCTAGATCTTACCTGGAAAACCTAGGCTAGGCCAAAGACTGAGCTACATAATTTCTTGTTGTTAGGACCTTCCCAACAGGAATGACTGCTGATATAGGATCTATCTCTCTTCTCCTAAAGAGGCTGAAAGAAAACTGACTCCACCTTTTGCCATTCACAGGATTCATGGGGAAGGGAGTCTCACTCAGTGAGTACCACATCCTTGTTTTATTCCTAAGAAACTTCTTCCTCTTTTCCCCAGATCCAGTGATGCAAAACCCCTGGCTCGCTAAGTGAAAGAGTTAATGTATGTAAAGTGTTTCACAAGTTTTAAAAAGCGAAATAAATACTACCTATTATTTATATTGTGATTATTGTTATTAATCACTATCTTCCTTAGGAACTGCTCAAGTTCTTCATAAAAACCCACCTCAACCCTTTCCTTCTCAAATTCTAATTCAGTTTTTTTTCTGCCCCTTCCATTGTACCATCTAGAACATTTTTGTATCATTAACAATTAGAGGACTGGGTATATCATTTAAATAGTAACTTTAAAAAATATTTGCTATAACTTACTATAACTTCTCTTATCTTTGGTAATATGCTTTAAAAATAATTACCAAAATATAAGTTTACTTGAAATTAAAAAAAAAAACTTGCCATATTTTCTTTGCTTTATTAATTAAAAAATGCATTGTGTCAAATGACTGTAGTCATTTCATGATATTCTTAAATTTTTGTCATTCTTTAAGAGACTTCCTTTCCTCCTAGAACTTTTTTAATAGCTCCTATTCCTTTCGAATAAAATATAAATTGTTCTTTTCGACAAGTTCAACTTAGGTCTGGCCTGCTTTTCAAGATTTCTCATAGGCTACTCTCCATCATTCTATCTTCTAACAGCTTACTTACTATTCTTTGTACTTAACATTCAATTTCCTGTCTCCATTCTTTATTCATTTTCTGTTTCTTGAATGTATTCCCTCTTCACATTTCTTTCACTGAACTCCTAGCTCCTTTCAAAATTCAGTTCAAATGAAATCTCCAGGAGAACTTTTCTAATTCTTCACAACCAAAACACTCATACACCTCCCACCAATTGTTTTGTATTTTTATCATTGTTCAGTCATTTTTGACTCTTTCTGACCAAATTTGGGATTTTCTTTGCAAAGATAATTGAAATGGTTTGCCATTTCCTTATCTAAGTCATTTTATAAATGAGGAATGGAGGTTAAAAAAAAGATTAAGTAATTTGACCTACTGTAAAAATAGACTTGAATCCAGGACTTCAATCCCCAGAAGTCCTTGCTCCACTTCTCCAGAATGCTTTGTAATCTTACTGAATTCTCACCTGGGCCAAGAGCAAAATCATTATTTTAAGGGTCTCCGCCCACGGCAAGGGCTCTTCTCTTCTCTTCCTGTCTCCCCTGGCAAGCAGAAAAGTTTCATGATGTGAGTGAAATTGAATTCGGCCTTTTGGCCCACCTGGCATGTGCCTTTTCTTACTTGTATTTTTCTTAAATTTTAACCTTTAATAAACCTCTAAAAATATAATACTCCTTGCAGAGAGAAACTAATTTCTACCCTGCCTCAGTTCCCCAATTTTTAATCATTACACTAGCTGCATAGCTGGTAAGGATCTAGTTCAGATTTTAACTCAGGTAATTCTGACTCTGCCTTCAGTTCTCTATTTACCTAACTGCCAAACAAGTGGTAGACTCTGAAGAGAGCTCAATCTTTTAACCTTCAATGTGAAGGGTAAAATAACCATAATTCTAGAATTTCTGGGTAGTTTTCCTTGATGATTTCTTGGAGCATGGTGTCCATGGTGTCCAGGAACTTTTTTCTTCATGAATTTCCAAGAGTTCAGCTCTTCTCATCTGGTCTCTCCTTAATCTATTTTCTGGGTTAGTTATTTTTATGATAAGATGTTCCATTTTCTTTTCTATTGTTTCATTATTTTGATTTGGCTTTATTATTTCTTGTTGTCTTAGGAAATCATTACCTTCTACTTCTCCAGTTTTAGTTCTTAATTTCTTATTTTCTTATATGAATTTCTGGATGTCTTCCATTTGAAAGACCATTTGTAATTTTCTTCATTTTCTTACATTTAGCTATTTTTCTTCAAACTCTCTCATTTGGTTTTAGAGGTCTATTTAAAGTCTTTCCAAAAACTATTTTTGTGTTTGTGGCCATCTATTTTGTTTCTTTGCTGTTCTTGAAGTAATTCTTTTTATTTCAGTGTCCTCTGAATTAGAGCCAAAGCCTAGCTTTCAATAGTTGGGCTCTTTCTCCTTTGCTTGCTCATTTTTCATTTTAGTGGCCTGACCAATAGATTTAATTATTGGCTCTTTTGTGAGGCTCCCAGGGTTCCTAATGTGTTGGGGTATATTACCTCATGTTCCATATAGTGTGTGTTTGTTTTTTCCTGGGTCCTGTTTAGTTATTACAGTTTTTATAGTCCTGGGTTAGATGTACTCCCAGACCTCACTCAGACCCCAGGCTCTGTTTGACCTTCATTTGCTCCAACCATAGCTAGTAGGCAGTAATGCCACTAGAGCTACAAATTGACAGCCTGCTCTCCTTGTGGCAGCAACTAGGGTCTCTACTCTCCTGAGATTGACCATAATTGACCAGGCCGCAGTCCTTCGGCAACCACACTCACTGGTCTGTGCTCCTTTCTCAGTCCTCCACTTCTGTTGCATCTTAGGATAAAGCAGGTATGGAATCCATGTTTGATGGGTCTGAGGCTAAAGAAGTCAGAGATTGATTCCCTAGTTATCTTTAGCAGCTCAGCTTCACTCCTAACTCCTGTCTGCTTTTGCCACATTTAGCCTTGATTCTGTAGAGTTATTTTTGTTTGTGGGGGGGTATTAGGAGGGTGAGGAAGCTTCATACTCTATTCTGCCATCTTCTCACTGATAATATATATGTATATATACATATATATGGTACTTAGTATTCTTCACATCACATAGTAGAACCTAGATTTATCCCTTTCTTTGCTTATCTATTTAATCATATGTTATAACTTGGAAGTATAATAGGATTGAAAATATAGAATTGAGAAGGACCTGAAAGGTTATATGATCCAAGGATTCAGTTTTACAAGTGAGTGACCAGAGTCACTCCAGAGAGTCCAGAGAGGTTCAATTATTTGCTCGAGGTTATACAAGCATCCAGGGCAGAGGTAGCTGTTAAACTCAGGTCCTATATCTGCAAGTTCTGAACTCTCTGTACTTCACTTTTGTCTTTTTCTTTCCTTGTTCATCATTGGCTTAAATGAGTTTTGATTATTCTTACTATTTTCTAAGGCCATCAGAATACCCTTACAGTTATATCTTCTCTGCCTGAATATTTCTAATGATTCACCTCAAATAGCTTTTCTTTATTGTGACTGAAAGACTTTATTTAATATCTATATTGACAGAGCCTGTCCTCTAACAATTGTCCTCTAACACCTTGAAGTTGAACCTAGTTAACTAATTGAGAATGTAGGGTCTCATAGGCCTCCTTCCTGGTAGCCTAATCATCTAACAGAATCAGTAGTTCTTTAGCTTACAGACATTCAGGAAAACTTTTCACAACAAAATAACTTTGGAAATCCATTCAGGTTGAAATAAAAATAACTCCCACTTAGACAGATAGGTCCATTTTTCACCACATATGTTTTAGGAACTAGAAAGATGTCTATGTAAATTTTCATTTTATTTTTCAACTAGCTAACAGAAGTTCTTTGGGCAATGTCAGAAATATTAGTGTAAAAGAAGATGAACAATAACCAAGATAATAAAGAACATTGTAAATAAGAGCAAACTATCCATCAGATTTTGCTTTTTTACTTTTAGTTTCTGCTTGTCCAACAACAATCTTTTTCAATTATGAAGGAATTGTTTTTTTCTGTAAAAATATTTACATTTTAATGCTATATTGTATTTTCACAGAAATTATATTATTAAATCTTTTGGCTAACACTATACACTTGTGATGATGAACCTTTTATAGACTGAGTGACTGAACTGCTCACACTGTATGTGAACCTCCTGCCTTAGCTTCAACAGGTGAGGGAGGAAGCACTTCCATTGGGTTGCTGGGCAGAGGGACGGGTGATATGAGAGGTGTCCTCAGGTGTTGTGTGGAGATAGAGAAGGGAGCAGCCCCCTCCATCATGCTCTGGTGTGAGGCTTAGAGAAGTGGAAAAAGTTATCTATAACATATTTACAACAAAAAAGTAGTATTTACATAAGACATTAAGTTTGGAAAGCCCTTCACATATGTCATTTTATTATATACTCACAATATTCCTTTTCAGAAGAAAACAGTAAGGTTGAGGGAAGCTTACTATTGTTCAGGGTTACAAAGATAAGTGATTAAGACAGGATTGAAACCCAGGTCTTCCTGATTCTAGGTCCACCATTCTATCCCTTACATGATTGAGATACTGAATAGGAGGGATAGAACTTGAACTCTTGATGACCTGGGTTCAAATATTCTTTCTATTATATGACACAACATGTATGAATTAATAATTTAATACATCTTAAAACACTATGTTTGAAACATAGGACTGACTATTTGAAATATGTTTTTATGTCAATTCAACAAACATTTCAATACTGTGCTATTTGCTAGGGATTATAGTTCAGATAAGACATTTCCTACTTTCATAGAGCTTACAATATAGTAGGGGAATTTGAAACAAATATATTTAAAGTATATAAGAAAATGTAATATAATTTTAATATTATATACTCTAAGCTATGAGGCACAGAATAATAAGACATGTACATAGCACTTTATTTGCTTTATATAATGTGAGCCTCAAAACAACATTATGAAGAGAATTGACCAAAATTTTCTCCATTTTAAAAACAAGAAA
The DNA here is from genome assembly GCF_027887165.1 of Monodelphis domestica. Classification (NCBI taxonomy): domain Eukaryota; kingdom Metazoa; phylum Chordata; class Mammalia; order Didelphimorphia; family Didelphidae; genus Monodelphis; species Monodelphis domestica. The sequence goes on along the minus strand of NC_077229.1, from coordinate 157,252,267 downwards.
ACACAATTTTAAAGGGTTAAGTGACTTGACCTTACAGAGCTGGCAAGTGTGACTATTGGATTTGAAAATCAGAGTTTACTAAGTCAGCCTCTCTATGCCCTACTTCTTTTGCATATGTAAAAAGTATAGTCATTACTCATAAGGAATTTAATTAGCTGTGTGTGTGCATACACACGTGTGTCGATCTCTTTAAGCATTTTAAATCCTACATTATTGCTTCAAGAAAGAAGCTTCTGACTGTTCCTCTTAACTCACGCATTCTTGAATGTTTATTAAGATTGTCCTCTCACTGAAACTAGATAAAAAGAAGGAAATTAATATGAAAGAAACCTCAATATTTTAGTTTTCTTTGTGCAACAGAAGTAATAAAACAATGTAGTTATGTATTCAAATTACATCACAGGTAAAGAGCCTGTCCTTTTTTAGATAAAACATCTCTAAATGCAGAATCTTCAAGAGGCATGTGCATTGACTTATTTATTGATACATAATTTCCTGAGTCCTCTAACTGTATTGAAAAAATTAATTCTTTTCTTGCCTAATCCCCAACAAATTTGAGGGAAAATGTATTTTTAATAAGAATACAAGCACAAGTTTGATTCCTTCTGGTTCTCCTCTTGTCTCAGTTAAGATTAAAATTCTCTGGACACTCTCTCAATTTATATGTATTTATTAAATAATTTAAAAAGCAAGTCAGAGAAAGAAAGGGCAAGAGTCCTTTATGGCTGGTTATTACTTTTGCAAATCTTCTTTAGCCAGTGCTTGCCCACACTGACACTCCCCTACCTCCATTTCCTAGAACTAGCTAGTTGGGTCACCCTTCAGGCATGCCAATGTTTATCAAGCCACCTCCTCTCACAATGATTGTAAAGCCAAAGAGACCTACTTCCTTTTCCCAGACCAATTTTATACCCTTTGGGATGTCACTTTTCCAGTCCCTCTGATGCATTTTCTGACCACAGTCTGAATCAGAGATGGGTCATCCAGAGAAGTCATATGGGATAAGAGGCAAGTGTCTTGAAGGTTCCAGGGTGTCATGAGCCCTGTGGCATCTCCACAAAGTGCTTATCTCCCTTATCATAAGTATTTTGTTGAAGGAAAAAAGGTGGGAGGTGAATTGCAACCTGATTCAATCAGAAAACGGGTTATTTTCAAATTAATATGAAATTTTCTCTTTAAAAAAACTCAAAGCTAATATGGTACAAAGAGAAAGAAATGGTGCACAGGCTAGTGTTAATTTCTAACATCTTTTTCTTCATTGGAAATATTATTTTGATTTAAAGGATCATTCTTTGTCCTTCACAGAATCTATAAAAATTTCATTTTGAAAGGCAGTTTGTAACCCATGTATATCAGAAGTGGCAAATAGGCAATCTGTGAGACACATTGATAATTCTCCTAAATGGATCCTGAAACAGATTAAAATGTAATTGTGAAATAGTTAAAGAAATAAATAAAGATACAAAGGAACCTATATAATGTTAATATGAGTTACGCATGGTTAAAAGTTTGATTTGATATTACTGGTGTAAACCATACTTCCTTTATAATTTATTTTGTGCCCTGAGAGGTTATAGAGCTTCCACTGGAATTTCTCTGTTTCACATTTATATATAGCTAAATGTTAGGAAAGTTTTTTTTCTTTTTTTTCATCTATCCTAAATTTATATCCTTATAATTTAGAGATCAAAGAAGCACACACTACTTGTTATAAAGGACTTAAGAGGCTGTTGATATAATCCATTTAATATATGAGGTGTGAAGATGGGATTGACTCTCCCCTCACCTATTTATAAATTGATCAATAAAAACTGAAAACACCCCTACTTAATAGTAAGTAGGGGAGCTTCACAAGACACTTACTAAAAGTGGGTGAAAACCCAGAGACAACTGACCACCCTCTGGGCAGTGTTAAGCAAATTTAAAGACTGCAATTAGTCCCCATAAAGTGGATGAAGAGAAAGGAAGTGATGTAAAAAAAGGACTATAAAAGATGATGAACTTCCTGTACAAGAGGACTTTGTCCTGAATTTTCAGGTTGAGGGAGCTTGGACTGGGACTGGGGCTATTGAACTGCTCTACTAAGACTGCTCCTGAATCTTCTCCCTTTGCATCTTCATCTGGAGTAAAAAGCTGACCTTCCATTCCTGGCATCTGGAGAGGTTTCTCCTTCTTGGAGATGGTCTCATGGGTTGAACCCTTGCTTAATTCAACACCAAGTCCTCCGGCTGAGGGGTTAATGAGCCCTGAGTGTGTTGAGCTGGGGACCAGAGCAACATTTAGGGTGATAATCTAGACCTATTACTCTACCCTCTTTCACATTTCTCTACTTTTACTCGCCACCTCTTTTTAAATAAAAGTTACTAAAAGTCATTTTGAATTGGGCTGTATTGATTTTTAAAAACAGCATTATATTAAAATTCCCATATAGTTTAGTAAAACCTTTAATTACATTCCTTACATTTTTGGTGACCACAAAGTTTGACAAGCATCCTAAAATTCTCCCGATAATTCCCTTCACCACCTACTATCTCTAAACTATCCCTCAGTCAGCTACTAGTAAGCTAATTCCAGAGTTACAGTTTACAGCTGCAAAAGAGGTAAGTCCTAATTTTTTTTCTTTCCTTCCCCCTTAACAATAAAATAAAATAAAGAGCTGAAATTATCTTATTGCCAGTAAGCTGGATGTTTTTCCTTAGGTAACAATTATTGGGCCCTCAGAGCATTCACCTGCAGAGATTTGCTCCTTCTCCCCTTGCATCAGGAGAAGGGAAGCAACTCTACCCTAACAAGATTCTACCTCTCAGTTTAAATTCTGGAGCACTGGAGGAAGTTGAATAAGTTCAGATCAGCCTTTTGTTATTAGAAAGTGTTAATTATTAAGCTAAATTTTAAAAATTTAGTCTTATTTTGCTCCCAGACTTCTGCTCTTTCCTTTTTCTGAGCCCCCAGGTACCTCTAACTTTAGTGTAAGGGGGAGGTAGAACACTGGGGAGAATAGTCAAGGAGAGCACCATTAAAAATAAATGAAACTGGTCCTTTTAACCCTTAGAGGCTTTCAGAGCCCAAATAAGGAAAAAAAAACATAATACACCAAGAGTTGTTGTTGTTGTTGTTGTTGTTGTTTTTTGCCCCAGACAAACTCATAAAGGCAGCTTCTGATTTACTTATTTGGGGCCATACCCATCAAACTATCAAAAAACTTTTTTACAGAATTAGAAAAAAATAACAAAGTTTATTTGGAAGAACAAAAAATCAAGGATATCAAAGGAAATGATGAAAAAAAATGTGAAGGAAGGTGGCCTTGCAGTACCAGATCTTAAACTGTACTATAAAGCAGTGGTCATTAAAACAATATGCTACAGGCTAAGAGACAGAAGGGAGGATCAGTGGAATAGACTTGGGGGAAGTGAAATTAGTATAGTATGATAAACCCAAAGATGCCAGCTTTGGGGACCAAAATATACTATTTGGCAAAAACTGCTGGGAAAATTAGAAAACAGTATGGAGAAATGTAAATCTTGAAATCTCTCAGACTTGTGAATGTTAAAAATTTCCCCATTGGGGAATTCTTAATTGGAACAAATTACCTACTGAGAAACATTCCCCATTTTGATGTGAGAACTAGCCAGGATCAGAAATGGGAGGACCTCTACTCCAACTGTACTTAAGACTGCTTTAGAAGAGAAAATTCCTTGCTAAACAATGAAAGTACTTGGACCCATGCTTATAATAAGGCAAGGAGTTCTTTGAGCCAGGCCTGTTTTTAGAATTGATACAATGGGATGCTAGGTACCTAAAAGGGTCAGGCAAGTTTTCTCTTGATGAGATTAGTTGACTCAGCTGTGTTTTCTCTCGTTCAGACTTACTGAGGAGATTGGTCAACACAGCAGCATTTTTTCTGATTCAGACTTACTAAGGAGATTGGTTGACTTAGCAGGAATTTAGATGGGCAGTCCTTTGGAAAGTGTCTACAGTGATTGGTAGATGTAGGGTCTTAGGGGAGGTGACATGGGAGGAAAAACCCCTATATAAGAAAAAGCAGAATCTCTTGAGGAGATATACCCCTTTTGGAAGAATTCCCTTTGGAGGATCTCTGATGAAGATCACTTGGGAAGAATCTCTTGAGAGAGGCTCTGGAGAAGGGAAGATCTTGGAGGACAATCTCTAAGGAGGTCTCACTGGAGCTCCTCTAAGGGGACTCTGTCCCTCTGGAGGCTCTGGAGAGAGGCCCTTTGGAACAGTCTCTGGCTGGAAGGCTCTCTGATGAAGTCAGCTGAGATGGAGCTGGCCTGGTGTCACTAGAATCCTTGTTTAGGCAGACCTTGTGGTGAGTGTTAAAAGACTGACTGACAGATTCTCTCTCTTAAGACTCAGGTCTAGGCCATATTGGCTTGAGGCCCTTCATAATTATTCCTTTCCTACTCTTTCTCTCTTTCTCTAATTCTTCATTATATTATTAATTAAAAATCTCTATAAAACTCAGTTGACTTGGGTATTTGAATAATTGGGAATATTTCCCTGGCGACCACCTTATATTTGATTTAAAAACCAAGACACTGTAGTGAAACATATTTCCTGCAGTCAAATTTACTCACCCTCTCTTATATCTATCACAATTTATATCTTCCACCATTTTAACTCATTACATTTTATGGGCTTCACTGTTTTAAGTCTCACAGAGATTAGGTTTAAATGAACATCTCACACCATACACCAAGATATACTCAGGAAGGATGAATGACTTGAACATAAAGAAGGAAACTATAAGTAAATTAGGTGAACGTGGAATAGTATACTTGACAGATCTTTGGGAAAGGAAAGATTATAAGACCAAGCAAGAGTTAGAAAAAATTACAAAACATAAAATAAATTATTTTGGTTATATTAAATTAAAAAGGGTTTACAATCGAAGCACATGGTAGAAACATGTGACCCTATCATTTTTTTTAAACAGTCTCTGGCTAAAGATTTTTTGTCTGCCCTCCATCCAAAGAACTAATTAATTCAGGTATTCCTGCACTTACAACAATTGATCCATTCAAAATTCTTAAAAGACTACACCTTGACTCTAACCTTTAGCTAGTAGTGGCATCTACTGACAAAAAGTAGAATTGCAAACAATTTTACTAATTGAATTGAAAAAAATAGTAAACAGGAGGATCTTTAACAATATATCCCAAATTAGGGAAAATATTTTTTTTCTTTTCTATTTAAAATGGCTAATAGAGGAGGTGGAGTCAAGATGGTGGCATAGAAGCAGTGAAATTTTAGACCTCTGAAGACCCTTCTTACTGATTAAAAAACAAATGCCTAGGGGACTGAAAACCAAACCTAATAATAGGACAGAGCTAAGGAACCCTCCTGCTGGACTCAAAAGTTATTAAAATTTATGCCCACCAAAAGCCTGAATTCAAGAACACTTGGGTTTAATGGGAAAGAAGAAGGAAGGTCCCCCCACCTACAGTACTAAACCTCTAGCAATGGCTGGAAGCTCTGGGCAGGCAAAGTCGCTAGCCTGGAGGGAGTACCTTGTGGGCAAAGCTGTGCCAGGCTCAGGACTCTGAACATGGGCAACTGGGATGCAGCTCGAGGAGAAGCACAGAGGAGACAGTCTAGTTTCAGCAGCAGAGACACTCCATATCTCCACCCTGCCCCAAGGGTTTGGCCTCTGGCCACATCCAACTCTGCAAGTTCAACTCAGTTGGACCTAATCTCATCAAGCCTTCAGAGGGCAGGGAAGCTCCAGCTACAACACCCCTCCCCCAGACTGTTCTGAGTGCCTTTGTAAACTCCAATGCTGAAGGCTGACAGAAAAACCCAAACCCACAGATTTAGCACACAATGAGGGGAGCAAGAGTGGAGGCAACTACAGGGGGAAAAGGGGGAAAATATGAGCAAACAACAGAAAAAGTATAAAGAAATTACAATTGACAGCTTCTATCCAGGTAATGAACAAATAGTAAATGTAACAGAGGAGGATGAAGGAATAATAAGCAAAAACACAGAAACTCCAGCAAATTGGATACAGGCTTTGGAAGGACTCAAAATACAATTCAAAACACAATCAAGAGAAGCTGAAGACAACTGGGAAAAAAAACTTAAAAAAACAAGATAAGTCATCTGGAAACATAATAGCATCCTGAAAGCCAAAATTAATCAGCTTGAAAATGAGGCAAAGAAAATGAAAGATAACCTCCAAAGAAAATCATACCAGGAGGAGAAGGATGACCAAAAAGCCAGGGATGAAATTCAGTCTTTAAAATCCAAAATACAACAAATAGAAGCAAACAACTTCACAAGGCAACAGGAAACTATAAAACAAAATCAAAAGAATGAAAAAATTGAGAAAAATATGAAACACCTCATTCACAAAACAGAAGATTTAGAAAATCATTCCAGAAGAGACAACATAAGAATCATTGGTCTACCAGAAGACCATGACAAAAAAAGTAAAAAAGCCTGGACATCATCCTACAGGAAATCATCCATGAAAACTGCCCTAACATTCTAGAACACAAGGGAAAAGTGGAGATTGAAAGAATCTACGGATCACCCGCTGTACTTAATCCTCAACTGACAACACCCAGCAGTTATAGACAAATTCAAGAACTATCAGACCAAGGGAAAAATATTACAGGCTGCTTAGAAGAAGTCATTCAGATACAATAGAACTACAGTGAGGATAACACAGGATCTGGCTCCATCTATACTGAAGGAGTAAAAGGCATGGCATATGATATTATGGAAGGCAAAAGAACAAGGTCTACAATCAAGAATCAACTACCCAGCAAAACTGACTATATTCTTACAGGGGAAAGTATGGTCATTTAATAAAACAGATGAATTTCAAACATTTGTAAAGAAAAGACCAGACATGAACAGAAAATTTGATTCCTAAACACAGAACTCAAAAGAATCATCAAAAGGTAATTAAGAAAGGGGGATAAAAGAAAAACAAAACAAACAAAAAAAAACTTCTTAAGGGACCCAATAAGTTAAAATGATATGTATCCCCTTAAGAAAAGAGGATATTGGTAACTACTGAAAATTGTTATTATCACCTGGGTAGCTAGAAGAATTACGGTTAAAGGGAAGGGTGACACACCATATATGACGAAATGCCAAGACATAAATATGTGTATAGATATATCTATGCATAAATATGTATATATATAACTAGACTTTTTTGAAAAGAGGATAATACTAAGAGAAATGGGAAAAGAAACAAAATGGCGTAAATTTATATGTCATAAAGAAGCACGTGGTGGGAGGGGGGGTAGAATATCAATACACTGGAAGGTAAAGAGGTTGGAGACAGGAAATACTCAATTCTTACATGTATTGAAATTGACTCAAAGGGAACAACAATAAAATCCATTGGGACAGAGAATTGATTTGCACCCTATAGGGAATTAGAAGGGTAACAAATGGACTGGTGGGAAATGAAGGAGTACAAGGGAGGGAGGGGGGTAATTTAAAAAGACTGTAAAGAAAATAAGAGGAGAATAAGAAGGGACAGGGGTAGAAAGAGAAGTAAAGTAGGGTTGGAATTAGGGGAACCAATAAAAAAACAAAGCACTGCAGTAGAAGGAAATAGTGGAAGAAGAAAGGACAGGACTAAGAGTGGAAATCAAAATGCTAGGAAATACACAGCTGATAATCATAACTCTGAATGTGAATGGAATGAACTCACCCATAAAATCCAAGCTAATATCAGAGTGGATTAGAAACCAAAACCCTACCATATGCTGTCTACAATAAACACACATGAGGAAGGTAGACACATGTAGGGTAAAAATAAGAGGATGGATCCAAATCTATTGGGCATTAACTGATGAAAAGAAGGCAGGAGTCACAATCATGATATCTGACAAAGCCAAAGTAAAAATAAATCTAGTCAAAAGAGATAGGGAAGGTAATTATATCCTGATAAAAAGCAGTATAGAGAATGAGGAAATATCAATACTCAACATATATGTACCAAATGGCAAAGCATCCAGATTTTTAAAGGATAAACTAGTTGAACACAAGGATGAAATAGATAGAAAAAATATACTAGTGGGAGACTTGAAATTCCTCTATCAGAACTAGTAAATCAAACCAAAAATAAATAAGAAATAGGTAAGAGAAGTGAATGAAATCATAGAAAAATTAGAGTTAGTTGATATGTGAGGGAAAAATAGGTACAAAAAGGAATACACCTTTTCAGCAGCATAATACATTCACAAGGATTGACCTTGTATTAGGGCATAAAAACATTGTAACAAGTTCAAAAGAGCAGAAAAATAAATGTTACCTTCTCAGATCACAATGCAATGAAAATAATGATTAGTAAGGGTACATGGAGAGGAAAATAAAAAAAATAATTGAAAATTAAACAATATGATTCTCCAAAATTGGTTAGTTAAAGAATAAATCATAGAAACAATTAATAATTTCATTGAAGAAAATGACAATAATGAGACATTCTTTCAAAATCTATAGGATGCAGCCAAAGCAGGACTCAGGGGAAATTTATATTAACAAATTAGGGAGGACAGAGGTCAATAAATTGGGCATGCAAATTAAAAAACTAGAAAGTGAACAAATTAAAAATCCTCAGATGAAAAGTAAATTAGAGATCCTAAAAAATCAAAGGAAAATTAATAAAATTAAAAGTCAAAGTACTATTGATTTAACAAATAAGACTAGAAGTTGGTACTTTGAAAAATCAAATAGACAAAGTACTGCTCAATCTAATTAAAAAAAGGAAAGAATAAAACCAAATTGGGAGTATCTGAGATGAAAAGGGAAGCCTTAGCTCTAATGAAGAGGAAATTAAGTGTGAATTTTAAAACTACTCCACCTACTCAGACCATACTTTAGAAGATCTGATTTAGCTATTTCCTGATTAGTAACAATGGAGATACTTGGTGTAACAGAATCAAGTCTTGGGAACTCTACATTTCTCCACCCTACTTAGTTTAAGAAGGTCGGGAATGTCTGCACCATACTCAAGGATTAATTATCTGAGAAAATAGCCTTCAACAGACATGAACAGAAACAGTGAACAGACGCCAGTGCTGTCCTAAGTCAAGCCAAGCTATCATTGGTACAGATGAGACTAAGGAAAGTGATGTAAAACCATCTATATAGGGCATGTTACTTCCTCTCTTTGGCTTATTTTCCCAGAGAGGCATCTCTGGCTGGAAGCGTGCTAAGCATTCTGACATCATGGCATGGTGACAGCTATTTATCTGGATTTTGGCGATTAGTTTGCCTTTGAGCCAATTCAGGTTCAGGCATCTTGGCTGAGTCCTCTTGGAGTACAGGCTGATTCCTTCTTCTTTTACTCTCCAAAACCTTACCTTCTAGAGCCTCTAATCTTCCCGCCCGGCTCAAGCCAGGTGGGAGAAATCCTATAACCTTTTCTTCTCCCTTCTTTTTAAATTTATTTCCACTATGTTAATTAAATCACCATAAATTTCTAGACTAACTTGGGTAATTTTTTTTTATTATTTGGGATATCCATTGCAACCATTAATTAATATAGTTTAGGTCACAATGCTAAAATTATCCTTTATATAAGGCAATCATTAAAAACTATTATGCCAAATTATATGGCAATAAATATGGCATTTGAAGTGATATGGATGAATATTTACAAAATATATATATATATATATATATATATATATATATATATATATATATATATATATATATATATAAATTGCCTAGACTAACAGAGGAAGAAATAGAATACCTAAGCAACCCCATATCAGAAAAAGAAATTGAACAAGCCATCAAAGAACTCCCTAAGAAAAAGTCCCCAGGACCAGATGGATTCACAAATGAATTATATCAAACTTTCAAAGAACAACTAATCCCAATATTATACAAACAAACAAAAAGAAAACTTGAAAAAAATTCTGGGAAGAAGGAAAAAAAGAAAAAATCACAACTCACAACAGGTTCTTTTAGTGATCCATGTCATATAAGTGTACAACAATTACTCACTAACCCAGTTTAGTAGTCTGTACTACACTAAGTTGTCACATCATAAGAGAAAATAGAAAAAAATACTAGATATCGAGACAAATAAGAAATAGTTCCCTGGTTCAACCCTTTTCTTTATTTTTTCAGGATAATGGAGCCAGTACAAATGATGTCATATGCTTGATATAGATTATGGTAGAAGGAAGTCCTGCATTTAACACATGTTAAATAGCAACAACCTGGAGTATCACACATGATCAAGTCATTGTGTTTTTTTGTACAGAATGTCATCAATCCCCATAGGATTGGTTTGGTTTCTTTCACCTTTTTGTGCTTGTTTGGCATTTTGAAAGTCAAGTTCTTTACTCGCTTGTGGTTCGTTTGTCTTTGAATTAAACATAGTCATCGAGCTAAAGTCTCATAATAGTTAAACAACTAGTGGCAGGTTGCAAAAGTACAAAGCTTTTGGGGAATGTTTTTATATGCTAGGTAAATGGATATCCTAGCTAATGCTATTGCAAAAAGTAAATATAGTTTAAAATTTTTTCAATCCTAGTGACATGTGTGTCAAAAGCAAAAAAAAAATGAGAAAAGAAGGAAAAACTCAAATACTGAATGACACATGTGAGAAGAAAATAAAATGTTAAAATTGTGTATATTTCACAATTACAGAGGTAAACTACAGGGATAGTTTTCAAAAAATAAGATTCATTTCCTCTTTGCCTTACCATGATCCAAAATGTGAGTGCAAATGAGGTAAACAAAGCAATAACACATTCATGAAAATACAAAAAAAAATTAGTAAAAGTACAAAATGTTACAAAAGGCATATCAGGTCAATATAGGTCATTAATACAGATTTTCTTTGTAGCAGTCCAGCCGATATGTATAATTAAGAGGCAAGATTGTGTGTGGGCACATGGCCATTCTGCGCATGGCAATGAACTCTGTTCCCAGCATGGCTAAGGTTAGGGCACGAAACCTTGCTTCCCTTTGTCTTACTCACCTGGGATAAAAGCCCACCTTCACCTTGTCGCAATTTGCAATTATCCAATGGCAATACACTATGTAACTTATCAATATGTATTGAGTACATTTGCGTATCAAAGAGATTAAAAAGGGAGCTTGCAGCCATCTCAATCCTTCTCTTGGAGATCTGACAAGATTGCTTAACACTGTCTTTCCACTTTTCTCTCCTCTCTATCTCTACTTGAAACCTGGCCTTTGGCCAGGTGTCTCTTTCTTTTCCAATGCTAACACCTAGCACTCTAATTCCTCCTATTATTCTCTATTCATTCTCCTAGCTAAGCTATATCATCCTCTGACCAGTGAAGTGTTAAATTGGGATCTTTGGACGGGAATTAGCCTTTCAGAGATGTCCACTGATCGGGGCATGGCTGCAGCTCTATGATAATTAATAAGGCCTGTTCTGTGACTCATTTCTGACATCTCGAACTCGGCTCCAACACGCCCTTTGTGGAATCCAAAACTTCTATCCTTTTTCTATCTTCCTACCTTGTGGCTTCTCACGGGTCGGGAAACCACATTCTTCTATAAGGTAGTACATGTGTTGCCCTACAAGGCAATTTGTGCAAATACAAGGATCAATAAAATAAATTGCAACAAAATAATATAAATCCAGCAATAAAGAAGTCCAATCACAATCAATAGTCAAATACAATCAGTGTAAGCAATTATTCACCATCAACAGAAGATACTTATTTTACATGGCTACAATGAATCCATGAGTCCCTCTCTCCAATTTTTATGGCTGTTGATATAGTTAATAGCACCTGCAATGGTCCATCATAAGCAGGTTCAGTCAACCCAGTACCTTAAAATTTTTTTATGTACAAACTATCATCTGGCTTTAAATCATGAAGTGAGAAATCAATGGGGCCTGCTTGAACAGCAGATCCAGAGCCATGGAATTTTTTCAGTTTGGTTTGTAATTGTCTGATATATGTGGCAATGGTTGTATCTCTTCCTAACAGTGAGGTAATGGCAGGGTCAAATGGTTGTGCGTGAATATGTGGACTTCAAAATAGCATCTCAAATGGTGAGGTGTGTAAATCACCTCTGGGTTTGCTTCTGAGATAAAATAAGGCCAGAGGTAGAATTTCAGGCCACTTTAAATGAGTCTCCATGCATAATTTGCCAATCATGGCTCTAAGTTCTTTATTCATTTGTTAAACTTGGCCAGAGTTCTAGGGATGACATGGTGTTATGAAATTTAGGAGTTATCCCCAGACATGAATAAATCTGAGATAACACCAAATTGGTAAAATGAGTTTTTTTTTCCAAATCAATACTTGTTGACAGGCAAAAATGAAGAATAATTTCTTTCAAAAGGATTTTAGTAATAAAAGCCGCTGTGGCATGAGAAGTAGGAAATGCTTCAGGCTACCTGGTCAGTTGATCAACTATGACCAGACAAAATTTATACTCTCTAGCTTTTGGCATAGAGATAAAATTAGTTTGTAGGTGATCAAACAGTATATAAGCAAGAAGACATCCACCAAAGGCTTTTCCTCAAAAAGCATGTTGATTAAAGACCTGGCAGGTAGGACAAGCTATACATACTTTGTAGGCAATTGTAGTTATTCCTGGTGCTATCCATACTCTTCTAACAAAGTCTACAATGCCTTGGGTGCCAAAATGACCATGTTTATGAAGAGAGTGATAAATCTGGTTATAGAAAGCTCTAGGGAGTAAGGGTTTGCCATCTGATGATACTCATACTCCATTTATCCGTTTTGCTTTAAATTTCTTCTTCCATTTTTCCACTTCCTTGTCATTATAAGAAAGGGATAGAGCCAAATCATCAGTAATTGTTAGTGGCATGATTAATTCAGAGCCTTCTAAGGCTACTAGTTTTGTTGTGATATCTGCTTGGTTATTTCCCCAGGAGACAGGGTCAGTGCCACCTGCATGTGCAGACAGAGAATAGAAGCTATAGCTTTGGGGAGCTGGATGACAGAAAGAAGTTCAGTAATAAGGTTTTAATTGGCAATACATTTTCCATATGATGTTAAGAATCCCCTCTGAAGCCATAGCATGCCAAAGGCATGACAAAGGCCAAAGGTGTAGCAAGAGTCTATGAAAATTGTGACTCTTTTTATCCTTTGTAATAAAACAGGCCTGTTTCAAATCTATGAGTTCTGCATCCTGTGTGTTTACATTTGAGGTCAAGGAAGATGATCACAAAGTATCAAATTCAGTAACTACTGCAGCTCCTGTATAGTGCCCACCATCGCTCATAAATGAAGAAACATCTGTAAATAATATTAAATCCGATTCATCCAAAGGGATGTCCAATAAATCATTACAAGGTTTATCAACAGTGGACACTAAAGATGTACAATTGTGTAAAGGTTCTCCATAAATTGGCAAATCAGGGAGCAAGGTTGCAGAATTAAGAATTCACAGCATTTTAGTGTGTTATGTTCAATATTTAATAGGGTTATCTCATACCTGGTAATTCCTTTCATCAGTAAATACCTTCATGCTATGTCTTAATAACAATGCCTCAATCTTGTTAATTTTTTTTTTATCTCTGGTTGGTCTGAATATATTAATTTGGTGGTCATCAGGGATTTAATTTTTAAATCCCAAAATGAATTTCTAAAGTAAATGTAATTTATGGTAGTTTGTTTTACAATAGAGGGAAGATATTAAGGAATGAGATAAAATGAGAGAGAGAGAGAGAGAGAGAGAGAGAGAGAGAGAGAGAGAGAGAGAGAGAGAGAGAGAGAGAGAGAGAGAGAGAGAGAGAGAGAGAGAGAAAGTAATCAGGGAAAAGAATCTAAAGATGATGGGCCTTTCTCGGAGGTTCACACCTCCATAAAGGCAGGGAAACTAAGTCAGCCTTTAACTCACCATGGTGACTGTCTAAGAGGAAAACAGTCTGATGCCTCTTGCACTAGCTCCTCCAGGGTCGAGTTCCACAGCCAAATCTGAGTGTCTGTCTTCCAGTCTCTCCTCCAAGTGATTCTTCTTCATTCCAAGCTTGAGAGACTGATCCTCCAGGCCAACTCTGAGTTAGAGTTCTTTGATCTATCGCCTCTGTGGTCCTCTATTTAAACATCTTTTTCTCTTGTGTCACCTCCCCTAAATTTTACATCTATCAGTCACAGCAGATGCTCCTCTCCAGGACTTCCCACTCAATGTATGAAATGGGTGTTCACACCTTTTTTGGTTAGATTATAACTTTTTTGGTTATATCACACCTTTTGTAGTTAGTTTGCACCTTTAGTAGTTAGTGCTCACCTTTAGTGGTTAGTTACTTTTTTTGTAGATTAAAATGGGTAGATCTACTTCAAATACAGAGTTAACACTTTGGGGGATTAAAATCTAAAAATAGACTGGGGACTACAATTCAATCTTCTCAATTAAGGAAGAGCTAAGTACCTTCGTTGTTACAATCAGGACATAGCTAAATCCAATCTTCACAAACTCATGTGGGCACATTATGGTCAGAGGGCATCCCAATACCATATCAGCAGATTTGGTTAACAGTAAATCTATGGCAGCTGCTCCTCTAAGGAATGGTGGTGCTCCAGCAGCTAGTAGGTCAAGCTGGGCTAAATAATAGGCTATTTGGCATCGAGCAGGTCCCAAAAGTTGAATTAGAACACTTGAAGCTACCCATTTTTGTTCATGGACATATAACGTAAATAGTTTATCATAATTTGGTATGCCTAGAGCAGGGGCAGACAGGATAGATGGTTTTATATTTGAAGGAGCTGTTAGGTGTTCTGTTTATAATTTAAGTGGTTCAGGAACTGAGGTTTTTCTGAGTGTTACAAGGGGCTTAGTGATTTCCCCATAGCAAGGAATCCACTGCTGACAAAATTCTGTTGCTCTAAGAATAGCTCTCAATTGATTTATAGTGGCAGGAGCACTTAAGTTTTGGACATTTTCAATACACTTGGGAGAAATTAAACTGGACCCTGCAGTCAAAATGAAGCCTAAATATTTTACCTTGGGGAGACATCACTAAACTTTGTCCTTGAAGACCTTGTGGCCTCTCTTATGTAGCTCTAAGAGGAGATGTTTGCTATCCATTTGGCATGCTTCATCATTTGGTGAGGTCAAGAGTAAATCATCCATATGTTGAATGAAAAGACTGTATTTAAATTTTATGGCATCTGTATCAGCAGTTAAGAATTGTAGGTACAGAGCAGGGCTGTCCAGGAACCCTTGGGGCAGATGATAAATTATATGTCTGGAGTTCTCATGTATGGGTATAGAGAAGAAAGCTAAGCAGAAGTGTATTACTGTAAAGTATGTAGCTGTGCTAGGAATAGAAGAAATAACAGTATTTATGTTGGAAACTACAGGGTCTCTCTTTATAAGGTGATTGTTCACAGCTCTCAAATCCTGGACAAAACAATAAAGATGCTTGCCACTGGGCTCCACTTTTGGTTTTTTAACAGGCAGAATGGGTGTATTGTATTCAGATTCATAGGGAATTATGATGCCTTGGTGAATTAGTGAATTTATTACTGGTGTATTGCCATCAATTGCCTTCTTCAAAGGAGGGTACTGAGGAATGGAAGAAGGAGGACTAGATTTTATTTGAATTTTGACAGGGACACCCAATTTAAGTAGGCCAATATCAGAAGATGTGGCGCAGAGAAACTTAGGTATATCAGTTGGGATCTCAAAAATAGGAGTCTCCTTTATTGAGAAAATCTCTTGAGATATACAGGCTCTTGAGAGACAATCTCTAAGAAGGTCTTTCAAGGGAGGCTGACTCTGGCTGGAACTCCCTCTGAGGAGACTCTGTCCCTCTGAATCCTCACTTGAACAGATCTTATGGTGATTAGGACTAACTGATCTTTTCTTTTAGGGCTTAGGCCTGGGTTGGCCAGGGCTGCCTGGGCCAGCCTATTCTTTTCTCGTTTATTTCCTTTCTCTCTCTCTCTCTCTCTCTTTCTTTGATTCCTCATTGTATTAATTAATTAAAATTCTTTATAAAACCCAGTTGACTTGGGTATATTCATAATTGGGAATATTTCCCTGGCAACCACCTTATATTTGATTTAAAAACAAGACACTGTAGTGAAAACATATTTTCTGAGGTCACAACTTATTCACCCACTCTTATATTTATCGCAATTTATATCTTCAACCATTTTAAATCTTACAGTTTATGGCTGAACACGAAAGTGGTGAGAAAACCCTCAAAAAGCTTCTGTGAAATCTCTTTCCTTTCTCTCTTTATTACTTGCTCTATCAATCAGTTTTCTTTTCTTTTTTAACTTGGCTTCAAAAATACAGCTGCAAGAATGGGTGAGTAAAAAACCTTTTTGATTCTCCTTAAATTAAGTTGTTTTAGATCTTAGCAACCAGGCCCTAAGGTCCTGGCTAGCAACTGCCTAAATTAGGACTAGAAAAACCTGGGAAAGCTCTTGTCCTTGTCCTGCTTCCCACGAGTTTACTTTAGAAATATGGAGTTACAGACAGTTCAGAACTTAGTTAACAACTGGTGTTTCAGTAAATACTTTGTTCTTTTCTTAGTACAAGCATTGGTCTACAACTTACTTAACAGCTGGCTTATCAGTCCCATGACCAATCATATAAATACAGATTTTCTTGTCTCTCTGAAAGGGCTCATCCCATGGAACTTATGGAAAATTTAATCGACATACTACTTTGCCTTGAATTTTTGATTGCTTTAATTGTAATATTGTATTTCCTTGAAGAACTCATTTCTCAATCAAACCCTCTAATATCCAACAACTTGTAGAACTAAATACTCGGCAGGAGCTTATAGAGGAGCTTAAGGAGGGACGTCATGGGGAGATCTTAACTTTTATGAGAAGTATTAAAAGAGAGTTAAGAACATTATCAGAAACTCTGGACACAGCTCCCCCCTGCCCCCTTGGCCTCAGAAAACCCTAATTCTAACACATCCTCAAATCTAAGTACACACCCCACCCATGCTTCCGACCCTACACAATCAACTCTAAGTTCACACCCTACCAATACTTCTGATCTTAATCCCTCTACTTCACACTTTACTGATTCCTCCAATCCAAACACCTCTGTATCCTTTCACACTTCTTCCTTGGCTCCTCCTTCTCACATTACACAATCCACTTTAAGTTCACATTCCAACCTAAATTCACACCCTACCTCTGATTTTTCTGGCACTATGGGACAACAACAAACCCTATCCTTAAATGTGCCCAACTCTTCTCTATCTCATACTTACCCCACTGAGAATGGAGCAAGAAGCCTAGAAACAGGAGTATCAAATAATTTAGATAGCTTATTTCCTTTAAGGGAAGTACCTACTTTTAATAAAGATGGAAACTTGGTATCTGTGAGACATCATACACCTTTTAGCCCTGAGGATTTTAAAAAAATTGGAGGAAGATATGCCATCATTTGAGGACAAACCAAAATTAATTATAAAAAAATTAGAGAACATATTCAGAACTTTTGACCCCACTTGGTTGGATGTTGAGAATTTATTAGAAGCATTATTAACAAAGAGAGAGAAAAATAATATTGTCTCTCTGGCTAATGAAAAGCGAGGTAAAAAAGGAAGTTATTGGCAAACTGAAGATCCACATTGGAACCCCATGTTGAACTAGATCACACAAAACAAAACCAGGCCAGAGAAGCATTATTTTTTTTAAATAATATTTTATTTGATCATTTCCAAGCATTTTTCATTAAAGACAAAGATCATTTTCATTTCCTCCCCCCCACCCCCCATAGCCAATGCATGATTCCACTGGGTGTCACATGTGTTCTTGATTCGAACCCATTTCTATGTTGTCAATATTTGCATTAGAGTTTCGTTTAGAGTCTCTCCTCTGTCATGTCCCCACAACCGCTGTAGTCAGGCAGTTGCATTTCCTTGGTGTTTCCACTCCCATAGTTTATCCTTTGCTTATGCATACTGTTTTTTCTCCTAGATCCCTGCAGATTGTTCAGGGACATTACACCACCACCAATGGAGAAGTCCATTACATTCGATTATACCACAGTGTATTAGTCTCTGTGTACAATGTTCTCCTGGTTCTGCTCCTCTCTCTCTGCATCACATACTGGAAGGTTGTTCCAGTCTCCATGGAATTCCTCCACTTTATTATTCCTTTTAGCAAAATAGTATTCAATCACCAACATATACCACAATTTGCTCAGCCATTCCCTAATTGATGGGCATCCCCTCACTTTCCAGTTCTTGGCCACCACAAATAGCGCAGCTATGAATATTTTTGTACATGTCTTTTTGTCCATTGTCTCTTTGGGGTACAGACCCAGCAGTGCTATGGCTGGATCAAAGGGTAGACATTCTTTTGTTGCCCTTTGGGCATAGTTGCAAATTGCCCTCCAGAATGGTTGGATCAATTCACAACTCCACCAGCAATGAATTAATGTCCCTAATTTGCCACATCCCCTCCAGCATTCATTACTTTCCATAGCTGTCATGTTAGCCAATCAGCTAGGTGTGAGGTGATACCTCAGAGTTGTTTTGATTTGCATCTCTCTGATTATAAGAGATTTAGAACACTTCTTCATGTGCTTATTAATAGTTTTGATTTCTTCATCTGAGAACTGCCTATCCATGTCCCTTGTCCATTTATCAATTGCAGAATGGCTTGATTTTTTGGACAATTGATTTAGCTCTTTAAAAATTTGAGTAATTAAAACTTTGTCAGAGGTTTCTATGAAGATTTTTTCCCAATTTGTTGTTTCCCTTCTGATTTTAGTTACATTGGTTTTGTTTCTACAAAAGCTTTTTAATTTGATGTAGTCAAAATTATTTATTTTACTTTTTGTGATTCTTTCTATGTCTTGCTTGGTTTTAAAGCCTTTCCCCTCCCAAAGGTCTGACATGTATACTATTCTCTGTTTACCCAATTTACTTATGGTTTCCTTCTTTATGTTTAAGTCATTCACACATTTTGAATTTATCTTGGTGTAGGGTGTGAGGTGTTGATCTATTCCTAGTCTCTCCCACACTGTCTTCCAATTTTTCCAGCAGTTTTTATCGAATAGTGGATTTTTGTCCCAAATGCTGGGATCTTTGGGTTTATCATATATTATCTTGCTGAGGTTGCTTTCCCCCAGTCTATTCCAATGATCTTCCTTTCTGTTTCTTAGCAAGTAACAAATTGTTTTGATGACTGCTGCTTTGTAATATAGTTTAAGGTCTGGGACTGCAAGGCCCCCATCATATGTGTTTTTTTTTTTCATTATTTCCCTGGATATCCTTGATCTTTTGTTATTCAAAATGAATTTTGTTATGTTTTTTTCTAAATCAGTAAAGAAATATTTTGGGAGTTCAATGGGTATGGCACTAAATAGATAAATAAGTTTGGGTAGGATGGTCATTTTTACTATATTGGCTTGTCCTATCCATGAGCAGTTAATGTTTCTCCAATTGCTCAAGTCTAGTTTTAATTGTGTGGAGAGTGTTTTGTAGTTGTGTTCATATACTTCCTGTGTTTGTCTTGGGAGATAGATTCCTAGGGATTTTATTTTGTCTAAGGTGATTTTGAATGGAATTTCTCTTTCTAGTTTTTGCTGCTGAGCTGTGTTGGAGATATATAGAAAAGCTGATGATTTATGTGGGTTTATTTTGTATCCTGCAACTTTGCTAAAGTTGTTGATTATTTCAATTAGCTTTTTGGTTGAATCTCTAGGATTCTTTAAGTAGACCATCATATCATCTGCAAAGAGTGATAACTTGGTCTCCTCCTTGCCTATTTTGATGCCTTCAATTTCTTTTTCTTCTCTAATTGCTACTGCTAGTGTTTCTAGTACAATGTCAAATAGTAGAGGTGATAATGGGCATCCTTGTTTCACTCCTGATCTTATTGGGAATGCATTTAGTTTATCCTCATTGCAGATGATATTAGCTGATGGTTTTAGATATATACTGTTTATTATTTTTAGGAAAGACCCTTCTATTCCTATGCTTTCTAGTGTTTTTAATAGGAATGGGTGTTGTATTTTATCAAAGGCTTTTTCTGAGTCTATTAATTTAATCATGTGATTCTTATTGGTTTGCTTGTTGATGTGGTCAATTATGTGGATGGTTTTCCTAATATTGAACCAGCCCTGCATCCCTGGGATAAATCCTACTTGATCATGGTGGATGACCCTTCTGATCAATTGCTGGAGTCTTTTTGCTAGTATCCTATTTAAGATTTTTGCATCTATATTCATTAGGGAGATTGGTATATAGTTTTCTTTCTCTATTTTTGACTTGCCTGGTTTTGGAATCAGTAACATGTTTGTGTCATAAAAGGAGTTTGGTAGAACTCTCTCTTTTCTTATTATGTCAAATAGTTTGTATAGTATTGGGATTAACTGTTCTCTGAATGTTTGATAGAATTCACTGGTGAATCCATCAGGCCCTGGGGATTTTTTCTTAGGAAGTTCTTTGATGGCTTGTTGGGTTTCATTTTCTGATATGGAATTATTTAAGAATTCTATTTCTTCTTCTGTTAGTATAGGCAGTTTGTATTTTTGTATATATTCATCCATATCACCTAAATTGGTGTATTTATTGCCATATAATTGGGCAAAGAAATTTCTAATGATTGCCTTAATTTCCTCTTCATCGGAGGTGATGTCCCCCTTTTCATTTTTGATGTTGTTAATTTGCTTTACTTCTTTGCTTTTTTTAATTAGATTGACCAGTACTTTGTCTATTTTGTTTGTTTTTTCAAAGTACCAGCTTCTTGTCTTATTTATTAAATCAATAGTTCTATCACTTTCAATTTTATTAATTTCTCCCTTAATTTTTAGGATTTCTAATTTGGTTTTCTGCTGGGGGTTTTTAATTTGATTGCTTTCGAGTTTTTTCAATTGCATTTCCAATTGATTGATCTCTGCTCTCCCTAGTTTGTTGATATATGCACTCAGGGATATGAATTTACCTCTGATTACTGCTTTGGCTGCATCCCAAAAGGTTTGAAATAATGTCTCACCACTGTCATTTTCCTCGATGAATTTATTGTTTCTATGATTTCTTCTCTAACAAAACGATTTTGGAGTATCATGTTGTTTAATTTCCAACTAGTTTTTGATTTGGTTTTCCATGTACCTTTACTGATCATTATTTTTATTGCCTTGTGATCTGAGAAGGCTGCATTTATTATTTCTGCTTTTCTGCATTTGTGTGCCATGTTTCTGTTTCATAATGTATGGTCAATTTTTGTGAATGTGCCATGTGGTGCTGAGAAGAAGGTCTATTCCTTTTTATCCCTATTTATTTTTCTCCACATGTCTATTAATTCTAATTTTTCTAAGATTTCATTCACTTCTTTCACCATTTTCTTATTTATTTTTTGGTTTGATTTATCTAAATTTGATAATGGTTGGTTTAAGTCTCCCACTAATATGGTTTTACTGTCTATTTATTCCTCCAATTCTCCTAGTTTCTCCATTAGAAATTTTGGTGCTATATTATTTGGTGCATACATCTTGATTAGTGATATTTCCTCATTGTCTAAAGTCCCTTTTAACAAAATATAATTACCTTCCCTATCCCTTTTGATCAGGTCTATTTTTGCTTTGGCTTTATCAGATATCATGATTACCACTCCTGCCTTCTTTCTGTCAGTTGAGGCCCACAAGGTGTTACTCCATCCTTTAATTCTGACCTTGTGGGTGTCAACCCGCCTCATGTGTGTTTCTTGAAGACAACATATGGTAGGGTTTTGGATTCTAATCCATTCTGCTTTTATGGTGAGTTTTATGGTGTTTTATGGGTGAGTTCATCCCATTCACGTTCAAAGTTATGACTGTCACTTGTGGACTCCCTGGCATTTTGTTATCCTTCCCTAATTCTAACCTTTCTTCTTCGGCTCTAACTTTTAGTCCTGTGATTTCCTTTAAATCTGTCCCCCTTGTCCCCTCCCTTGATATGTTTCCCTTTCTCGTCCCTCTGTTTTTGTTCCCTCCCCCTCCCCCCTCTTCTTCCCTCCCTTTTTTGTGTTCCTTTCCCCCTACCCCCCCTTGGTTTTCCCTTCTCCCTACCCTCGTTGGGTAAGATAGAATTCAAGATCCCAATGGATCTGGATGTTTTTCCCTCTCAGAGTTGGTTTCCCTGAGAGTAAGGTTTAAGTAAAAACTCTCTTCCTCTCCTTCATATAGGAGTTTTCTTCCCCTCTCTTTCCCATGTGGATCTTTGTGTGAGAATGGTTATTCTATTTGGTCTTTCTTTTCCCCCTATTTACACATTACATTTTCCCCACCTGTTGGTATACATAGATTGATATAAATGTAGTCCTTATAGAAGAGAGTTTGAGTAAAAGAAGAAGATAACATTTTTCTCCTTTTCTCTTTCCTTCATATTTACCTTTTCAGGTATTCCATGCTCTTTGATTTTCGATATCAAACTTTCCACAGAGCTCTGGTCTTTTCATTGCAAAAAAGTTGGAAATCTTCTATTTTGTTGAATGGCCATACTTTCCCTTGGAAGTATTTAGTCAGTTTTGCTGGATAGCTGATTCATGGTTGAAGACCCAGCTCTCTTGCCTTTCTGAAGATCATGTTCCATGCCTTATGATCATTCAGAGTGGAATGTGCAAGGTCTTGTATGACCCTGATTGGCATTCCTTTATATCTAAATTGTCTTTTTCTGGCTTCTTGCAGGATTTTTTCTTTTGTTCGAGAGTTTTGGAATTTGGCAATTACATTCTTGGGAGTTGTCTTTTGGGGGTTTAGTGTAGAGGATGTTCTGTGAGCTCTGTCAGTGGCTGTATTGACCCCTTGTTTTAGAATCTCTGGGCAATTTTCTTTGATTATCTCTTGTATTACAATGTCAAGTTTGCTGTTTATTTCTGGCTTTTCTGGAAGTCCCATTATTCTTAAATTATCTCTTCTCCCTCTATTTTCAAATCTGTCACTTTGTCAGTGAGATATTTTTTTCTCTTCTAATTTCTTGGTCTTTTGGTTTTGCTTTATTAGTTCTTGCTTCATAGCCTGGTTTTCCTTTTCACTTTGGTCAAACTGGTTTTGTAGATGCGTGAATTTCTTTTGCATTATTTCCCACTTTTCCTCCCAGAAGGCTTCCATCTTTTTGATCATTTCAGATTCAAATTCTTCATGGGTTTGTGGAGGGTTTCCATTTGTATGGAGTTTCCATTTCCTTTGGAAGGTTTCGGAGCATTTTCTTGTGTTTCCTCTTCTATCTCCTATGTGTTTTGTATTTTTGCTCCATAAAATGTGTCCAACGTCACCCCCTTCTTCTTGTTTTTTTTTTTTTTTATTTTGGGACTTTTGTGCTTCTGTGGAGTTTTCTATCTCTATCTGAGTGGGGGGGGGGAATTATCTTTTCTTATCTCTGTCTGGTGTTCAGAGGTTTTAGCCCTAGGCAGTTTGTCCGTTCGATGCAGTTGTTGTTCTGTCTTCCTGGGAAGCCAGGAGTTGCTGGTATGTCCCTGTTACTGCCCTCCTCTCTTTGGTACCCTCCTGATGCTTCTCCGTTGCCTTACTTCCACTCTCTAAGCCTAGCTTGGCCCTTGTTCCTGTGCCTTAGCCGACCAGTGCCTGCACTCTGTGGGGGGAGGGGCCGCAGCTTCCCAGAGCTCTGAGGGCTCCTAATGAGATTAGCTTTCCCTGGATTGAATTGAGTGTGCCCTGAGGCAGGGACTTGATACTTGGATGGAGGGATCCAGCCAGGGGGTTATAAGCTCCCCCCATCTCTCTGTTTCCCTGCTGTCTGGGTGCCCCCTAGACTGGGTTAGGTTGTTTTCAGGATGTGGCCTTCAGAATAGCCGGCTCCCGAGGCCCTTTTGCCAGTCCTGAGGGTTGCTGTTGTTTCAGAAGACCCCTGTTCTCTGAGGGGGAGGGGCCGTGGCTTCCCGGAGCTCCGAGGGCTCCTCCCAGGGGGTTACAAGCTCCCCCCATCTCTCTGTTTTCCTGCTGTCTGGGTGCCCCCTCGACTGGGTTAGGTTGTTTACAGGAAGTGGCCTTCAGAATAGCAGGCTGTGGGGCTCTGAGGTTGCCTCTGCTGCCTCGGACTCAGTCTCGGCACTCTGGGTTGGGGGGGATTGGTCCTAGGACCTTCCTTCTGCCTATACCATAGGTCCAAGTGGTCTCGGGTTCTGGCTTTTGGGGTGGGGCCTTGCCTTTTGATCCATGTCCAGGTCCAGGAGGAGGACTCCCAGAGTCTATGCTGTTGATTGTTTTGAATTTTGGTGTCCTAGGAGCATTCGGTTTGAGATCGGTAAGGAAGGGTTTCAGGAGATCTAAATTTTAGCTTTCTCTAAGCCGCCATCTTGACCGGAATTCTCCAGAGAAGCATTATTGACAGCCATGAGAGATTGCTCTGATAGAACTGAAAAATAGTCAAAATTTGAAAGAACCCGACAAGATATTGATGAAACATCCTCCCAGTTTATGGACAGACTTATTGACATAGGGAATACATATATGGATATTGATTTATCCAGAGAAAGAGACATTAGACAAATACATAGCCAATTTGTTAAGAATTTTTGTTCAGTGGTAAAAGACTACTTTAGAACTAGCTGTCCTAATTGGGACTCTATGGACCTAGAAGAATTGAGAAGAGTAGCAACCTATGTTTATAAAGGTCATGTAAAAAGACCTGAGGAAGATGATACATCAGTGGAAGATTTAAAGAAAGAAATTGAAATGTTAAAGAGACAATTGAAAAATAAGGGAGAGACTATTGCCCCTTTGTGGGAATTCACAAATAAATCAGTAACCTGCCACTTCTGTGAGAAGAAGGGCCACAAAATGATGGAATATAGAACCTTCCTTAAGATGATTGGAAGAAATACACAGTTTAATAATAGTTTTAGAAATAATAACTATAGAAATGATGATAATGGTCATAGAAACCAGAATTTTAGAAATTTTAGAAATTATAATAATGATTATGGAAATAACTATAATGAATATAGAAATAAGAACTTTAGAAACCAGAATTATAGAAATAGGAATTTGGGAAAATAATGACAATGCGCAAAATTAAGAAAATTATAATGATAATAACCAACAACAAAATATAAGAAATGGAGCTGGTCCAAAAAATAGTCGAGGTGCCCTTCAAGGGGGTGACCAAGGAATATCCCAAGCACAATGATGGTGTTTGGGGGGGGGCTGGGGCACAGGAATCAGAGGATACAACTTTGATTTTCCAGACCCTGATGTCCTACTACACGTTGTCCCTATCCACTGCCCTCCCCATACTAATGAACCCCATGTTACCTTAAAGGTGGGTAACACTTATTATGATTGTCTCTTAGACACTGAAGCTACCAGGTCTGTATTGAAGAATGTACCAGATTTAAATTGTTATTCCATTGATTCGCAAAGTGTAGTGGGAGTATCCGGAATATGCCAAAGAGTTGGAAAAACTTGCCCCTAGAATGGAGTCTGTAGGACCCCTAGAGGTACAACACTCCTTCCTTTTGATGCCTGACTCCCCTTTAAATTTACTGGGTAGAGACCTTCTATGCAAACTCAGAGCCACAATAATTTGCTCACCAGATGGTTCTTTATCATTGCAAGTACCAGAGGAATCTTTAAATTTATTCCCTGTATTTCTCTTGGAGAACCAGGAGGCAAAAGAGCCTCCCACTTTGGAAATACCTAAGGATATACCTGAATCTCTTTGGGCCACAACTTCTTCTGATGTAGGCTTACTTAAATTTGCTGTTCCTGTGCAGATAAAAACTAAATCTAGCCCCCCTCCTTCCATTCTCCAGTATCCCCTCTCAAAGGGGGCAATTGAGGGTATTACACCAGTTATTAACTCATTAATTGATCAGGGAATAATAATCCCTTGCAAATCAGAATACAACATGCCCATCCTGCCAGTTAGAAAAACAAAAAGAGGGCCCGATGGCAAGTACCTCTATAGATTCGTACAGGATCTGAGGGCAGTGAATAATCACGTTATAAAGAGACACTTCATAGTTTCTAACAAAAATACTATTATTTCCTCTAATCCTAGCACAGCTACATACTTTACAGTAGTTGACATCTGCTCAGCTTTCTTTTCCATACCTATACATGAGAACTCCAGGAATATTTTTGTTTTCACCTGAAAGGGCTCACAATATACATGGAGTCGGCTGCCACAGTGTTATGTGGAAAGTCTGAGTTTATTTGAGCAAATTTTGAGCCAAGACACAGACAATATTACATTTTAAAATAGCAAATTAATCAAATATGTAGATGATCTACTCTTGGCTTCAACAGACACAGAAACTTGTCAAGAAGAAAGTAAACACCTTCTTTTGGAATTGCACAAAAGAGGACATAAAATCTCAAAGGATTAGGTTCAGTGGTGTCTCCCTAAAGTAGAATATTTAGGATTCATCCTGAATGCTGGTGCTCATTATATTTCTCCAAAATGAATTGAGAATATTCAAAATTTAAGAGATCCTACTACTAAGAAGCACTTGAGAGCAATTTTGGGAGCAACCGGGTTTTGCAGACAATGAATTCCTTGCTATGGGGAAATTACTAAACCCCTTATAGCATTAACAAAGGATTTGGTTCCTGAACCCCTCAAATTAGAGCCTGAACACTTGTCAGCTCTATCAGATCTAAAAATGACTATCATGTCTGCCCCTGCTCTAGGCATCCCAGATTACAACTAGCCATTTACTTTGTATGTGCATGAGCTAAAAGGAGTAGCTTCTGGCGTGTTAACTCAGACTTTGGGACCTTCTCAGCACCCAATTGCTTATTATTCTGCTCAACTGGACCCAGTAGCAGCAGGAGTACCACCATGTCTTAGAGGAGTAGCTGCTACAGCCTTACTAGTGACAAAAACTGTTGATCTAGTATTGGGATGTCCATTAACAATTATGTACCCACATGAGGTAGAAGCATTGTTGATAAAACATAGAACACAGGCATTCTCGAATCAGAGAATTACAAGATATGAAATAACCTTGTTAAATAGTGAAAACATCACTTTGAAATGTTGTACTACTCTTAACCCTGCCACCTTCCTTCCAGATTTACCAACTTCAGGAGAACCATTACACAATTGTGAAACATTAGTGTCCATGGCAGAAAAGCCTCAAGATAATCTATTGGACACTCCCTTAGACAATGCAGATCTGATTTTATTTACTGATGGTTCCTCTTTTATGAGGGATGGCATATGTTACACTGGAGCTGCCGTAGTCTTAGAATTTTCCAATGAATGGTCAGCTTCACTACCTTCTAAAATTAGCGCTCAAGGAGCAGAACTCATAGCTCTGAAGCATGCTTGTATAATTGCCAAGGATAAAAAGGCAACAATTTATACAGATTCTAGATATGCTTTTGGCATTTGTCATTCAGTTGGAATATTATGGCTCCAGAGAGGATTTTTAACCTCAGCTGGAAAATCTATAGCTAATGCAGAAATTATTAATGAAGTTCTTTCTGCTCTTCAGCTGCCTAAAGCCCTAGCTGTAGTTCATTGCTCTGCCCATACAGGTGGCACTGACCCTGTCTCTAGAGGAAATAATTGAGCAGATGCCACTGCAAAGCTAGCAGTCATAGAAGGACCTGAATTAATTTTGACATTAACAATCACTGATGATTTAAATTTATCACTTTCGTATAATGAAAAAGAAGTGGAAAAGTGGAAACAAAAATTTAAAGCAAAATAGATTAATGGAGTATAGGTGCCATCTGAAGGAAAACCCCTGCTCCCTAGAAGTTTCTATAAACAAATTTGCCAATATATTTATAAAAGTGGTCATTTTGGAACCCAGGGCATCGTGGAGTCTGTGAAGAGAGTATGGATAGCCCCTGGTATAACTACTATAGCCTCTAAAGTATGTTCAGCCTGCTCTACCTGCCAGGTATATAACCAACATGCATTTCGTGGAAAAGCCTTTCGTGGAAGTCCTCTGGCTTACATACCTTTTGAACATCTACAGATAGATTTCATAACAATGCCAAAGGCTGGATGTTATAAATTTTGTCTAGTAACAGTAGATCAACTAACCAGATGGCCAGAAGCATTTCCTGTGACCCAAGCCACAGCAGATTTTGTTGCAAAGATACTTTTAAAGGAAATTATTCCTCACTTTGGACTACCAGCATGTATTGATTCAGATAGAGGAAGTCATTTTACTGATTCTGTCTTAAACCAAATATATTCTTGCTTGGGGATAACTCCCAAATTCCATGTTCCATATCATCCCCAGAGCTCAGGACAAGTGGAGAGGATGAATAAAGAACTTAAAACTATGATTGGAAAACTAGGCACTGAGACACATTTAAAATGGCCTGAAATTCTCCCTCTGGCCCTATTTTATCTTAGAAGCAGGCCTAGAGGAGACCTACACATCTCATCATTTGAGATGCTTTTTGGACATCTGCCTATACAGGCTAAACCTTTTCCCCCTGCATATATCACTAATAGGGGGAGATACTACTATTGCTTTCTATATACAGGAATTATAGCACAAACTATGTGAACTTCATGAATCAGGAGCTGCAGTACAAGCCGGACCACTAGACTTTTCTCTTCATTACTTGAACCCAGGAGATAAAGTTTATATTAAGAATTTCAAGGGAACTGGAGCAACTCAGCCTTCATGGGAAGGACCATTCCAAATATTGTTAACTACTCCAACATCTATAAATATTGGAGAAAAGGACTCTTGGATTCACTGCTCACATGTGAAGAAAGCATCTTCTGCTGAGACTGATTGACTGTATCTTATCATATGTACTGGAGATAATAATCCATTGACAAGTGGATACTGTTTTTCAAAGACACATTGAATTACTAATTTTTCCTTATTTTTTATTATTGCTTTTCTTTATTTTGATTAGAATATTTTATTTTTTTCTCATTTTTTGTGCTAAAGGTACATATAATTAATATTATTTTCTGCATTAATACAACTTAAAATATATATATTCTTGCTATAATATCAATGCATACCCCAAAAGCTTTAAACTATGGGAACCTGCCATTTATTGATAAAATATTATAGGACTGTGACTAATGTTTGTATTTGATTCCAGAAAATGGGATAAAAACAAGGAGCACAGACTGCATTTCTGCTTTATTTTTTTTTTGTATGGAGGCATTGTTTGTCTTAAAAATGAAGATCAGAAAAATTAAATTTCCTAGGATTATAAGGAGTAGGAGACAATTTGGAATTTTACATGCTTCTAACTGGGCAAAAAGCAAAAGGCTTTCATGCATGGTAGCATTTATGCTGCTTAGCATTTTGATCAAAAAAGGAAAAAAATAATAATGCATATTTATTTTTTATTTATTTATTTTTCAATTGTTATTATTATAAGGGGTGGGGTAGAAGTGCAAGGGTATTTAGCTTATTCAATTTTTTATGATTTTATTGTTTTTTTAAAAGGGAATTTTTTTTAATTTAAAAAAAATTATTGATTTATTTATTGCTGCCATCTAGTGGCAGCAAACAACCACTGTAGCTAAGCAGGAAAAGGGAAAAATAAAAGAGAAGAAAATGAAAAAAATGAAAAGAAGAAAAGAGAAAAAAAATCAGCACTCAATATTGATCTCTAGTGGCCAAGAGGCAGAACTACAACTGGGAGGTTTTTAGGGGCGTGGTTTAAAAAAAAAGAGGGCTTGGACCCTCCCAACCAAAGCAAAGAATCTTGTGGAGCCTAGGGGGCAAACATCTATCCACTGGGGAAAGGGCCTTCCCTCCTGCCTTGGCTGGGGAAAGGGAAGCTTATACTCACAGCTGGAATGGAGATCAGGGCAGCAGAAGAGGCTGAAGCAGCAGCAGCAACACAGGGTGGAGACCAGGCTGGAACTAGCTCTGGCTAAGGAAAAAACCAAATCAAACCAATAACTGCTTTGGGCCGTGAGTAGGAGAAGCCAAGCCAGGTGTTATTAGGCTTCATCAGCTGGAGGACCAAGCAGCACTGGGGTGGGTCTGGGATGCCCTGGCTGAGGTAGTAGTTTGAGGTAGCAGGGGATCCCCCTTAGCTGTGGTTTGGCCAAGCTGTGAGCCAGAATGGTCAATCAGGCTGATAGGGCTGCTATCCAGGCCATGTGGCTTCTCCACCAAGTCCCCTAAATTAAGGCAGCTGGGTGAGGCAGGGTGGCTGGGGCGTAAAAATACTCAAATACTCACAGCTGCCAAAGGCTTGGAAGGTGGAAGGCAAATTAGAGGAATGAGCTACAGCTGGGTAGCTATAGAGGGGTTTTGAAAACTACCAGTAAAAGAGCAGCTTTGTTTGCAAACCAGTAGCAGTTTTAAACTGCTGAGTTGCTTTGCTATAACTGGGCTTCCATCTTTAAAGAAAAGGTAAAAGAAAAGCTGAGTTCTAGAATCCTTTCATGGTCTGCCAAAAATGTAAAAATTAAAAGTAATTTCCAGTACTCCAAGTATTATATTTAATAATATTTATTAAATATTTATCTTGAAGTATAAGGAAGTATGTAACCATGAAAATGTGGGTTTCAAGACTGTGAATTGCCAAAACTGTAAAGATAATTTTTAGTGTCTTGATTTTATACCAAAAATAAGTGGTTGCCATGGTAAAATTTCCCAAAGATGAATACCCAAGTCAGCTGAGTTTTATGGAGATTTTAATTAATACAAATAAAGGAATTAAGGGAAGGGAGAGAGACAGAGTAAGAGGAAATAATAGGAAAAGGCTAGGGCCTAGGCCAAATGGCCTAGGCCTTTCTCTTTAAGAGAGAAAACTAAGTCAGTCTTTTATCCACTCACCACAAGCTTTTGTCCCAAGCAAAACTCCAATTCCTCACTGAAATACTCAACTCCTTAACTGAGTTCAGAGAGCCAGCTATGACTCTTGACCTCCAATTCAGCTTCCAAAGCTGAACTACCCTCAGAGGCCTCAACTTCCTTCCTTTAAAAAATTTCTCTTGTGTCATCTCCCCTAAATTTTCATGTCTACAAATCACAGTAGATGCTTTTCCTAGGACTTCCTGTTCTTAGTTTTCACCACTCTTTAGTTCTCACCTTCTCTGGGTAGATTATATCTTCTGAGTACTTCACACCTCTTTGCTAAGCTTGCCCTTTGTAAGTTGCTTGACCTTTTAGTGATTAATTTGACCTTCATAGGTATTTAGCACCCTTTTGTATTAGATCTAAAAATAGACCTAGCTTAAGGTTTTGGCCTCACTATAATTATGAGTTAAGTACTTTTTCATTTTTCAGTAAAGAGTTTTATAACTTTATCTTCCTCTAAAGTATGCCTAAGTATGGGTGGAGTAATGTAAAGTTCTCAATACATTCCTGACCAAGTACCTTCTTGTTTAAAATGGGGAATAGCCTTAACCAAATGTTCCAAGATAGAGTCTGAGAAATTTTAAGATTCACAAGTAAGGCTAGCAAAAACCAAAAGCCTCTCCTCCCTCTTCCACCATGGAGCCAGCGAGAGCCCTTGTTGGCGGAAAACAGAAACTCAAAACTCCCCCCATATAAGGAGATGCACAAACAGGAAAAGGAAAAGGGGATTGTGGGAAATGTAGTCTCTAGGGTTCAAGATTCTAAATCAATACACCTGGAAGCAGACATGTTTATGCAAAGGACTTTTGGCTAGCTCATCCCAGAGATACTGTGAGAACTGGATTGGAATAAGCCAAGTGCAGATGAAGTTCAAATTTTCAAAAACACTCAGTTTCGTTCACAAAGACAATCAGTTATTTCAAATCACTCTGTTTCTTAGACTCAATCTTACATATCTTCATCACAGGTAGAAGAGTAGCTCACATATGAAGATAGTTATCAAGATAATTTACACAGAACTTAAGGTTTTATTAATGAAGGTACTTATTACATAATCATTATGTTTTACTAATTGTGCTAAACACTTGAGATAAAAATATTTGCAAATGAAATCAGTATCTGCTTTCAAAAAGATTATACTATATTGGGAGAAAACAGTACTAACTAAAAGGACTTGAAAATGGCAGGACATATGCATGGTGGTCTGATTTGGTAATGTCTGGGATGTGGTAATATGATCTGTTTCCTGGCAAAATAAGATAGTAATGATAGCTAACATTTATATGGTACCTCTTAGATTCCAGTCACTGTGCTAGTTACTTTTTAATTATTAATTCAATAACTATGAAAAGGAATTGTTATTATCATGCCCATTTTGTAGATTAGAAAATTGAGGAAAACATCTGATTCCTGTTTAGTGACTTGCTCAGGGTCCCATAGTTCATAAGTTTCTGAAACTGGATTTAAATTCAGGTCTTAATGACTACAGGTTAAGTAAGCACTGTGCCCATCTCACCAATAGCTTACTCCAGCTGCTGAAGGACCAACAGCAAGACAGACTCCGTGTTCTTGTGGAAGGTGGTGAGGCAGAAAGCAATTAATGCAGGCAGTGTAGTCTAGGTATGCTTACATACCCAGTGGTAAAGCTGAGAACTCTCTTACTTTGTCCGCAAGCTCTGGTTTATTTTGTGCCTCGCTGGGTTCAAGTACCTTATTATTTCACCTGAGAAAGTGAATGTACCTGGCTACTTGCCTAATCTTGCACAAGGGTACAATTTGGGTAGATAGAGTTAATTTCCCTCTTTTCCCTATCTTACCTATATTTCCCTGTGACATTTCTTACATTTTTAAAAATATTGTTTAGTTATTGAGAGGCAGCAGGCTATGACAACTTCCTGTCAACCTGGATTCCAATTATACCTCACAGACTTACATGCTGCATGATCTAGAGGAAGTCTCTCAGTCTTAGTTTCACCTTCTGTAAAACAGAGAAAGTAAGAGTTAACAATCGTTTAATGCTTGAAGGTTTATCACAGGGTTCAAAGAGATCTTCAAAAGATCTAAATAGACATAGGACAACAATATAAGAATGCAATTCTAGAGAAGAAAATGAAATTTTCTAGAAATTAGGTCAGATAGACCTGGTTTTAAATTCTGCTTCTGACATTAAAATCTCTGTTTCCTTATGAAATGATGGAATTAAACCTGATGTCCCCCATGGTCCCCTCCAGCTCTATCTTCCTATGAAATAACATTCCTTTCAGCTCTGTCCTCCTCTAGTCCCATGACTTTTCTATGCTTACATAATTTATAGAAATAATTATAAGGATGAAATTAATTTAGTCAAAACACTTTGTACATTTTATATTGCTACAAAAGATCAGTTATTATTATTGTTGTTATTTTGTTATTAACTATGGCACTCTAATTTAGTGTTTTATGGGTTCATTCTCTATCTCCTTAATAAGCAATAAACTCCTATAGGGCAGAGGTGATGTTTTATATTATTTTATAGCTAAATGGTAGAGTGTTAGAAAGATTTCAGTGGATAACTAGTGAATTTATTAATTCTTTATTTGAATATCTATATATATGAATGTCTATATCTATCTATGTATCACTTCATGTGTCTCTGTGTCCATCTCTGACTTTGGTTCAGGGACTTTGAATACATCAATGAAGTTCTCAGTGTTTTAGCAAGCTCTCTGAGACCATAAGCTAAAGAGATGTCAGCCAGAGAGAATAGAGGAAAATTCCTTGACTGGGAATTCCTTATACAATAAAATTGCAAGTCCAATATCAATCCCTATACAGAAAATGGGATTATCTGAATACACTTCACTTTGGGCATCCAGATACAAAGTGGCATTTATCTATTTATACAGGATTTGCATTTGTGTCATGTTCTAAACTAATATTCATTTTCTTTCTGGATTTATTATAGAATTTACAATTTGGAGACCTTGATGTTGTGACAGAAGCAAACTTTATTTTTCAAGAGGAAAACTTGTGCCTCTGGATAATTTCTAGGCTCCTGTTTATTGATTTCTTGGCTTGACTTTTTGTAGTGCCAAAGACATTTTATTCATTAGCTAAAGGAAATAAAATCCAACTAACAGCAGTGGATTGTTTGAGTATATAGTGCCAAAGTTAGTTGTTCTTTAAGATTTTTGAGAAATACCAAACACCAAAGGAGGTTCAGTTAAGAAGAATTGATGAGGAGAGAAATCATTTAAATCCTTTAAAAATAGCTTAGAATTATTCTGGTTATCGAAATAGAAGCAGGTTTAGGACTCTGACTCTAGTTTGTATACAGGGAATATTGATGTTTTCTATATGCCCTTTTAGATTTTTAAGCTGATTTTTAAGCTGTTGAAAAAAAAAGAAAGGAAGAAAAAAGAAAGAGAGAGAGAGAGAGAGGAAGAAAGGAAGGAAGAAAGAAAGAAACCTTGATTGTAACCTTTACTGTCTTTCCCTCCCTTGCCCTTCTCAAGCCCTGATTGTCCTTGACATTGGTTATTTAATCCAGTAAATATTTATTAAGTTCTTTTTATGTTCTGGGTTTTATGTTATACCTGGGGACAAAAAGGAGGAAAGAAAGACATTGAAACTACCCTTAGGAAACTTGGCAGGAGGGGAAGGATGAAACAGACAAGTTAAACAAAAATTATACTTGAAGAGATAAAGGACTACTTGATACGGAAGTTCTCTATGCCAAATTCAGTTTCTTCTCTGGAATTATAGTCTTAAAGAGGTATGTGTGTATGTAATTACAAATAACAAATGTATACATACATGTGTATATACACACATACCTCACATTGCATAGAAGGCATACATGTTCATATCACACTGAACACAATGCACACATCTGTACATGTATACCTAGATGTAATATGTTGCTGTTATGTATATGTACTTATAAACACACATATATGTGGTAAGCAAAATCAGAATAATATTTTATGGGGAGCATTAACAACTAGAGGAATTTAAAAAGGCCTCTTCCAGAAAGTGGCTCTTGAGCTTAGTCTTTAAGGGGACCTGATAATTACAACAGCTCTAGATAGAGAAGGCTAACACTCTAGGCATTGGTTATATAACCTGCACAAATTCAGGGAAACCAGAGATACTTTATACTTTGAAGAACAGGCAACTAATATATAGTATATAGATATTATTCAAGCACATTCCAATCTTCACAATTGAAGATTTTCATTTTACAAAAATTGTATCCTCCCTTAATATATGATATAAATCTATGTTGGTTAGTCATGTCATTTTTGAACTGCATGTGATTTAGTCCTTATTTACGAAAATTCACTTTTTAATGTGTTTGACATTGCTTATTTCCTTTTTCTACTGTCTCAAGGAATGAATAACATGAATTTTGAAGGAATCTTCCTTTGGATAATAATGCCCAAGGCTATGATTGATAATGCAAATTCGTCAAGACCTCTAGGAACTCCCAGGAAAAAAAAAAAAAAGGTAGTGAGCTTATGCTCTCAACTCAGGCAGGTTCTCATTTGTTACTTCTTTTCCTTTATTTTATGCCTGTTGACTGCATTATGGGCAACTGCATTTTTATATGTGGCATGGTGTGGTGTCTCTAATGTGACTCATTAGTCTACTGAGAACATATATAGCACTACAGCAAAACCAGGTTGATATTTTTAAAGCTAATGAGCCACTGATTAGCATCTGACTAACTACAGTTAGCAAGATATGTGCTCTTCCAATGATTTATGTTGATTAACGTGATACAAGATTCCTTCTCATCTTTAAAGTTAACCTTTTCTTCCAACTCTGGAAAATAATTCTTCTGATACAGCTTGTGGGCATAATAGTTGAACATAATTTGTAAATGTGAAATATAAATGTGAAATGCAAAAAAAACTTTGTAAATGTGGCATATTTATAAACAGAGATAATAATAATTAACAACAGCAATAAAACAAATGTACAAAGTTCAATAAGTTAGAAGGCAACTTGTTTATCAAAACTGGAGGCTACAGTGAGCAGTTAAAAGAACAAGAATTAGAGACATGAAATTAAAGTTCCAGTCATAGTTATTTGGGTAAAATACTTAATGTCCCTGAGTGTCAGTGTCATTATCTTATAAAACCATGGGATTGCACTAGATGGACCCTCTAACTCATCAACAGAACTGAGGATTATTTATTACTTTCATGCTAGTTTAGCCCACATGCCAATTTTGTTTACTGGGGTATGGCTGCTTTGAATGCTACAGTTTCTTGGAGTCCCAGGTGAGAGTTGAGTGCCAGGTAGAGGCTAAAGTATAATTAGTAGCCCTGAAAAGGGCTCACCAAACTCTCATTCAGGAAGTATCAGTCCTCCTTTAACATGACATGTACTAGTAGCAGTAGTAGTTGTATCAACATCATGACATTTGCATTGATATAACTCAGAGACTTGGCTTTGTGATCCTGGTCACATTTGATGCCAAATACCTTTGGCATTTCTAAGAGGCAAGACTCAAACCCATGTTTTCTTCCTTCTAGGTCAATATAGTATTTTTTTCCTTTCTTTTCCCTGAAAATAAATTCATTAAAAAGAGAACTATTGTATATTGGGAAAAGAAGTTGAGGTTTTGCAACCATTGAATATGGATTTAAATATAAAATCTACTAATTTTCTCCTGTACCACTTCAAAAAGAAATATATTGTTGGAGTAGATGCTGAGAGGATCATGGTTTTCTAGATAGTGAATTGGAAGGAAACTCATTTAGTTATTCACAATATGTTTAAGAGAATGAAGACCATAGAGAGGAAATAGTTTGTTCAAATTTATATGGAATGTGTAATGTAAGGTAGTTTAGGGGATATTATTAGATGTTTAAATGTAGAGCCTGTATAGGTAGAGATTCTTGAACCCTTAAAACTATATTACCCCAAATTTCTTTTTGTATTACCTGGAATCCTTTTCCCTTTTCCTGCATCCTTACATTTGTATGATTGATATTTAAGTTTGCTGTGACTCCTCCCTCCCTCTCTCTCTTTTCTTGTGACTGAGCTGGGTTCAGTTAATTCTTTTACCTTAGTTGTTATTAATAAAACTTTATAAAATATAATACTAAGCTACTGTATATTAATTTTAAAAACCACAGGCCAGGATCAGAAAAATAATTTTGAGAAGGCTAGCTGTAGGCTGACAGGCCCAGTCCAGGTAAAGCCTGTCCTGAGGTAACAAACACAGTCAAGGTTATATCAAGAATAAATGGTGGATTTATTAGTCAAGGGGAATGTGAAAAAAGGATCTGGATAATTCTAATCTAATGTAAGCTACCTAAAACCCCTCCAGATCTTAAGGTCTGTAATCAGGAGTCTTCTTGGATTCAAACTACATTGAACTACCTAGCTGTCTAAAGACCCAGATCTTAATATAAATAGACCTTCACTAACCCAAACCAACCCCCCTTTTGGTGATATTAGAGGTAGTGGGTTTTGAAATTAGGCAGGACAGGGACCAGGAGAAGTCCTGGATCCAAAAATATCCCAGACCAAATCTTATAGACAGATGGCCCTGACAGTTCAGAATCATACCAGGAAGCTCTGTAGATATCAACCAGCCAGCAGGGAATCAGGTAGGATGGAGAAGACAAAAAAGAAAATATCCAACAAGGGAAGGCAGCCAGTCCCCTGCAGGTAAATCAGAGAGATAGATCCAGCACAAGACCCAACTGTCTCTTATCAACAACTCAACTCTCCCTTGCAGAATTTCAGAATTTCTTAATCTTCTGTCCCATGCCTCTGCCCTCTGCAAACACACACTTTACTGCTTAACTTTTCCTTATAATAAAAGTAAGCTAATATTGTTTCCAAATAAATATCATATTATGGACCAATATATGCTGACTATTTTAAACAAGAGTCACCTATTTTCTCCAAATAAAATATAAAGAACAACTTTTCCTCCAAAAAAAATTACCTTTCATATCTGTAAAAAAGAAGTCACCAATACTATAACAAGCTTGATATTTGCAAGTGAACTCTAAGTTTCCAGGCTACTCATTTTAAAGATGAGAAAATGGAACCTAAAGAAGTTAGACAGCTGGTGCTCAGTTATTCAGGGAAATAATAGTAGCTCCTATATTTAAATACAGTTCTACTGACTCCAAACCCTCAACTTTCTCCATGGCATGATAATTTCTTTTTTTCCTAAGAAAGTAAACTCTTTTTGGTAGAATAGAAATCATCTGGTCGAACCCACAGGAATAAACATGAGAAGGACATATGAAGGTCAAGGATGAAACTCAGCGCCATAAACCTTAAATTCTCAACTACCACCAGAAACTCCATTTCAAGGTTTGTAGAAAAGGACCAGTGATGTGGTTGATTAGTGTTCTATAGTAGAATGAACAGAGAATTTGGAGTCAGAATATCTGGTTTCAAGTTTTATCTCTCTTACTTTCTCACTCAGTGACTTGATTTAATTCTCTTAGACTCTGAGGCTGCCACATCTCAGTGTTGACTTCTTCTACTTTGCTTTTTGAGGTATATTGGAGCCAGTTCTAAATGGAATGTATATTTGTACCTAAGATATTGGTCATTACAAATCACTCTTTTGTTTATTATTTCATTGTTCATCCTGATTTAAAAAACTATTCCTAATTTAGATTAAAGTTTACATTACAAATCACTTTTTGTTTATTATTTCATTGTTCATCCTGAATTAAGAAAGTATTCCTAATTCAGATTTAAGTTTTAAATATTAATACTTTAAAGGTCTTAACACCATTAAAGGTGCTTTATCAGCACATTCTTGCATTGCTCTGTAAAGATTGCTCCAGTTAATCAGGAGTGTCACACAAGCCTCGAGGAATGAAGCCCCCAGACACCTGGCTACTAACAATGATGATAAGAACAAAAATGACAAAAACAATTCCTGGAATAATTGGGCATTTATATAGGATTTTATCATTGGCAAAATATTTCATTTCAGTTATCTCTTTTGAGCATTGCAATATCTCTTTTGCCATCCATTAAAACATGCAGATGTTTTGCAAACACATTTCTTACTTGAGAGATACTTGGTTTCCCCTAGTTGGAGATTTTTAAACAGATACTAGATGACAACTTGTAAGTTATGTTATAGTGGGAATTCCTTTCTAAGGGATATCAGTTAAGTTAGGTGGCTACTGAGGTCCTTTCATAGCTCAAATTCTTTGATTGTTTTTATCTCAATCTTATGAGCCTCATATTTCAGAAACATAAACTGGAAATTGCAGTATATGCACTAGCTTCTTTCCAGGATTACTGTGAGGATCAAATAAGTGATTTTTTTTGCTAATAAATAATAAAAGCAAGTATTTATATAGCCCTCCAAAGATTGAAAAGCATTTTATATGTTATCTCATTTGGTCGTCACAATAATCCTATGAAGAATATGATATTTTAATCTCCATTTTATAGATGAGGAAACTAAAGGAAACTGAATCAATTTTCCAGGAACACATAGCCAAGTGTCTGTGTTATATTAATGCAAATGTTATGATATTGATATTACTACTACTACTTCTATTATGATTACTACTATTACTGCTGCTGCACAAGGTACTACTAATGTGAGAGCTTCATGAACCCTTTTCAGGGTTGACCATTAAACATCAGTGTCCAAATAGCACTCAATTCTCACCTGTGACTTCAAGAAGCAACCATACCCAGTAAATCAGATTGGTGGGTGTACTAAACCAGGTTCAGAGAAACCAATAATCCTCAAACCTTTAGGTGAGTTAGGGGAAATCTCTCCCAAGCAAATGAAGACTTCCTTGGCAGAAGGAATGTATGAGAATAATTTGTTCTGACAACTATGAAGGCAGCTGTAGTAGGCATTGTGGAGTGCTTAGCATTTGGTCAGATACTGAAGAAGTTAGTCAACACTGCATCTCAGACCATCACCAGTCATCCTGACTTTTGTATAGACACTGTTCTTCCGTGACTGGAAGAGAGTAAGGATGATGACTATCCAACTTTCTTTCATTTAAATTACCTAATGAACAAGTCAAGATATCACCCCTCATGTTTTCATTAGTCATCTTTGAAAATGAAGGATAAACAACAACAACTACCTTGACCACAACCTCTGATACTACTGCTGCATTACTATTATTTCTAATACTACTACCGCCACTAGTACTATTGTTGCTATTACCTCTACAATTTCTCTAATTTAGTTAGTTAGCATTTATATGATGCTTTTAGGCTTGGAAAAAATGACAAGCATTATCAAATGGACTACCATAAAATCAAATAATCTGATTAAAATGATTCACCATTAAATGAGATAATACTTATAAATTTCTTTGAAAACTTAAAAAGCAGTATTTAAATCCTAGCTAACTAAAATGATGTAGTAGATAAGCCCTAACTAACTAAATGAGAATAATAGTTGTAATGGTAGAAATAGCAGTAGTAGTGATAGTAGTAATAGTAGTAGTGATTGTGGGAATAGTGGCAATATT
Source organism: Monodelphis domestica (assembly GCF_027887165.1). Classification (NCBI taxonomy): domain Eukaryota; kingdom Metazoa; phylum Chordata; class Mammalia; order Didelphimorphia; family Didelphidae; genus Monodelphis; species Monodelphis domestica. Next base: position 157,212,084 of record NC_077229.1, on the reverse strand, counting down.
GGTAGAAGTAGTGGTGGTTTGGGTAATTGTTATTTGTTCTTCATTTTCAAATAAAGCCAATGAAAATTCAGGTGATGTATTGACTTGCTCATTAATTGGACTGAAATGAAACAGAATCACAGAGTCATCATCTTTACTCTCTCTCCCAGATTCATGGAACTCCAGTGACAAGACAAAAGTCAGAATGACTGGTGATGGGTCTGAGATACAATAGCATCTCCAGTGTCTGACCATATTCTAGGCACTCCATAGTGCATGCCAAATAAATTTACAAGTATTATCTGATTTTATTGTGGTACTTGGAGTCAGAAAAAATCCCCCCGAGTTTAAGTCTGACTTTTGACCCTTACAAGCTATGTGACTCTAGGTGAGTCTTTTAACTCCATTCGCTTCAGTTTACTGTGTAAAATCATGTGGAGAAGGAAATGGGTAACAACTCCAGTATCTTTACCAAAAATAAACAACAAAAAAAAACCAGGTGGAGTCACAAAAAGTTGTACATTACTGACTGAAAAAAGTTCTGATTTTATCTTCACAACAATGCTGGAGGGAAGTACTATTATCCAAATTTTTACATATGAGGATGCTAAGGCACAGAGAGATTAAGTGACCTGCCGAGGGTCACACAGCTAGTAAAGATGAATTTGAAATGGATCTTCTTAATTTCTGGTCCAGTCATCTATCTACTTTGCTATTTGGTACTAACAATTCTTGCATTTATGTGGAATGCAATATTCTTTGTATCTTTAAGAGAATATGGTATAATAGAATACATTTTTTCTCTGTTTTAACACTGTGCAATATTTTCTGCCTGTTAAAAATTTAGGAAGTGGCATGATAGTGTACTATGTGTCAACTTATAGGACATTGATTTGGCTCAAAAGAATCCCTTAAGGGACATCAAAAATAATCTCATGTTCTCATATTTCTCTTGTCTGGTTACTACTATTAGCTGAATTATTAGAGTATTTTAATATGAACACAACTGGACATAGATTCAGAATGCCTTCTACAAAGGTCTACCTAGCTTTGCCACATTCTGTCTATGTGACATTAGCAAGTCATTTAGAATCTCTGAGTTTCAGGGTTCTAATCACTGTGTTGGGAGAAAGCATTAAAAACATGCACATTCATTTCTTAAAGAGAAATATGAATTGTTTCTCATTTAAGAGACCTTGTTTTTCTGCTCATGACCCTCACTAGGTTCTTCTCAGCTTGCCATAGGTTCTAGTTTGCTTAAGTTTTAGCTTGAGTATCACCTCCAATTCTGGGAATTATCTGATATTCTTAGTCAGTAGTTCGCCACCCTTGTATTACTTTGTGTTGATATTGTATAGATTTTGCTTTATCTTCATAGAACCATACATTTAGGGATTGAAGAGACCTTAAAGACCATCTAATCTAAATCCTTTAACCTTGTAGATAACAAATCTATTGCTCCACAAACTTGAATAACTTATCAGGAAACTTATCTTTTTATGTGATTTTTTTTTCCTCCTAGTGAAGTGTAAACTTGAAAGTAGGGTTGTTTTATTTTTGCTTTCATATCTTAGTGCCTATCAAAGTGACAGAAACATATGACATAGTGATTACTTTATAAATGGTTGTTGAATGGAATTAGTTAACCAAAAATCATTTGTTAAGCATTTCCTATGTATCAATTAGTAAACTGAATTGACAGTCAGTAATATAGTACAGAAGGCTGAAATATTTAAGCTAAAAGCCATAGTGTAGCAGTGATTGCTTAATGTTTAGTAGTTTAGCATTCTCACCATTTAACTTTCTGTAAATAACTCAGTTCATGTTATTTATTCCTGAAAAATATCTCTGGGAACCATCAAGACAAAACAAATATTTTCATGTTTTGAGCTCATGTTGCTGGAGCTCATGTTTGCTTCCCCTAAGAAACTAGTGGAGCTCCTGTATGGGACCTAAATGTCAAATCCTCTTAGAGAGCAAGCAAGTTCAGTGAGCCCAATTAACAAGGGGAATAATTTTGGCTCAGAACTATCTCGCATGATCTTAAGCAGTAAAATGTTTTGGTGCCTGAGCATAGACCCTGAAGAACACATCACACCACATGAACTGTAATCAATACAACCTTGCTCTGTGCTGAGAGGGGCTAGAGTAACTGCTTAGTTTAGGACATCCACAGCAATACACAGGGAGATTAAATTGATTCATTTCATTTCACATAGAAAGCTACCAGTAATGTTGTTGAACCAGTTTGTCCTTCATAACCACTAATTAAATATTAATCTCATTATTTAGCTCATTGAAAAGCTAGTACTTAACCTTTTCCCAATTTTATTTCATGTATTTTCTTCTTCTCCAACTCAGTTTAGCTCAAGCTTAGGGGTATTTAAGTCCCTTGGGAAGCAGTATACTTCAATTACATGACATTAATTAACAAGATGCAAAATAGCAAGAAACAAAGCTTCCAGGAAGATACAAACTTATTAATTTTCTAAGTGCATTTTCAGTTTGAGGAATGCTTTATGTTTTGATCTCATTTGAGAAGGATTCAATTTTGGGGGGTCATGGATAACGATCTGAACTTATGGCATATTGTCTTAGAATGAAGAGAGCATTTGTCCCATGTCTTGCCACCTTTCTTGTTCCCTAATAGCTAGACTTTCCTTTTACAGTGACCTTGTATTTATGCTGTATATATCTGTTATGAGGTAAATTATTTAAATTCTTTCCCCTTTCATTAGAATATGAGCTATTTGTGTGCAGAGGTTTTGTTTTACTTTTATTTGTATCCTCCTAATCTTAGCATCATTTCTGGCACATAGTAAATGATATACAAATATATGCTGACTGACTGAATAACCTGTCTCTTTAACAGGATAAAAGCACTGATGGCTTGGGATACAATTCTTGCCTTCTTTTGATATTAAGGTTATGCCTGAAAGAGCTGAAGTATTAGAGATTCAAAAGCTAGGCAAGGATGTCAATGTACAGAATGTCCCCTACAATATATGTGATACATGACTATTCAAATACTCAAAGGCCTTAGACTGATAACTTGTTTCCTGACCCCCCTGGAAAGCAGTTCTCTGATCCTTATTATAAAAACATAAATTTTAAACTATTTGTCAGTAATTCTAACAAAGGAAAGCATGAGTAAAATATATACCATTACTCTTTGCTGTGAAACTAGAGGAGCTAATTAATAAAATCTTCTAAGTATTTTTCTGAAGCTTTAGGTCTGGGTCCTTTGTTTTGTAAACTGCACCTTTGCTATAGTTGTTAATTATTTCCACTACCTTTTTAGTTGATTCTCTAGGCTCCTTTAATTAGACCATCATGCCATCCTCAAAGAGGGATAGCTTGTTCTCCTCATTGCCAATTTTAATACCCTCAATTTCTTTTTCTTCTCTAATTGCTACTGCTAGTGTTTCTATTACAATGTTGAATAATAAAGGTATAATGGGCATTCTTATTTCACTCCTGATCTTATTGGCAATGCATCCAATTTATCCACATTGCAGATGATGTTTGCTGATGGTTTTAGATAGATACTGTTTATTACTTCTAGGAAAGACCCTTCTATTCCTATATTTTCTAGTGTTTTCAATAGGAATGATTGTTGTATTTTGTCAACAGCTTTTTCTGTGTCTATTGAGATAATCATGTGATTTTTGTTGGTTTTCTTGTTGATATGGTCAATTATGTGAATGGTTTTCCTGATGTTGAACCATCCTTGCATTCCTGGTATAAATCCCACCTGATCATAGTGAATAACCCTTGTGATGATTTGCTGGAGTCTTTTTGCTAGTATCCTGTTTAAGATTTGTGCATCTATGTTCATTCAGGAGATTGGTCTGTAGTTTTCTTTCTTTGTTTTTGGCCTGACTGGCTTTGGGATCAGTACCATATTTGTGTCATAAAATGAATTTGGTAGAACTCCCTCTTTGTTTATTATGTCACATAGTTTGTATAGTATTGGGATTAGCAGTTCTTTGAATGTTTGATAGAATTCACTTATTGAATCCATCAGACCCTGGGGATTTTTTCTTGGGGAGTTCTTTTATGGCTGGTTCAATTTTCTTTCCTGATATGGGATTATTTAAGAATTCTATTTCTTCTTCTGTTAATCTAGGCAATTTATATTTTTGTGTCATCCATATCACCTAGATTGGCATATCTCTTGCCTTATAATTGTGCAAAATAGTTTTTAATGATTGCCTCAATTTCTTCTTCATTGGAAGTGAGTTCTCCCTTTCCATCCTGAATACTGTTAATTTGATTTTCTTCTTTCCTCTTTTTTATTAAATTGACCAATATTTTGTATATTTTGTTTGTTTTTTCAAAATACCAACTTCTAGTCTTATTTATTAGTTCAGTAGTTCTTTCACTTTTGATTTTATTAATTTCTCCCTTAGTTTTTAGGATCTCTAATTTGGTTTTCTTCTGGGGGTTTTTAATTTGTTCACTTTCAAGCTTTTTGATTTGCATGACCAATTCATTGACCTTTTCCCTCCCTAATTTGTCAATATATGAACTCAAGGATATAAATTCTCCCATGAGTACTACTTTGGCTGCGTCCCATGGAGTTTGAAAGGATGTCTCATTATTGTCATTTTCTTCAATGAAATTATTAAATATTTCTATCATTTGTTCTCTGACTAGTTGATTTTGGAGAATCATATTATTTAATTTCAAATTAATTTTTTATTTGGCACTCCATGTAACCTTACTGATCATTATTTTTATTGCCTTATAATCTTAAAAGGTTGCATTTATTATTTCTGCTTTTCTGCAATTGTATGCCATGTTTTTATGTCCTAGTATATGGTTAATCTTTGTGAATGTGCCATGTGCTGCTGCAATGAAAGTGTATTCCTTTTTGTCCCCATTTATTTTTCTCCATATATCTACTAACTATAATTTTTCTAAAATTTCATTCACTTCTTTTACTTCTTTCTTATTTATTTTTTATTTGATTTATCTAAATTTCATATGGTATGTTCAGGTCTCCCACTAGTATAGTTTTACTATCTATTTCCTCCTTCAATTCTACTAGTTTCTCCATTAGAAATTTGGGTACTATACTATTTGGTGCATACATGTTGATTAGTGATATTTTCTCATTATCTATACACCATTTTATCAGGATGTATTTACCTTCCCTATCCCTTTTAATCAGGTCTATTTTTACTTTGGCTTTGTCAGATATCATGATTACAACTCCTGCCTTCCCTCTGTCAGCTGAGACCCAATAGGTCTTGTTCCACTCTTTAATTCTTACCTTGTGAATATCTACTCACCCCATGTGTGTTTCATGTAGACAACACATGATAGGATTCTGGATTCTAATCTACTCTCCTATTCGTCTACATTTTATGGGTGAATTCATTCTGTTCACATTCAAAGTTGTGATTGTCACTTGTGGACTCCCTAGCATTTTGATATCCTCTCCTAGTTCTGACCTTTCTTCTTTTGCTATCTCCTTTTAAAGCAGTGGTTTACTTTTAGCCAACCCCCCTATTCCCCTCCCTTGATATGCTTACCTTTCTGCCCCCTCCCTTTTTGTTCCCTTCTTGTTTTTTTAGGGTCTGTTAAGTTCCCTCCCATTTTTTTAACTCCTCCCCTCTTCCCCCCCTTAGTTTTCCCTTCCTCCTTACCCTGTTGGATAAGTTAGACTTTAAGATCCCAATGGATCTAGATGCTCTTCCCTCTCAGAATTGATTTCACTGAGAGTAATATTCGAGTATTACGTATTAGCAATCTCTTCCTGTCCCTCTTTTAAAAGTATTCTCCCCCTCCCTATCCCATGTGTAGCTTTGTGTGACAAATATTATTCTATTTATTTTATTTCTTCAAGTTTCTCTTAGTACCATCATAGATTCTTCCCCACCTTTTTTCCATATCATTTTATAGACTTTAATGCCCCAATATTTTCCCATGAATGATTCGTCTATTTACTATAATAATGAAAATATTTTGTGAGTTGCAAATAACATTTCCCCATATATTAATATATATATAATTTGATCTAATTGTAGCCCTTAAAGACTAAATTTTGAATTAAAAACATTTTTTCCTTTTCCCTCTCTTTCATATTTACCTTTTCATGTTTCCCCTTATCTTTGTGTTTGGATATCAAACTTTCCACTTAGTTCTGGTATTTTCCTTACAATTACTTGGAAATCTTCTATTTTGTTGAATTCTCAAACTTTCCCCTACAAGTATATAGTCAGTTTTGATGGATAGGTGATCCTTGGTTGAAGACCCAATTCTCTTGCCTTTCTGAATATCATGTTCCAGGCCTTGCATCCCTTTAGTGTGGATGCTCCCAGGTCTTGTGTGATCCTGATTGGTGCTCCTTTGTATCTGAATTGTTTCTTTTTGGCTTTGTGTAGGATTTTCTCCTTAGCTTTAAAGCTCTCAAATTTGGCCATTATGTTTCTGGGAATTGTTTTTTGGGGGTTTAGTGTGGAGGGTGTTCTATGTACTCTTTCAATGTCTATTTTGCCCCCTTGTTCAAGAACTTCAGGGCATTTGTCTTGGATGGTCTCTTGTAGTATCGTGTCAATATTTCTGTTTATTTCTGGATTTTCAGGTAGACCAATGATTCTCAAATTGTCTCTCCTTCCTCTGTTTTCCTGATCTGTCACATTATCCGTGAGATATTTTATGTTTTATTCTATTTTGCCAGTCTTTTGACTTTACTTTATTAATTCTTGCTGTTTTGCAAGATCATTGGTTTCCAGTTACTTAATTCTGGTCCTTAAGGTCTGGTTTTCTGTTATAATCTTTTGGTTTTCTGCTTTAATCTTTTGGTATTCAGCTATGACTTCTTCATTTTTTTAACTGTTTCCCACTTATCTTTCCAGAAGTCCTCCATCTTTTTGATAAGTTCCAATTGAGATTCTGCCAGGGCTTGTGGACACTTTCTGTTTTTTTTTTTTTTTTTAGGTTTTGCCTTTGTTTGAGTTTCATCCAGTAGCCTGGGTTTTTCCTCTGTAAAAATTCTTGAGGGTCACAGACTTCTTTTGGGTTTTTTTTGGAAGGATTTTTTGGAAGGATTTTCAGGCTCCTGTGCACAAGTTGCCAATTTCCTGGATGTTTTCCCTTCCCTCTTTAGTCAGAAATCTGAGTCATCTGGGCAGGTTCTCTGTATATGGAGCTAAGGAGAAAGGATTTTGCCTGAGGGAAGCTCTCGAATCTCCCCAGTCGTTTGCAGCTCTTCTTGGTGCTACCTTCTCAGGGGCACTTAAGTTCTGTGCTCTCCTGCCCACCTGGGTCTCTGGTCTAGCTGTCTATAGGGGTAGTTCTCCAGCTGTCCCCGTCAGCTCCCAAGGGGTTAGAAGTGCCCCTTGCTCATTCCAGAGGCACTCCTCACTCTCTCCCTGGTTCTGGCGGGTTTGCTGGCTCTGGGCACCTAAGGTCTGCACTCCATCGTATGCTGGGGCTTACCGCCTAGCTACCTTTGGGGGTGGGTCTCCTGTAGTCCTAGTCATCTCCCAAGGACCCAGAGGTGCCCCTTGATAACTCCAGGGGTGCATCTTGCTCTCTTGTCTTGGCATGCATTGGCTCTGGCTCTGGTTCTGTAGGTGGGGGTGGGGGAGGGTTGATTGGCTCACACTTGGGTGGAAGCCATTTCACCCTCTTATAGACTGGAAAAGCCCCAATTCTCCACACCTTCAATGCTGCGCCTCACTGTACAGTTCCTCCACTCCTCTGAAAATGATGCTTAAGGTCTTTTGGGGTAGTGCTTATCAGTTTGTACTGGGGAGAGGAAGTGACTGATGTTTAGATTGCCACCATGCTTACCCAGAAGTGGCAGGCAGATTTCTAAGTATTTTGTATCGTCTACAAAAATTTAGATGGGATTTGTCTTTTGTCTCTTCCTGATGGGCATTAGTAATAGAGAAATGTTTTTTGTGGATTTATTTTGTATACTACAACTTTGCTGAGGTTATTAATTGATTTAACTAGTTTTTGGTTGATTATTATTTTATAAATATACCATCATAACATCTGAAAAGAATGATAACTTTATTTCCTCATTGCCTGTTCTAATTCCTACAATTTCTTGTTATTGCTATAGCTAGCATTTCTAGTAAGTAGTGGTAATAATGGGAATCTTTGAGGAATGTTCCATTTATTCAAATTTTCTCTAGTATTTAATAGGAATGCATATTTTATTTTGTAAAATCTTTTTCTGCAACTATTGAAATAATCATATGGTTTTTGTTTATTTTGTTATGGATATATTCAGTTATATTGGTAGTTTTCCTAGCACTGAAGCATTCCTACATTCCTGGTATAAAAGCTTCAGGGGCATACTATATGATCCTTTTGATATATTGCCAGAAAAAGGTGTTTATGTGTGTATACCCATTTTTCTTCCCCCACTGCATCTTACTTCCCTTTTGGGTGACATCAATTTCTATATCTGAATGAGGACATTACTTGTGCTTTTTGCCACTTCTGATGAGAGTTTCAGGCATTGTAGAACACCTCCACCTGATTTGGGGATACAGGTTTCTTTCTAGGCACTGCGTACTCTAGTGTTCCAGATCAAAAAGAACATAGGGAATTCTTTTTTGCTCCCTGAGAGGAACATCCTCCTTGTATTTTCTTCTTAATTTCCAATTAACATAGATATACATCTTTGAGTTCTACCCTGGTAGGCATTTGGTGATATCTAATCCAAACATTCCTTGAATTACACAGATCATCCTCCTACCCCAAAACACAATGAATTACCTCATCCCTGATTCATCACATCCCCTCCCCCTTTCTTATCCTATAATCCCTGTTATCAAAAGGGTATAAAAACTCTAGCCTCCATCTCCTTGGTGAGGCAGTGTTGCACTTACACACTGTCTCTGGCCTTTCAATATTGATTCCAAATTAATAAATTTCTCTCTTTATTTTTAAGCTAAGTTTTGGAGTCTTGAATTCTTGCAAAAGGCAAACTGTCCAGATACTAGAGTTTTACATCAACATTCTCCCACAATGCCCCCATCTTCATCTACTCTGGGATTCTTTCTTGCGCCTGTATGTAAGAAAATGAATCTCTCCTTTACTGTTTTTTTTTTGCAGTTTATTACTTTTTATTATTATTTGATATTTTAAAAAATATCATCCTATAATATTCAATTTTCTCCATGTATGTGTGCTTCTATTCATTGCCCTAATCGTTAAAAAGTTCTTTAGTACCTTAGATATCCTAAGTACTTTAGGTATCCTAGGTAATTCAAGTATCCTAGATATCTTAAGCCTTTTAGTTACCATCTTCTTACTAGTAATTGTAATCAGTTTAACCCTGTTGTTTCCTTTGATTACCTTAAAATATCTTAAGATTATTAAATTTGTTTTCTACCAAAAATGCATATTAAATGTCCTAATTCCCATGCAAAATATAATTAGATTAGCCCCACAGATTCCCTTGTATTTTTTTCTCTTTATATTTTTGTTTCTTTTGAGTATCACATTTGATCATCAAATTTCATTTTTACCTCTGATTGTTATCTCAAGAATATCTGGAGTTCTTCTATTTCATTAAATATCTATTTATCTACCTGAAATTTTATGCTCAGTATTCCTGGGTAGGTGATTTTTGGATGTAGGCCTAGATCTTTTGCCTTGAAGAATATCATATTCCATAAATTCCAGTCCTTTAACGTAAAAGCTGCTAATTTCTGTTGTCAACTTAAAAAAAGAAACACAGGACCACTAAGCTAGTTATAAAGAACAAATCTTTAATCAGGACTAGAGAGACAAAACTCAATATCTGACCATAACACAGAGTCAAGTGTTAAATATTATACAGAGTCAAAGCTCTGGGGCTCTGGAGGCAATTTCTCTGGGAAAACCCCCTCCAAAGAAGATTTTCCAAAGGGCAAAAGAACTTGGGGGTCTTATATACATTTTGGGGAAGAAAGGGCAGGAATGCATAATTGATTAGCTTTAAAATGGACAAAAGGAAATTAGGAGTCCAGGGCTGGATTATTGGGGAGAGGTTGATGCTTTACAATGGATACAAAAGGATGATTTTAGTCATGGGCTTGGCTACCTGGGAGATTTCTGATACAATGGGGGAAACTTCTAAAACAAAAGGGCACTTGAGATTTTATTTTATATATATATATATATATATATATATATATATATATATATATATATATATATGTATATGTATATATATATATATGCTATCTAAACTGAGATTATTAGGTAATTTAAAGTTTATTTTTCAGTCTGAGACAAGGTCAATTTAGGACTTCACTTAAGGCAAGTTTCCAAAGGAGAGTAACGGGTTTGGTGTTCCATAAACACTGCATAATCTTGGTTGTGGGTCTCTGCATCTGAATTGTTTTTTTTTCCTTTTCTTTTTATTCTGGCAGCTCATCGTGATTTCTCCTTGGCTTGAGTCCTAGAATTTTTCTATTTTATTTCTGAAATTTTTTAATATGGGATTTCTTTTAGGATGTGATTATTTTGGTTATGCTAACATGTATAAAAGGAACATGGCATTGAGGAAGAAAAAAGGATGAACACTGAATCCTTCCTGGAACTTAAAGTCTACTGTATATCAATGTATTATGAATATACAAAGAATAATAATGTAAATTGAAATTCAGTTAAGTAAGAGAATTATGGGAAGTCAGAAGAAAGAAGATCCTCCCTAAGTGTAATAAGTAAGGAAGATAAAGATGTAACCATTTATATAGTACTCATTATATATTTCAGATATTTCCTTATTTGGTTCTCAAAACAATCCTGTTTAAGTGCCATGTGGTGAGGATAGCTCAGCTAGTAGAAATCTGGGAAAATTTGAATTCAGGTCTTCCTGATTCCAGGTTCAGTGTTTTATGCAATATATTACAAGATGCTTCCTAAGACTTTTCATGGATTACTACTTTCTAATACTCCCAGAAGGAAGAAATAGTGTTTAATTTGGCTCTTAAAGGTTAGATAGGATTTCAAAGGACAGAGATTACAGAGGATGTAAAATCTGAGAAAATGCTGTGAGCAAAGACAGAGAAGCACAAATGATAGGATATATATATCCTATATAAAGTAAGGTTTATAGAGTGAATGGGGAAAAGTACTATATGATGCTATTGTAATGGTGGAGTGAAACCAGAATATTAAGAGCCTTTAAGAAGAACTTGGAGAGTGTAGGCTTTGTTCAATATGCAGTCACTGGGTGATACTGTCAGAGGAGAGTTTTGAGGTGAAACCCCAGGTTCAGAACAGGTTACCCTTTTCAAGAATGCAAGACTTCAAAATTAGCTTAAAAATAAAAAGAGAAATTTATTAATTTGTAAGCAATGTTGAAAGGCCAGGAGACAGATGAAAGGTTAGACACTTTGTCCTTGAGGAGATAGGGTGTAGAGTTCTAATGCCCCTTTGACAACAGAGGTTTAATGGATAAGGGTGGTGGTGGGAATGGATGAATTAGGAATGAGGTAATTGATTGGGTTGGGAGGTAGGAGAGATGATCTGTGCAAATCAAAGGATGATTAGATTAGGTACCACCCAGTGCTTATCCAGGTTGAACTGGGAGATGTATATCTATTAATTGAAGATCTAGGGGAAAGTACAAGGAGGATGTTCCTCTCAGGGAGCAGAAAATAGTTTCCTATGTCCTTTTTGAACTGAAGCATGTCTGAAGTTTGGGGTGTCTGGAGGAAACCTATAACCCCATATGAATATAAGAATTATGCATTCAGAAGTCCAAAACAATAGCAGTCTTATCAAATGATGGTATCAACTAGAAAGTAGTGTCTGAAATAACAACCAACAAAGTATCATAGGAGTTCAAATTTTTGTGGGATAGAAAAAATAGGTCTTAGAGATTAGATGGAGGAATGAGGTGTGAAAAATAGACTCGAATACAGGACTACAATCCCCATGAGCCTTTGCTCCACTTCCCCAGAATGCCTTGTAATCTCACCTGGGCCGAGATTGAGAAGGTATTTAAGCTCATTCAAAGGCTTTTGAAGGGCTTGGTCTGTTTTTGAACTTCCGTTTTGGAGCAGAGGCGTCTCTTCCATGATGTGAGGTTATTTTGTCTAGGCCTCTGGCCTAGACACATGTTTCTTACTTGTATATTCTTAATCTTTAACCTTTAATAAACCTCTAAAAAATATAATACTCCTTGCAGAGAGAAACAAATTTCTACCTGCCTCAGTCTCCCCCTCTCCCCTAAATTTTAATCATTACAGATGGCGACCTAATGGGAAAAAAAAACAAAACTCAGTCTTCTGATTTCTTTTCTGATCTTAAATTCAGTTTTAATAGCTAGTACCTAGAAATTTTTTTTGAGCCATATCTCTCTGGCCAAGGTTTTCTACCCTCAGAAAGCTGCTACAGGCTCCGGACCTGCTGCCCACCCAACCTGGCTCGGCCCTGCCGCTTCCTGCCTGCCGCCTGCTGCCCTGATCGTCCTCACCTGGTACCTGGTCCCGGCCTTGACCACCCCCTCAGCCGCTCCTGCTCCTGGCCTCTCACCGGCCCGCTGCCGCTGCCTGCCTATTTCTGCGCCCCAGACCCACGAGCACGACCCCAGCCGGCTCATCACCTAGATCCTTGGAGCAGATCGCTCAGGACTCATTGCGACCAGCTGGTAACAGTATTGGCCGGAGGGGAGAGACCAGAGGGAAAGGAGACCGGACAATTTTCCCTTAGGCTAAGCCTCCACGTGGCTGGGGGTATTGGCTGCAGGGGGATCAGAGGGGAAAGACAGAAAAGACTAGAGAGAAGAAACAGATCTTTTCAAACAGAAACCTAAAAAGCAATGGGCTGTTTAAAAGGATTTTTGACTCTTCTGGCAATTTCATTGATTTTGCCTGCCTGTCTGGGAGCAGACTCAGCCCAAAGATTCAACTTTAACTTTGGGGAGAAAATGGGTGGCCCAGCGAACTGAAAGCCAGGCCCAGAGCCGGGAGGTCTCTAGTTAAAATCTGGCCTCCGATGCTTCCCAGCTATGGGGCCCTGGACAGAGCCCTTGAACCCCATAGCCTAGCCTTTACTACTCTACCTTCAGACAATAGACATTTAAATGGATAATTAAAAACAAACAAACAAACAAACAAACAAACAAAAAACCCTAGGAACTTTGAAGAGGCTAAAGGCTATATTCTAAGGCATTTCAGACTCCAATGGTTTATAAAAAAAATCTCTGTATTCTATTGCATTGTTTTGTTTAAGATACAACTTTGTGATTTTTAAGTTCATATATTACTGGATTGAATATTATTCTGTGAACTGAAGGTTGATTGAATTTATTTTGAATGTACTGAGTTTTAAAATTCTGTTGTTTTTTCCCCTATAACTGTTGAACAAATATTGTTGTGAATAAGCCCATATATGAAAAAACAGCTTTTTTTTATTTTGCTGAGGATAGATGGACTTCAGAACTGGTTATAATTGTATTAACAACCTTTGGAAAATTTAATGTGCTAAATACCTCAAATGATTTGATTTTAAGGGTTTTTTAAATATGATTTTTGGAATTTTTTTTTAACAATCTGGTTATTTTTGCCTGCCTCTACCACAAGGTAAGGCCCATTCTAGTAGCTGAAGTGAAATGCATTTTATAAACCCCAACCTTCCCACATGTGAATGGAAGTTGGGCAGTTAATTTCAGGGCATTTGTACCCTTGGGAAAAGCCTCCAAGAAAAAGGAGCACTCCTTTATTTATGCTCTTCAGCTCACTATTTTACTTCTACCAGAATGATATATAGATTTCTTGATTATGTTCTAAATCCAAGAGGAGTTTTACTTTGTTTAAAAAATATGTTTAAATACCAAGGTTGAAAGATTGCTACATTTGTAAAAATTGTGACAAATGTCCATCAATTCATAGGTTTTAAAAATGTCATACAGCAACTTATGTGAAATATGAAAGTGTGTTTGTTTGCTATTGTAATTAATTGGGCTATTGAGAATTTTGGGGATTTTGATATCTACATATTTGTACTACTGTATTTTTAAAGATGAAAAAATTGTTAACCTTGTTCAATTCATTTGCCTTCTACTCACAGTGATCATGGCCAGATACAAAGAGGAAATGGATCTCATTTTTTGGTGAGAAAGCCTTGTATTTTATATTTTCTTAACTGACACAGAGTGTCAATGGTTATAACCTATATTTTTGAATTTTTTAAAGCTCTTTTATTATTATATTTTTCTTGCATGTGCAATATACTTTTTCAGTTTTTTTATTATTTTTTCTCTCCTTTTTATATTTGAAGCACATGTCACCAGTATTAAGATTTTCTTCAACCTTTTGATTTTTAAGTTTAAGATACATTTGCTAATGCATGCCCTAAAAAGCTTGTGACTATGAAAATGATTCCACTAATTATTTAAATAAATTATGGGACTTTGCTTAATGATTCTGTCTGACTCCAGGACAAGAGATACACACAAGAGCCATTTCACAAAGCCAAAGAAAAGCAAATCCGGGATGGATTGATGCACTTCTAAGCCAATACAAAGGTCTTGAACCTAGTGTGAAGACTCAAGGTTACTATGTTTAACATGTGTTAAGACATAGGCTTTCCTTGTATCTACACTCACTCTGAAGATACTCAAAGATGAGTATCCCCAAAACCTTGGCTCCTACTTGGCTTCTATAATCTGGTCCCCTTTTCTGCCTCTCATAGTGTGGTACCTTTCTGTAGTCCTGGCAATGACTGGGTAAATGCATCATTACTTAGATCATTTTGATTGGGCCCTGATTGAAGGACCTGTTATAGATTTATTTTTCTTCTACTTGGAATTTTTACACATAAGACTTTGATAGTCTATATTTTCATCCAGAAATTTTTCTTTTCTTTTGGATTTTCTGATGTCTTTTTAATATCTCTTGCCAATTGATTCATATACCTCATACCTCAGCCATGCATCCCTAACTGATTCTGAATCTTTCAATCACCCACAACACGGGGGAATGTAAAAAAAAAAAATCATTATTTAAATTGCAAAGTTTAAATTCCTTTTGAGAAGAATTTTAGGTAAAGAAGATGCTACCTCTCTGAATCCAGAACTGAACTGTTGGAGAAGCCACCATGAAGAAGCCTCCAGACCACAAGTTGCACAAAATTGAACTTTGGGTGTGGTTGATTGAACATTTATTTGTATGTATACTTTTATGCCAAAGGGGACTGCCCCCTAACGGCTTTTTGTCAATGTGTTCAGAAATTATTGGTTTTATTCTTTTTTCTCTTATCCTCACACTATTGTAATCTTTTAAGTTGATTTTGTTTTCATGATCCTTTGGAAAAAAATTAATTTTTTTGCAAATGATCACACGGGGGAATGTGAAAAATAGACTCGAATACAGGACTACAATCCCCATGAGCCTTTGCTCCACTTCCCCAGAATGCCTTGTAATCTCACCTGGGCCGAGATCGAGAAGGTATTTAAGCTCATTCAAAGGCTTTTGAAGGGCTTGGTCTGTTTTTGAACTTCCGTTTTGGAGCAGAGGCGTCTCTTCCATGATGTGAGGTTATTTTGTCTAGGCCTCTGGCCTAGACACATGTTTCTTACTTGTATATTCTTAATCTTTAACCTTTAATAAACCTCTAAAAATATAATACTCCTTGCAGAGAGAAACAAATTTCTACCTGCCTCAGTCTCCCCCTCTCCCCTAAATTTTAATCGTTACAGAGGGAAAGAAAAGAGTCAAAAGTAATAATAATATAGTTAACAATTTTAAGAATTTTAAGGTCTTTCAAGATGCCATAGTTACATTATTTCATTTTAGCCAGCAATGTTGAAAAGAGTTCACTATTATTATCATCATTTCACAAATGTGGAAATTGAAGTTCAGTAAGAATAAGTGATTTTCCTAGAGTCACACAGCTGTATTTTCATATATAATACTTAAATACATTAGGAAACTAGTTATATTTCATCACTTCCATGTAAAACTGTGATAAATTTCCTTTTTAAAACAAATTTTATTGAAACATTTTGTTTTTATTTTAAATACTTTAGAGAATACTCTCATTATATGCTGAGTCCCTTGTAATAAAGTAAAATTATAATCTCATTTGAAAATTCATGTAGCATGATAAATTTTCAGTACTGCATTATCTACCCTAAAAAAACTAAAAGAGATATCTATTTTCACCCCATCTTACTCCACAACCCAATGGAAAGTAAAAGGGAAATGAAGAATTGTGTAAAATGAAAAAAAAAGCATTTATATATACATGGCAAGCAAAATAAATCCACAAATGGCTTCATATAGATATGATAAAGAGAGAGAGACATACAGACAGAGAGAAAAAGAGAGAGAGAGAGAGAGAGAGAGAGAGAGAGAGAGAGAGAGAGAGAGAGAGAGAGAGAGAGAGAGAGAGAGAGAGATCTTCTAGGATCATGGATGATTATTTTATTGATCATCATGGATGATTATTTTATTGATCATAGACCCTATACCTTTACATTTTATTTTTACAGTGTTTTTGTTATTGTATAAATAGTTATACTGATTCTGCTTATTTAAATCATAATATTATAAAAGTCATCAACACTATACATCTTTATAATGTTTGTGCTCTAATATAAACTGTTTTTCTGGTTTTGCTTTTTTCACTCTGTAACCATTCTTATGTTTTTCAATGGCATTGTGAAATAATTTATTTCTTCATTTCTAATAGTAAGATCATATTCCCTCATATTCATACACCAGAACTTATTAAGACATTTATCCATTGTTGGGCATCCCCTTCTTTTCCAGTTTCTTTTACATACACACACATATGTCTATTGTAAAAGATAATTTAGTGTTGTGACCTAAACTATGTTAATTATTTGGTCACCATGGATATCCCAAATACATTAAAATATATATATATATATATATATATATATATATATATATATATATATAACCAAGTCATCTGGAAATTTATGGTGATTTAATTGATATAGTGGAAAGAAATCAAGAAGAAGGAAGAAGGAAAAGGGTATAGAATTTCTCCTGCCTGGCTGGCGACAGGAGGAAGACCAGAGGCTCTAGGAAGATAAGGGCTTGAAGAGTAAGGAGGAAAGAATCAGCCTGAACTCCAAAGGGCTCATCCAAGATGCCTGAACCTGAATCAGCTCAAGGTCAAACTCACCACCAAACCCAGACAATAGCTGCCACCATACCAATATGTTGGAACACTTAGGAGGCTGCCAGCCAGAGTCGCCTCTCTGGGGAAAGAGGAAGAGTGAGGAAGTGATGTGCCTTATATAGATGATTTTATGTCACTTTCCTGAATCTCATCTGTACCAATGATAGCTTAGCTTGACTTAGGACAGCCCAGGGGTCTGTCCACTGTTTCTGCACCTGTCTGTTGAAGGTCATTTACTCAGATAATTAAATCTTTGAATATGGTGCAGGCATTCCTAACCTTCTTAAACTAACTAGGGTGGAGAAATGTAGAGTTTCCAAGACTTGATTCTGTTAAACCAAGTATATCCATTGTTACTAACCAGGAAATAGCTAAATCAGATCTTTTAAAGTATGGCCTAAGTATGGTGGAATAGTTTAAAAATCACACTATACATAAAGTTCCTTTTCCTCTTTGATCTCTTTTAACTACAGGACTAGCAGAATAAAAAGAAAAATCAGTTCTCTACAGGCAAAAGTATATATAACATCTTTTTTATTACCCCCTCAAAAAAAAAAACAGGAAACCAATTACTTTTAGAAGATTTATTTTGGAACATTAAGCTGAATAGTTTTCCATCCATAGATAAAAAGAAATACAGCATAGAGGGCTAGGTGAGAAAATATCTATAATATTTGTACAACTTTTAGAATATCACATAACTTCTTTAGATTCAGTTTCTTTATTTTTAAGTAAGAATAAATATTCTCTGAATCAATAACAATGTTCTGTGGGGAAGGAGTGATAAAAATATCAAATATAATTATTCCTGAGTCTAAAATGTTATACAAGTCTAAAATCCTCAGGTTTTTGCTTACACAGCTATTTCTAAATGTTTGTGGTTTTTTTTTTCTTTTTTAAAACAAATACTTTTAAAAACTACAGAGGACCCAGATGCCTTATGCCCTGCATATATGCTAATAATGCTCACTGAGGAAAAAGCAACTTTTTTCACATCTGGTATAAACCCAACCAAGAGACCTTAGAAAAAGCTTCATTTTTCATGTTCAGATAATTGAAATGCTATAAGTGTTAAAATAGTTCAACAAAACAAAAATAAAAAAAGTAGATGATTTACAAATGAGACTCAAATTGTGTCTATACGAAGGCAATTATTTCCTTAAAAAATAACAAATGGGAACAATTAAGTCTAAGTATTAAGTCTCTGAGGATATTTGTACACAATGGCTAAGCAATCTCTCTCTCTCTGTGTTTCTCTTTCTATTTGTCTATCTATCTATTATCTATTTTTCTTTTCAACAGGTGGGTTTCTTGCCTTTGTATATTTGCTGTAGCTATCCATCCATCCATTTCCTTCTCCTATTCTTCAAGGTCCAGAATTTTAAGTACCTAGGATGTCAAGCATTTTGCTAAATAATTGGGATGTAAAGATTTTTAAAGAAGAAGGAAAAGCACATAAAAATTCCTCTGCTTTCAAGAACCTTACAATCTCATGGGAGACACAACATTCAAACAAGTTTTGTAGAATCTTTCTGAATTTCATAAAGTGTGAAATACATCTTGCAAAGTCAAATATGGCATACATTAGTTTAGTGACTCAGATTCTTCCTGTCCTTGGTATTTATAGGTGTGTGTGTGTGTTTGTGTGTGTGCATGTAATGGAAAGAAAGGAACTCATAGAGGTAAATAGTAGCAGGGGATCCTTTTTTCCACTTAGTAGTTCCCAGAGAAGAATCTTTATTTAGTTTCAGTGACCAATGAGTACTTCTCTAAAAAAGAATTGCTGTAATGTTTAGTATGTGGGTTGTGTGTGTGTGTGTGTGTGTGTGTGTGTGTGTACATAAACTCCTCTCTACCTTTCATCCTCAAGTTAAATAAAAAAAGTATAATTGATAAGCCCTTTGTTGTCATCTTCATATATAATGTGATTTCACATTTAAGGAGATTTTACTCAGTTTCCCTGCCTCCAACTAACTTTATCCTTCCTATTGTTGGTGACATTTTATTAATAGCAACCTTAATTGTAATATATTGGTTGAAAATTGAAAGAGAACAATTTATACTTAATAAAAAGAGAATCTTCCTAAAAACTCAAACCATACAGGAAGAGGATAGGCTACCTTAGGAGGTAGTGGGTTCTCCCTCATTGGAACACTTCAGAGAATGATTGGATAATCAATTGCCAGACACATTGTAGGGATATTACTTTTTAGGGTATGGGTTTGATTAGATGCCTATTAAAGTTCCTTCCTACTTTGAGAATTTTAGAAATTGTTTTCCAATCCTCAATTAAAGACAAGAGTCAATTAGTAAGAAATATTTGGCATGGATGAGTTTAAGGAAACAGGGAGATGATATATTAGGTTCCTTCCAATTATTATGGGATTGTCCTGGCATGGTATGTGATTATGAAGAAAATAGATCCTGACCACATGAAGACAAAAAGTGAATGTCATGTGGTAGAACAGGGAGTAAAAAGGGAAGATTGGGGGATTCTAAACAAATCATTATTTTGATTTGAATATTCTTCTGGTTTATCCTAATTTAGGTGAGAACAAAGTAACTGCTATTTTGAAAGAGAAGTTATTTTTACCAGTCCAGGAGGAAAGTAGACCTGAAAAAAAGGGATTAATAAGCCCTTGAACCAGATTTGCTAGTTTTCTCTACTCACACCACCTAGCCTAGTGATTGAATTGTCTACAAATGCATATCATATGATGATATGTGCATGTAATACATATTTAATATATTGTTTTATATCATACATATGAAGTATATATGACATGTAATATGCCATTACATATGCTATATGATACATGATATATAGAGCTTGCTTTTTAGAATGTATTATACATAACATATGCAACACAGTATATATACATTATAGTATATTTATATCCATGCCATATATGTCTATATAATGAATATGCATCTACTTTTGAAAGATTAAAACAAATTGAAGAGTAATAAGATCTACTCATCAACCCTAGAGAACTGGTGAGATAAACCAGGGGATAATTGTTCTAATTAGGTTAAAAACATATAGTCATTTTCCTTATCCCCTCTGTGATTCAGCAAGACCAAGAGCTCAGCAATGGCTCTTCCTATTCAAATATTAAGCTGATGGCAAGGATATTTCTACCATGAATCAGTAGTTAAAACGTTAATATCTAAACTGCTTTCCATCATCCAGTGACTATTGTGGTTTAATCTATCTTTTAATAGTATCTACAGCTGTTGCCAATAGTACCATCACTGTGTTGATTTTGTAAATAGGATAATAGTTTCCTTTAAAGGAATGCCTAGCTCACATGAGAAAGGTAAGAGAAATTTTCCACTGGCCCAGAGCCTCTGGTATGATTTCAGAGAGTCTGATTTGTAAAAACATCTGTGATTTGGGCAGCATTTTCACACACACATAAATATATAACTATATATAATATGTATGCATATTTACACTCAGAATATATGATTAGTCAGGTTAAAGTACTGCAGTGTGAGTTCCTAAATACCTTACATTCTGTATGAGACAGGTCCTTAAAACAGTCAATATCCCTATTACTAAAAATGAATGTGAGTGAGCTTGGAACTTAAGCAGAGAAAATGCTGATACTGAATTGTATTTTCTAAAGCTCTGCTCCATTCCCTGAAAGCTGCCTAATCCTCACCAGGCATTAGCTGGCTTCCTGTGAAAAGCTGATTTAAGGAGATGGCCCAAATACAGAGGGTCAAGCATAGCTTCTGTGGATCTACAGGTGATAAACTGCATGATAATGGAAACAGAAATAGAACATTGAAAGACATAATTTTGTTGCTGCCTAAGTTCAAGCCATGTGAAAAGTAAAAGAAGTGAAAAGTAAAAGAAGACAACCAAGCAGGATGATGCCTGCTCAAAGCCTATTTTGGGAAAATATAGTAGGGAAACTTAGTCAGCTATAGAGACTTTGTTAGAAAGCTTAGACAATTATCTTGCCTCTGTGGTGACTTCTTATCCATTCTTCTTTGAATGCACTGAATTCTATGGATCACATTATGTTTATTAGTGAAATTTTCCTGGAAGAGGTGCTTCCCTAGATTGACATGAAAATGTAAAGAGGGATACATTGTGAATAAAGGAAATCACTCTTGAACTTTGGAGTGTAATTGATTGAACTGAAGTGTAACTGATTGAACATTTATTCTGAATGTGAACTCTTCTGCCAAAGGGGACTGTCCCCTAATTGGCTTTTTGTCATTGCACCTAGTGAACACTTGTTTTGCTTTCTCTCTCTATCTTCTATTTCCATCTTATCTCTAACTATTGTAGTTTCCTCTTAGAAAGTACAATACTGTGTGCACTTTTAGCTAAAAGATCTTTAGAGGTACAAACTGGTTATGTGAAATGATTCATTGGGGAGACTAGTCTCCCAAAGAATCACAAGGGAGTTGTGAAGAGTGAATCAAACTTTCTTTGTCTATCAATCATCAACATTTAATTTAATCAACTAAAAACTAAAAACACTCCTACTTAACACTTTGTTAGCCAAGAGAATTCACAGGTCACTTACTTAAAGAGTTCATACCCTCAGAAACTCAATCAGTCAGGAGCAAGCAAATTCTTTCTATAAGAGTTTATACCTTCAGAGGATGAGAGAGGTGAATCCCACAGTCACTGCCCCCTGGGCAGTGCTAGGATATCTTGAAGCTTTGACTGGCCCCTGTGAAGAGTGGAAGGGACAAAAAGGACTATAAAAATCCTGATCTTCTTGGGCTAGAGAGTCTTCTGCAAGCAATCTTTTGAAGGTTGTCTTTGTTAGTTGTCTTCAACTGGTCACTTGCCTCTTGGAGGTAACTTGGGACTTGGACTGCCTCTTGGGTGAGTGAGTAGTTGGTCTTCCTTTCTTGATGTCTGAGAGAGATTAGTTCTGGAGAGGTCTTCCATTCTTGGAGGAGGCCATGTGGGTGGGATTCTGAGTTCTCAGGTCAAGGATTAACAAGTCTTACAGGGATGAGCCAAGCACTGGAGCAATATTTTGTTTGATAGGTCAGACATCTTCTCTACTCTTTTTTTCATTTCTCTACTTTCACATTGTCCACCTCTTTTGTAAATAAAAGCTATTAAAAGTCATTTTGACTTTGAGCTATATTTTAAATTGATGACCACAAGATTATTTTAGAATCCTCATAAATTTAGTCAAACACTTAATTTATTTCCTTATGATGTATAAGATTTAAATTTAATATCCAAATACACCAAGTATTATATTTAATAAGATTTATTAATAATAACTTGAAGTAAAGGAAAATTTAATAAAGGTAGAGCAAAGAGGTAGTTAACCCAGTCATGGTCTCAGAAAAGAGATAGTCAAAAAAGCAGAGTTACAGAACTTAATAAATATTATGCAAAGACACTACATGGAGAAAAGGAAAAGGATTCTGGAGATGAAGTCCAAGGGTTCAAGATTTTCTAATTACACATTCTCCCTGTGATCCTTTGGGAGACTAGTCTCCCCAAAAGGATCATTTTAAATATAATCAACTTATAACTCTAACTAGAGGTACATATAATATTACAGCTTCTAAAGGGAAATTACCGTAATGTGGGGACAAGAAGTAAATAAAAGAGAAAAAGAACAAAACGAATGTTAGGTGTATCAACAAAAATCTAATTAGGGTGCAGTCCCATTTTGACATGAGAGTATACATTCAAAACAAATGCATTTAACCCCATATAGTTCAAATTCACCATAGCTCAAAGTTCACTCTGGATCTTTTGGTGCTATGTGTGGTCTCTGCAGGCATCTTCGTGGCACTTTCTTCAAAAAGTTTGCCTTCTGGATTCTGGGAAATAATCTCTTGTTCTAAATTAGACTCAAATTAAAATAATAGTTCACAACAACAATATAATCCTCTCTGAGGAGGATAATAACATCCCTCCTCCCCTGTGAAGGATATAGGGATACACATAGGAATCACACAGGGATACATGATTGAGCCATCAGGCATGTGAATGAATGATCAAAAATATAATGGAATCCAAAGAAATTTTAAAAATAAATTCTGAGTGAATTAGAGAATATAAAAAAATGTGAAAAAGTCTAGGAAAAAAGAAAAAAATCACAAATCACAACAGGTTCTTGTAGTGATCCATGTCCCATAGGACTACAACAACTCACTAACCCAGTTTAGCAGTCTGGATTACAGTAAATTTCCACATCATGAAAGAAAATAGAAAAAGAGACTAGATCTTGATACCAATGGGAAATAGCATTCCCTGGTTTGACCACTTTCTTTGCTTTTCGAGATAATGGAGCCAGAACAACAGGTGTTATAGACTGTGGTACAAGAAAGTCCTGAATTTAACACGTTAAACACACTCAACATTGAGTCTCACTCATTATCAAGTCCTTGCGGTCTTTGTGCAGAATCTCATCAATCTCTATAGGATTGGTTTGGTCTCTTTTACCTTTGTGCTCATTTGGCTCTTTGCAGGTCAATTTCTGTGCTTCTTTGTGGTTCATTTCTCCTTGAATTTGACATATTAATTGAGCAAAAGTCTCATACTATTTAAATAACTAGTGTCAGGTTGCTTTTGGGTAGTCATTTATATGCTAGGCAAATGAATATATTAGCTGATTCTATTGCAAAAAGCAAAACAGTTTTAAAAATCTCAATACTGGTGATATGCTTTAAATACAAAAAATGAGAGAAAAAATTAAATACTGTATGGCACATGTAGGAAGAAAAACAAAAATATTAAAAATGTGTACTTTTCACAATCGCAGAAGTCAATTATAGAGGCTACTTTCCAAAAAAATAAGATTCATTTTCCTCTTTAACTTGCCATGATCTGCAATGTGAATGCAAATGAGGTATATGAAGCAATGATACATTCAAGAAAATTTAAAAAAAATTACAAAAGGCACAACATGATACTAAAGGCACACCAAGTCAACATAGTTCACTAATACAGGCTTTCTTTTTTTGAGATAGTATATGTGTTTTCCTATAAGGGCAATTTGTTTAAGTACAAGAATCAACCAAATAAAGTGCAACAAAATAGTACAGATCCGGCAATAGGAAAGTCTTATCACAATCAATAGTCAAATACAATCAGTATAGGCAATTATTCATTCTCAAAAAATGGTACTAATTTTACATGGCTATAATAAATTCATGAGTCCCTCTCCCCAACTTTAATGGCTGTTGGTGTAGTCAGTAGGATTTGGAATGGTCTGTCATAAGCAGGTTCAGTTGAACCAGGATGTTTGAAATTCTTTATGTACACCCTATCACCTGGGTTTAAATCACGAAGTGAGAGGTCTATGGGGCCTGCCTGAACACCAGCTCCAGAGTAGTTGAATTTTCACAATTTGATTTGTAGTTGTCTGATATATGTGGCAATGGTTGTAACCCCTCCTAACAATGATATATAGGCAGGGGTAATTGGTTGTGCCAGAATAGGTGGCATCTCAAATGGAGAGATATGTAAATAACCTCTGGGTCTGCTTCTGAGGTAAAATAGAGCCAGAGATAGAATTTTGGACCATTTTAAATGAGTCTCTGTGCACAATTTGCCAATCATAGTTATATTCGTTATTCATTCTTTCAACTTGGCCGGAGAGCTCTGGTGATGATATGGTGTATGAAATTTAGGAGTTATCCCCAAACACGAATAAATTTGTGACAAGACTAAATCATTAAAATGGGTTCTGCTATCTGAATCAATACATGCTGGCAGGCCAAAATTAGAAATAATTTCTTTCAAAAGAACTTTGGCAATAATAGCAGATGTGGCCCGAGCAGTGGAAATGTTTCAGTCCACATGGTCAGCTGATGGTTCATCAGAATGGGGCGGTGGATAGGGACAATGGGCAATAAGACACCAGGGTCTGGATGTTG
This sequence comes from Monodelphis domestica, assembly GCF_027887165.1. Classification (NCBI taxonomy): domain Eukaryota; kingdom Metazoa; phylum Chordata; class Mammalia; order Didelphimorphia; family Didelphidae; genus Monodelphis; species Monodelphis domestica. The sequence goes on along the minus strand of NC_077229.1, from coordinate 157,187,103 downwards.
TATTGTGACAAGGAAATCACTTTAAAAGACTGATATATATTAATTTAAGGTCGCCAAGGAATTCAGCTATGTAATTCCTAAATGAAAACTCAAGTCAGCAGTCAACCTGTTATGGAGTTTTAATTACAAACAGGAGGAAGAAAGGAATTAGAGAAAGAGAGAGAGAGAGAGAGAGAGAGAGAGAGAGAGAGAGAGAGAGAGAGAGAGAGAGAGAGAGAGAGAGAGAGAGAAAGGGGAGAGAAGGGAATAGGGCTTAAATACCCCCTCTGTTTAGGCTGGGCCAAAAGGCCCAAGCCCTTAGATAGCTGAGGCAAAGAAAGAGATCAGTCCCTATCACTCACATGACCAAAATTGAGAAACAGTCTCAGGGCCTCCACCTCCAACCTCCTTCAGAGCAAGCTTCTCAGAGCACCACCTCTCAGAGCGAAACCTCTCGAACCTCCTCCAGAGCCACCTCGCTCAGAGCAAAACCTCCTCCTCAGTCCTCAGACCTCGCTATCTTTAAGGAACCCATCTAAGTTCCCTCCCCTCAGTTCTCCCATCTACCAATCACTGTCCATGTCTTCCCTGTGCCAATGGTGGCTCTAGCTTAACCCAGGACCGCCCAGAGGTCTGCCCCTTTGCACATGTCTGTTGAAGGTCATATTCTCAAATAATTAAATCTTGATCTATGCTGCAGCCCTTCCTAAATCCTGTTACTCTGAGTAGGGTGGAGATTGTAAGTTCCAAGACCTGGTTCTGTCATTCCAAGTATCTCTAATATATCAATTCTAAAATCAATCATGACTCAAAGAACTTCCTGTTCTATGCTTAAGCATAGGTCAAAGCCCTTTCCATTGTTTAGCAAAAGGTTTCTGTCCTAAAGTAATCTTAGGTAGGGAGGAGAAGGACCCTCCCTACCTAATGTTGGAAATGGGGAAATTTCCAACATTCATAAGTCTAAGAAATTTTAAGGTTTACAGTATACAACAAAGGTTGTATTCTCTTATCCTATTCTCTATCGTATTCATGTGCCCCAACCTCCCCCTATACGCCTTCATAATCTTTGGGTAGTTCCTTGGGCTCCCCCCTGAGGGAAATTAGCACCCTGAGTAGTTTGGGGATGAGCTTCACTTAAGATATACTTTTGAGGGGTTATTTGGTTTGAGTAATCAGTTGCCTGATTTATGTTTCTAGAATTGTTATAAGTTCTAATGGTGCAATTCCTGAAATCATTATTATGATTATTATTTCTATAATTGTTTCTCTAATTATTATTTTTCCAGTGGATATTATTTCTTATTAGCTGGAACTAATTCCTCCAGTTCATCAATATGTGGCCCTTCTCACAGAAATGGTAGGTAAGGGATCATTAGTTAGTTTCTTAGAGTGGGACAAGTGCCATTGGTTGAGTATCAGGCCCTTTTTTAAAATCAATTCTATCACTTGTAGAGTCTAGTTTCTTCTGAATCATTTACAGTAAACTATTAGTCTCTTCCTGTTTTTCTTTATGGCCTTTAGAGACATAAAGAGAAGTTCTTCTCAACTCTTCAAGATCCATCTCATGCCACTATGGGCAATGCATTTTAAAGTAATTTTGGACCACTCTGAAACAGTTCTTGACAAAGTGTTGCCTTATTTGCCTAATATCCCTTTTTGTAGAAAGGTCAAGGTCCAGATATCTACCTCTTAGTTTGTTGGGGGCTATCAAACCCATGCTATCTGACATGGTCACAGTTGGAAACTGAGGGCTGCAAAGTGGCCTCCAGAAAAGATGAGACAACCACTCATCCCCCCTTATTTGATTTCTCTCACTAATATCACTTACTATTTGAATTGCTATGATTATTGTTTGCTCCTTAGCTTAAGGAAAAATAATATGAGAGCAAAATACTTACAAGATTAATAGTAATGCTCCACATTATCCACCCAGAATACCACCAAAAATCATACTTACAAACTAAACCTAAAAGACTATCATGGGTTAACTTCTGCTTATACATATAACTTCTAACAAAGTTGGGCTTAGAAATTCCCTTCTCATGCATAGAACAATTTCTCCTAAGCCAGTACATCAATCACCTTAGGGAGAGGCTATTATATCATGCCTCAATGATTTGATTTATCAACTAAAATACATCTTGGCAACTCCCCATGAAACACTGAAAAGAATTGGTCAAATTTTGAAACTGAATTTTGTTTCTTTTACCTCTTTGATCCCTCAATGTGACCACAATATTTGCTGATTGTCTTCTAGAACTTCTGATTGATTATCTATTTTTATTAAAAGTAACAAATGGTTTTCTTTGATTGCCCACAAGCTCCAACACCTCAGAGGTTAATGAAAAAACTGACCTCTAGCTAAGACACCTGTGATAAATTCATTTATCTTTTGCAAAAGCTTTGTGTATGCTGTCAAAATCAATGGTAACAATATAACTATATAGAATGATCATAGAATGTTAATTAGATGATTTGTTAAAAGTGAATGTATCACTTATCCAATCATATGTTTTGCACATGTATGTTGAATAAAATATAGCTGTGTGCCAAAAAAGTATGTAATCCTTGGGGTATAAAAATAAACCCAACCCTGGGCCTAGTGGAAGCAGTTCCATGCAAAGCTTGGCCGCAGACTGACACATACAGCTGTCTTAAATCATGTCATTTACACCCTTGAAGCTGTGAAAAAGGCAGGCCCTGAACTCACAGCATTAGCTCAATGAGCCTACCCATAAATTGGTATAGTATCTCATCATCGGATTGTTTAAGACATTGAAATTTGGTCCATGAATCCAGCCTTTTGGAGCATTCTCGCATTGCTTTTAGAATGGCATCCCTATCACAATATAATTGCAAATAATCTTCGGGGTCATTATTGAGGATCCTGAGATGGCCAGTGTACTTCATTGAGCCTTAGAACTTTATCAACATAAGAGATGGTCTTATTTTTCTCACATTCCATTAGAAAAACCAGGAGCAAATTTTCAACATTTTTATAAGACAAATTATATTGACAAAAACTATCAGTCATTTTTTTGCTATGATAATCAGTTCTTCTTTAAAACAAGGGGTTTTGTGTTTCAATTCCTTTATATCTTGGGTGTGAAAGGTGAATGGTGTCTTAGGTTTACCATATCCCCATTGTGTCCTCTTTTGGTCACTTCCCTTAAGGGGAAAAAAAAATATTCATATGAATCAGTCAGTGTTCGTGGTTTCTTAGAAGTTGTCTGTGGGGATACCAAGACAGTATGGGTAAAACAGGTATGGTAGGAGGATAAGGTTTCCTTGGGTTTGGGGTTGGTCATGTGGTAGGAGAAGGGACAGGAGAGGATGGGCCATTGGGAGAAAGATCAGGGGAGGGAGAGTTAAGCAGGAGTTGCAGAGCATGAGAGAGGAGGTTTTCCACTTGAGATATAGGAGACAGGTCTTCTGTCTGTATTTCAGGAGGAATAGGACTTTCCTATCTCAGTAGCTCATGAACAGACTTGCAAAAATCAGACATTTTTGGATGGAATCCTCCTTTGCCATTTGACTTTGCAAGTGCTTGAAATTTTCGAAATGAATTTGTATGTTGGCTTACATTTCAGCTTTAATTTTCCACATGGTAGCCTATTTTGTCAACATTTGGGATCAGGAAAAGAAAATTTCCTAACACTATAAGAAGAAGGAGGCAATATGAAACTTTAAAGGTTCCTAATTGGGTGAAAGCCAGAAGGCTTTCTTTCAGAGTAGCATCCATGCTATTCGGCATTGTAATACAATTAGATAAATGGAAATGGTAAAAGAAAATAATTTTTGATGTATTTTTATATTAATTTTTTATTATTAGGGTGGGGAAGGTAAGGGGTAAGGATATTTTATCCTAGTTTATTTTATTTTATCTTATTTTATATTATGCTATATGATTTTATTGGATTTTATTTACAAAAAAAGTTACAATTTTTTATTGTTGCTGTCCTTTGGTGGCAGAAAACAGCCACTGCAGCTCAGGAGGAAAAAAAAAATTGAGTGCTCAATACTGGCGTCTAGTAGTCAAGAGGCAAAAAAGAGTGCTCATTTCTGTCCATTAGTGGCCAAGAGGCAGAACAACAACAGAAAGAGGTAGGAAGCAGGGTTAAGATAGGACCTAGGAGTAAGGGAAAGGGTTAGGGTGCCAGAAACCAAAATGGAGGATCTGGCTACAAAAGTAAGGCGAGTTTGGGGTTTGTGTTTGTCCCCAAAGCAAATTTGCTTCAGAGGGAGAGACTGGAGCAAGGAAGATAGAACCAAGGCAGGGAGGGAGTTCTTGGAAGCAAGCTGTGGTAGGTGGAAATGGGTCTAGCTAGGATGAATAAACAGGCCTCCCCCTACCCCCCACCAAGACCGAGGAGTCCAGCAGGGTTTAGGAGCTAACCAGCTCCCTGGCAAGGGAAAGGGATTCCCTCCCCTCACTGGGGTTGGGCTGGGTAGGGAGTTTTAAACTCACCAGCAGGCACTGAGAAAGGCATGATAGCAGCAAGAGAAGGAGCAGGATCGCCAGAATGACCTCTGGGGCAGCAGCAGCTGCAGAAGAGGACATGTCAGAAGATGCAGGCCATGTGCACTAGTAGGGGCTTTAGGCAGAGGGGGTGGCTGGAGCTGGGTCTAAGTAAAGGAAACTTTGAGAATTCGTATTCTGTAGTGGTATGCCAAATATCTAAGATTAAAATTTAATACCCAAATACTCTAATTATTATATTTAATAATATTTATTAATAATAATGTGAAGTAAAGGAAAATTTAAAAAGCTCGAGCAAAGAGGGAGTTAACCCAGCTTCAGTAGCAGGAAAAGAGAGAGCAAAAAAGGCAGACTTACAGAACTTAATTAACAATATGTAAGGACACTAAGTGGTTGAAGGGAAAAAGGATTCTGGGAGATGAAGCCCAAGGCTTCAAGATTTTCTAATTACACAATTCTCAAACTTAGAATTTCACAGAACATCTGAAGGAAAAATTTTCTTCTTCATGACAAAGATCAATTTTTAAAAGTTAATTAATAATTAAGGGTTTGGACCATACCATCTAACTACCTTATTATTCAATCATTAACATGTTCATCTACCATATAGACTTTTACCTCGTTATGTTTTATTAAATGTGTAGTGAATGTGTTTTATTATTTGTAAATGATTTTACAAAGCTCTTTATTCACACTGATGGGAATTGACCATTCACTCAATAAGCATGTTTTAAACATTAATAAAAAGCAAGGTACTTTTCTAAGGAAACGGGAATACCAATATGAAAAGATAGTTCCCACCTAGAAAATGTTATGAGTTGAATTTTGGTATTTATTTTGAAAGATGTTAGCACAGAAGACAAGTATTCAAGAAGTCAGAGCAGCTAATGAAACAACAAAGAGATGAGGAACAACAAGTAGTCTAATAAGCTTCAACTACAGAGTGGATGGAATACTGCATAAGATGATTGCAAAAGTTGTGAAGATCTTTAAAGGACAGGCAGAGAGGATTGCATTTTATCAGAGTAATAAAGGGGAGATGTAGTATTTTATTAAGTAAAGAAGTGATATAGTCATGCTGTTTTTTAGGAAGGAAACTTTGCTAGCCATGTAGAAGATGGATTACCATGGGGACACATTGTGAAATGAGGCAAGGAAATGGAATGGGAGGCAATTTAGATAGTGCAGTTGAGAAGTCATGGGATCATGTACCATGGTGGTAAGTGGAGAGAACAAAGGGATACATGGGAGATATATATTTTTTCACTTTAAACATTATTTTATTTGGTCATTTCCAAACATTATTCATTGGAAACAAAGATCATTTTCTTTTCTTGCCCTCCCCCTTCCCACCACCTCTCCCATAGCCGACACACAATTCCACTGGGTATCACATATGTTCTTGGTTCAAACCCATTTCCATGTTGTTGGTATTTGCATCAGAGTGTTCATTTAGTCTCTCCTCAGTCATATCCCCTTCCCCCCTGTAGTCAAGCAGTTGCTTTTCCTCAATGTTTTTACTCCCATAGTTTATCCTCTTGTGGATAGTGTTTTTTAGATCCCTGCAGATTGTTCAGGGACATTGCATTGACACTAATGAAGAAGTCCATCACCTTCGATTGTACCACAGTGTATCAGTCTCTGTGTATAATGTTTTCCTGGTTCTGCTCCTCTTACTCTGCATCACTTCTTGGAGGTTGTTCCAGTCTCCATGGAACTCCTCCACTTTATTATTCCTTTTAGCACAATAGTATTCCATCACCAACATATACCACAATTTGTTCAGCCATTCCCCAATTGAAGGGCATCCCCTCATTTTCCAATTTTTGGCCACCACAAAGAGTGCAGCTATGAATATTCTTGTACAAGTCTTTTTACTTATTGTCTCTTTGGGGTACAAACCAAGCAATGCTATAGCTGGATCAAAGGGCAGACAGTCTTTTATCACCCTTTGGGCATAGTTCCAAATTGCCCTCCAGAATGGTTGGATCAGTTCACAACTCCAACAGCAATGAATTAATGTCCCTACTTTGCCACATCCCCTCCAGCATTCATTACTTTCCTTTGCTGTCATGTTAGCCAATCTGCTGGGTGTGAGGTGATACCTCAGGGTTGTTTTGATTTGCATCTCTCTGATTATAAGAGATGTAGAGCACTTTTTCATGTGCTTATTAATAGTTTTGATTTCTTTGGCTGAGAACTGCCTGTTCATGTCCCTTGCCCATTTGTCAATTGGAGAATGGCTTGATTTTTTATACAATTGATGTAGCTCTTTGTAAATTTGAGTAATTAAACCTTTGTCAGAGGTTTTTATGAAGATTGTTTTCCAATTTGTTGCTTCCCTTCTGATTTTAGTTACATTGGTTTTGTTTGTACAAAACCTTTTTAATTTGATGTATTCCAGATTATTTATTTTGCATTTTGTGACTCTTTCTAAGTCTTGCTTGGATTTAAAGCCTCTCCCTTCCCAAAGGTCTGACATGTATACTATTCTGTGTTCGCCTAGTTTTCTTATAGTTTCCTTCTTTATGTTCAAGTCATTCACCCATTTTGAATTTATCTTGGTGTAAGGTGTGAGGTGTTGATCTACATGTGAGATATATTAAGGAGGTGGAATGATGATATTTGGCAACTTATTTGATCTGTAGGGTAAATGAGAGTGAAAAGTTGATATGACCTCAAGTTGAGAACCTGGATGCCTAGAAAGATGTGGAATCCTCAATAGTAATAGGGAAGTTTATATTAAGGGAAGGTTTTTGGAGGAAGAGAATAATTGACTGTGAACATTCTTGAGATGCCTATATTGGATGTAATTTAAAAGATCCAATAGATAATTCATGATATGGGACTAGAGCTCATACGAAACTCCTAACCTGAGTATTTAGATATGATTCTTTCTAGTCTTCTTATGTATTATATATCTTTATATACCTCAAAATCAAGTGACACTGGCTTCCTTGGCATTTCTCAAATATGACACTCCAACTCTTAACTTAGTTCAATGACTTTTCACCATTTGTAGAATGCTTTACTTCCTTACCTAAATATCCTTACTTCTTTCAAGTCTCCACTAAAATATTATATCATACAAGAAGCCTCTACTAATCCTTCTTAATTTTAGTGCCTGACTGAACAGAGTATTGATTATATCTAATGTAGCATGTATATAACTTATTTGTGCATAATTATTTGGGAATTGTATCCTTTATTAGATTATGAACTGCTCAAAAATAGATTTTCTTTTCTTACACATTGCCTGGAACATTACAGACACTTAAAGCTGTTTACTGATTGACTGATAATTTGACAGCAAATAAGTTCAGCTCAGAGAATGGAAGAAGTAGGAGAGAAGAGAGTTCAAGAGATACCCTTGTGATATACACACATTTATTTAAAATGACATGGATAGTTTCCTATCCATTAAAGCTCATTTAGAAAGGTATGATCAAGCAATTGGAAGGATAACTCCCAGAGAGAGAAAATATTTTCACATTTGGTGTTTAAGAATCATTAGTGTTTTTGGATAGTATAAATCCAGCTGAGTTATAAAATCAGAAGTCAGAGTTTAGAAGGGTCTGGAAGGAGAGAAAACAGAGACTTTGAAAGTAAGCAACTTTTTCAAGGGATTTGGCTGATAAATGGAAGAAAGTATCTTGTAAGAGAAGATGGGTTGGGATGGCATCAAGAGTATATGTAGTGAGGGTGGTCTTTGCTGGGAGAAACATCATTCTTCTATCAGAAACTGGAGTAATAAAATAAGTGAAATGAAGGTGAAGGCTCATGAAATAAAGAGTGGAGACTAATATCTTTTTATATCAGTTTGTAAAATTATGGGTACTTTAGGAAGCTTTAAGGACAGAATAGAAACTGAGAAGTGTCTTTGAGGTAAGTGAAACAGAGAACTAATTAGATACTCCATGCTTTAGGAAGGAACCAGCAGAGATTAGATGACCATCATTTTCAGTGGACCCTGCTTTTAAAGTACTCAACTAATAGCCCTTTGATTGCCTTTCTCAATAAAGATTATATATCATATTCACCACACCCTCTTTCATCATACAACTTCAAATATAATAGAAGGGACAAAATAGGTAAGACTACAAATAGAAATATGTGCAACAAAATATCAGTCATTAATAATAAAAATCAAGAGGGGAAGGCTAAGGTATGAGTTGTTCCTTTTTTTGGTGGTGAGGAAAGAGACTTCATTTTTTTAATTTAAATTTTTTCTAGATACAATAAAAAAATCATTTCTGGAAATTTTGCAATTCTTCTCTTTTTCTGTCCCACCCCACTCCTCCCCAAGATTCAGGTAATATGTAAAAAGTTGTACATATGTTATAATCAAATTCATATTTCTATGTTTGTCATATTGGTGGGAAGGAAGTACTTTAATGACAGGTAGTAGTTCTAGAATTTGAATAAATTGAATCATATGCAGTTTGCCTTAGTAAAATATTTCAGAAATTTTTAAACAACAAACATGAATATGAAGGCAATTGTGGTCACAATGAAAGTGTGGAGTTGGGTATATCAAAAAATGAAAGGCAATAATAGAAATATGAGAAACTATCCCTCTTCTGTCAAATGACCTTCTTTTTCTCTGTTCAAAAGCATCAATTTAAATAGTTTAAAAGTAGAGAATTGTAGCTTTCTATGACAATTGTTTTTATTTCCTATTTGTTGCCCATATAAAAATAACTCTCATGTTAGACATGGGTAAAAACCATTTAATCTTTAACTTGTGTTTTAAAAATTTTAATAGATTCAGAAATTATTTCACAATCCACTGCAAGTTCAGAATGTAATAAAATTGGTGATGAATGATGAATGTTAAGAAAAACAACAAATAATCTATGTTCAAAAAAGAAGATGAGTGACATAATTATAGATAGGAGATATTTACTAAATTATCGATTCTTTAAAAATAATTAAAAAAAAAACAAATTATACTATGTAGAGAAGTATACTCATTTGCCTTGCCAATATATCAGGTATCTATTATCTAAATAGCTGTATATTCATGTGTTCATATTTTATCCATGGAGAAAATATATCATGGAAGATAACTTTTAGATTGTTCCATTAGGGGGAATTGGAGCTAACTAAATGTTTGGGTAGGAAGAATAGTCATTAATAGTTGAATATTAACTTGGAAGTTTTCCACTGGACAAAGTATTTATTGCTTCATATTTACCAGTCTTTTTGTTAAGTGCTGGTGACACAAATATAAACAAGTAAGATAAACCTTAAACTTAATGATCTTACATTCTAGTGGGAAAGTACAATATGCAAATGAGAGTTGGGAAGTGGAGAAAAGGGAGAAATATACTGTTTGGGTTCAAGGGGACTAGAGTGGAGATGAAGAAATGTCTGGAGGATGAGATATAGTGTCAGTGATGTGACACATGAATGAAGTTCTTCCTGAAATAATGATACTTGGAATAGAGTCACTAATCAGGAAAAGCAGAATCTTAGGTTAAAGTTAAAATTTTCCAGCTCTCTGCATATGTATGTGATTGTGTGTGGGAGGAGAGGCATAGATAGGTATGCACACACCGAGTTGAATAATGACTATTAGATACCGACCACTTGACACTATGCTTTTCCTACATTTTGTGAGAAGGGGAGAATAGTTTAACCTATTACTTGATTTTAATGGGAATTTCATGAATATGATTATAAGGGCCATCTTTGTGATACTTTAATGATATTAGAAAAGGTCTAACAATCAGAAATATTCAAGAAGAGGAAGTTCTTCAGTCTTTTTCTTTGCCTTCTATTTTTGTGACTGTAAGGTAGCATTTATTGCTTTTCATTGATATCCCATTCTATAGCAATTTCAAAGATTCCTCTGAAATGAATTATTGAGTTCTCCTACTGTTAGACATAAGATACAATACACAGCTCCCTGTGTGACTAGCTGTCCCACATTCTCCATTTTTAGAAGATTTGGAATGAAGAACAGATACTTAGAGTAGTCAAAGGACTCTCTGAAAAAGCCATTAGTGGAATCTCTGCCCCTGAAGTGACTCACAGTATATGTTTCCTTTGTTATGTTGGCAGGAGAAGAAAGAAATAAGCCACTTGAAACTAAATTTAAATGTCACTGGAACCAAAACTCAAACAACCCAAGACATTTTTGGCTAAAATTCTAGGCATATCAAATTCATATTTCTGACACACTTATGAACGATGTTAGGGTTTATTATAAAATGTGTATTCTCAGGAGTTTAAAGAAGCTATCCAAATGAAAGTCATATGAAAACAGAACTATGACCTAATTCTCTATTCCCAATCTTATTTCTTCAGTTCAGTTAAATTAAGCAAATGCTTTGTGAGTCAGCATGACATAATGATTGGTAATTGTTAGAAGGTAACCTTGGAAACAAGGAAACTTTGGGTTAGACACATACAAGACTGGGGACCATGAACCAACCACCTATCTTCTCAGTGTTCAAGCCATCTCTTTAAGAGTATAAATTGAAGATGAGTTGCAAATATGTATAATTGAAGGAGTTTAAAAAACTGGAAGTGACCTATTCAAATTTAATGACAGATCCTTATGGGAGAGAGACAAAGACAGAAAGAGAGAGATATTAGACTACAAGATTGCTTCATGTGGATATCAGTCCAATATGTATATATACATAAATGTATGTATATGTTAGACAAGATCCTAATTTATTTTTAAGTAAAGCTAAGTATAATATCCTCCTTTCATTTATAGCAATATCCCAGGTACAAAACAAAGAAACAAAAATTTTCCTCAGTTCTTGTTTTCTCCTCTAATTGTCCCACTCTCTTACTACCTTTGGCTTGGTCACCTTTTTGGTCACCATTATCTCTCTTCTCCTTATCAACTCTGTACATCACCATACATATGTAATAGTGACTGGCATATGTTCAGAGGGCCTCTGAAAACATCTCACTGATAGGAGGATGCCAAACCTGCTTTGGGACACTTGTGAGGATGTGAATAAAAGTACCTTTGAGTGTCTTATGAAATTCCAAAAATTTATGATATTAACTGCATAATAATATTAGTCTTATTCTAGTTAAGGAATTAGAACTAGGATTCCTTTATCAGACATTATTTGTCCTCATCCATTCTTTATAGCCAATCCTTATTGGTGAATGTCTCTAGTGGCTGAATTCTTTGTTTATGGAATCTGTTAAGAGAAAGTGCTGTAATGCTTTGCACAAGTAGTAATATGAAAACAGAAATTTTTATCTTTTTCTGTTTAGGTGAAATCGTTAATATGGAGGGTCTGATGTGGTAAATTTTGATGTCAGAAGGGGTTTGAGAGTCTGAGTTGGATTCTCTATTCTTGGTTTTGTAGCCACGTATCATTGATACTCCATGGAGCAAGGAGTGATCTTTGGGATCTAGTTCAATCTAGTTCATAGGTAGCTGAGTTGAGGACATGTCTGACAGCAATGCTGCTTATAAATGTGAACTTGAAGGGCAAAAGCTACTTATAATCTGTACTGATCCTAAGCCCACTCTTTCCTAAGACAAAAGTGTTATAGTTGAGAAGATACCTATGAGGTATTGAGGGGTAATGTTTATAAATGTACAATTACATTTCTTATATGTCCTTTGGTTGATATAAATCGATATATAATTACTAAATGGAGTCAGAGTATGCCATTGACACTTGCAAGTGAGGGAAACAAAATTGAAATGAAGTCTTAAGCTGATGGCAGTAGAGACCACCCCCAAATCTTTTAGCTTACACTTAGAATTTTGAGCCTGACATAACATGCTTCACTATGTAAAAGTGAAGCCAGAAAGTACAAGTACTCAATATATGTATCTATGCATGCATATATGTTTCTATCGATCTGTCTTGCAGAAATAATATTTCTTCCTGTTATTGATATGGAGGATAGGACAAAAGGAGAATATTCTAGAATTTTCCAAGTAATGAAAACCATTTATCCTATTTTTCTGAAGGGTGACTTTCTGACTACCTATATCATATAATCAATTTCCTACCTTTCAAAAGTTCTTTTATAATTTACTTAACTGATATCTGGATACTTAATCTAGCAACATTGACTTAAAAGCTATTTCTTGAATATTGTTTTGTATTTACCTTGTTCCTTTGAATTTACAATTGCACATGGTTGGCGTGATCTGCCTCCTCATCTACAACTATTAGTTTTCTTGGTTTCCTTTAAGATTCAGCACAAATTCAACTTTCTGCAAGATTTAAAAATGTATTCAACTTTAGAAAAATAAGTATTGGACACCACAGTTGATATTCATACATATATTGTGTAGACTCTTGTAAAATGGAGATTTGAACCCTGGCCTTCAATCTGCAGAAGTCCTTGGTACTTCCCAGAATTCCCTACAATCTCACCTGAGTCTCCACATGGCTGAGATCACAATTTAGTCTTTAACAGATTCTTTGCCTACCAAGAGTTCTCCTTCCTCTTCTATACTCACACGTGGCTCTCTCTTCCTCTACTCAAGAGATTGCAACATGTAGTAAGTAGGCTGTAAATGGGCTAATAAGTCCTAGGCACGTGGGTTCTTGATTTCTTGATTTCTAATAATCTTAATAAACCTCATAAAATATAATTCTTTTATTACTAGAGACTATTTTAATTTTTACAGTTTGGCTGACCACATCGGTTGTGATGAAATACCCTCAATCTTCTTAACTTTCCTAAACCTTTTCTCTACTGTGGCTATCCATAAGTTTAGCTTTTAATAGCTTATTTTGATCAGCTGTAGAGGGAACAACTGCCTAGATTTTTTTTTTAAGCCACGTTTCTCTGGCCAAGGTTTTTTCACCTAACCTTCTACAGCTGTTTCTGATTCAACTCATTCCAGCCATCTGCTCTGGACCTTCTTGATTCATATTTCTCACCTGGTCCAAGTCCTGCCCTCCCACCTGGCTCCTGATGACTGCTTTTGTGCTCCTGCAATTTGGACCTGCTTGACCCAGATCACTCTCCCTGTCCCATCCCACCCCAGCCCAGCCCCAGGACCCAGGCTGCTGGTAGCTGCTCAAATTTCTTTACGACTCAAAAACCAGTTGGTAAAAATGGGGGTGTTCTTCCTTAGGCTACAGGAACCATGGGGGGGTACAACGAGGGGAAGGAAGAGACTTTTCCAAACAGGAAGTTATAAGCGTGGCTTATTTCAAAGAATATCTTTTGAGTGCACTGATTCTTTTACTTTTCTCACCTAAGATTCAGGGGAGAAATTCAGCTCCCTGCAAGTCTTTGGACCAATTAGATGCCTAAAACCCACCCTCACTATGGGGGAGCAGCTCAGTGGCTCAGTGGATTGAGAGCCAGGCCTAGAGACAGGAGGTCCTGGGTTAGAATCTGGCCTTGGACACTTCCTGGCTGTGTGACCTTGGGCAGGTCACATGAACCTCATTGCCTAGCCCTTACCAATCTTCTGCTTTCTGACAATAGGCATCTAAATGGATAATTAACTAAAAAAATGAACTCTAAGGATCTGGATGTTACATTTTAAAGCATTTCAGACTCCAATGTTTTATTAAAAAAATCTCTCTTTTTATTTCATTTTGCTGATTGTTTTAAGATTTAATTTTGTTGGTTTTAAGTTCATATATCAATGTATTCAATACTATTCTGTTACACTGAATCATTTTAATGTACTAGGTTTTAACTACTGTTATATTCTGTTGCTTTTCCCCTATAGCTATACTGAACAAATATTATTGAATAAGCCCATATATAAAAACAGTCTTTTCTATTTTTGAATTTGTAAATTGTCACCTAAAGGATGGATAGACTTCATAAAAATGGGTTACAATTATATAACAACCTTTGGAGAATTTAATGAGCTAAATATCTCAAACTGATTTGAAGGAGCCTTTTAGATATGATTTTTAGAATTTTTTTCCCCAACAACTCTGGTCATTTTGCCTGATTCTAGCATGAGATAAAGTCCATTTTAGTAGCTGAAGTGAAATACAATCATAATCCCCACCTCCCACATTTATAAAAATGTGAACAGATGGGACATCAGTGTATCATACCAAAGGAGCTGGGAAGTTAATCCCAGAGCATTGTACCCCTCTGGATGACTCTCAAAAGAGGACAGTCTCTCATTTATAACTCTTCAGCTCACTTTACTTACACCAGAATGATCTCTAGATTTCTTGATGATGTTCTAGACCTAAATAAGTTTTACTTTATTTAAAAATATGTTTACCAAAGTTGAAAGATTTGCTATGTTTGTAAAATTGTGACAAATATCCATCAGTTCATAGGCTTTTAAAAATGCCATACAGCAACTTATGTGAAAAATGATAGTGGTTTTTGTTTGCAATTGTAATTAATTGGGCCATTGAGAATTTTGGGGATATTGATACCTACACATTTCTACTATTCTTCTTTATTAAAAAAAAACTGTAACCTTGTAAAATTCATTTGCTTATACTCACAATGGATCATGACCAGATATGAAGAGGAAATAGATATCATTTTTGGTGAGAAATTTTGTATTCTACATTTCCTTAGCTGACAGTGTGTCAGTGATTATAAGCTATATTTTTGAATTTTAAAAGTCTTTTATTATTATATTTTTCTTGCATGTGCAATATACTATTTTGTTTTTTTTTATTTTTTTCTCTACTTTTTATATTTTAAGCACATTTCACCAGCATTAAGATTTTCTTTAACTGTTTTTGATTTAGCAGTAATATAAATTTAAAATACATTTGCTATAATGCTTAATTCAATACATGCCCCCAAAGTTTGAGACTATAAAAATGATGCCACTAATTGTTTAAAAAGATTATGGGACTTTGCTTAATGATTTTGTCTGATTCCAGGACAAGATATACAAAAGAGCACACAGGTTAAAAAAAAAGAAAGAAACAAATACAGGAAGGATTGATGCTCTTCTAAGCCAATACAAAGGACTTGAACCTAGTGTGAGACTCGAGGTTTCGACACTTGACATACGTTAAGACATAGGGCTTCCTTGTATCCACACTTTTCATGAAAATACTTACAGATAGTACCAAAATTTCGCTCCGATCTGGCTCCTATAATCTAGTCCCTTTTCTGTCTTTCATAATGTGGCAACTTTCTGTAGTCCTGGCTACTGATGGGGTAAATGCTTAATTGCTTATATCATTTTAATTGGTCCCTGATTCAAGGACCTGTTATAGATTTATTTTTCCCTTACTTAGATTTTTTACACATAATACTTTGATAATCTGTATTTCATCCAGAAATTATCTTTTTTATTTGGATTTTCTGATTTTTTAAATTTCTCTTACCAATTTATTTATATACCTCGTAACTCAGCCATGCATCCCTAAGTGATCCATGTGTTTTTCAATCACCCTCTTCGGTGGGGGGGATGTATAAATATTATTATTTTAAATTGCAAAGTTTAAATTTCTTGAGAAAGAAATTTTAGGTTAAGAAACATGCTACCTCTCCGAATCCAGAAACTAAAATGTTTGGAGAAGACACCATGAATATGTCTCCATAGCCACAAGCTGTTCAGGAGAAGATGAAGAATGAACTTTGGGTGTGATTTATTGAACATTTATTTGTATGTATACTTTCATGCCAAAGGGGACTTCCCCCTAACTGGCTTTTTGTCAATGTGTCTAGCAATCATTGGTTTTGTTCTCTTTTCCTCTTATCCTCAAAATATTGTAATTTCAAAGTTGGTATGTTTGTAAGACCCAGCAGAGAGATTTGTCTTCCTTGGGCCTCAGGAAGGATTTGTAAAATGGAGATTTGAACCCTGGACTTCAATCCCCAGAAGTCCTTGGTACTTCCCAGAATTCTTTATCATCTCACCTGAGTTTCCACCTGGGCGAGATCACAATTTTGTATTTAACGGACTCTCTGCCTCCCAAGAGCTCTCCTTCCTCTTCTATGCTCACATGTGGCTCTCTATTTCTCTACTCAGAGATGGCAACATGTAGTAAGAAGGCTGTGAATGGGCTAATCAGTCCTAGGCACGTGGGTTCATTTTTTTGTATCCGTGATTTCTAATCTTAATAAACCTCATAAAATATAATACTTTTATTACTAGAGACTATTTAATTTTTATACTCTGAAATCTGGTCTCCAGAAAGAGTTTAAGACGTGCTGTGTGCAATGGAATCATTATTAGAATAAAGCAAGCCATTCCTCAAAGTAACAGTTTTCAGAAAGTAGCATGCCTTTGTGTTATGGACTCTATTTTGTAAATTAGACAGTTTTCTAGTCATTACCCAGTCATGTTATTACTATGTACAACATTTTCCTGATTCTGCTCACTTCTTTCTGCATCAATTACTGTAATTTTTTCCAGGTTTTTCTGAGATACTCCTGCTCATTAATAAATGACAAATATAATTAATATGGTGAAGTTTATAATGACTACATGAACTGATGCAGAGTGAAGTAAGCAGAGTGAAGAACATATTGTTCCAATAACTACAACAGTGTAAATTGGAAGAATATAAACCACAAAACAATCAAAAGTGAGTGTTTCAAAATCATAAAGAAGCATATCTCCAAGAAGACATATGAACAGAAACCCTTCCCTGTTCTTTAGAGATATAGGAGATATACAAGTATAGAATTTTGTATATATTTCCACTATTTGGCATGTTAATTAATTTTTCTGATTTACTTTCTATTCTGTTTTAAAAAAACCCAACAAATATTATTTATTTTACAAGTATTCTTCTTAGTGGTGAGATGATATAAAATTTATGGACATATAAAAGAAGATATCAATAAAAATATTCTAAATCATCTTTATAAAGCAACTTTTTAGAATGTTTTCCTCCCTGCTTAGTAAGAATTAAGAGTAAAGACTGATCAACTTCTGCTTTTGATATTATATCACATATAGAAGCAATATTCTCCATTTTAGAAAGCTGAAAAATGAAATCAAAATGCTCCTCCCATGCAATTCTCTCTCAAATACTGCAATAAGCTTTCTGGTTTCCCCTTCTCCTCAAACTTTAATTTTTCTAGTGAAATTAGAAACACTGTGGAATAGACATGTCTTTATCTTGCAATAAGAAGCAATATATTGATTTTTCTCTGAAATATATCTATATCTGCATAGATAGATAGGTAGATAGACAGACAGATACATACATAGACACACACATATCCAAAACTATTGCCCATCAACAAACTGTTCTCTCTCATTCATTAATAACCTTATTAAGAATCTACTATGTGCAAAGAGCTGTACTTGGAATAATAGTCATTTGTAAAGCCTCAAATATGGAGGGTCTGGCTAAGAAGATACATTTATAGTTGGTCAATAAACTAAATCAAAGGAACATTAATAGAACAGATGCAGAAATAGGTTGTATAATGTTTTATGGTTTCTATTTTAACTCTGAAATGGAAGTTATAAAGTATAAATATGGGGGCTAAAGTATTATTTTTATGAAGTGATATGCCATCTGAGAAAATATTTACCCTGGTTCTAAAAAAAACTTAGGATAGTAAGCATCACTTTTTTTTTTTCGCCAGAGAAAAATACCAAGAAGAGAAACTTTGATTCTGTTAAACTCACTGTGAAAGAAAAATACTCAATTTCTCTCTCAAACATATACTGAGGTTTCTTTTCCCCTTCATGTTCAGGGAATCATTCACTTTGGGTTCTTAGATCTCCATCACACTCTTCTCTAGCCCAATTATTTTGTGTTAGGAGTACATTCAAGGATGAAAGGATAGCATGCAGTCTATAGCAGGTACTTTACCACTTTTCACAGTTAGGCCACTTTGGCAGATGAAACCTTGCATTCACTCTTTCTGGATTAACTACCTCTGATGCAATGGATGGGAGGATGATATCCAAAATGTGCTATGATTAAATCTGCTCTAATGCCCCTATGCCCCTGTTGTGTACTGACTTGCCAAGTGATGAAGTGTTATTGGCAGATAATAGAGAAATGTAATTCTTTATATAGTTAACCTTGTGAAAGATAAGATTGCTTATTTAAGTTGTGTTTATACACCTTCAAGAGGCATAATAACATATTGCATAGTCAATTAGAAAAATAACATTGTAAGTGCCAATTTTATGCCACTCATTGCAACAAGAACTGCATAGTGTTCTGAACCTTGAGTCAGAAACAGGGCTTGAAGTCTGGCTCAGATATTTACTTGATATATGACTGTCAGTAAATCATTAAACTTCTCTGTGCCTTAGTTTCTTCATCTGAATAAAAGGGTTAATAGTTTCTGATTCAAATGAGAAAATTCATGTGAAGTATTTTGCATAGTATGTAAGACTCTATAAATATTAACTATTGTCAAGACATAAAACATCCATCCTATCAAAATTGTTATTTAAAATTTTTTTAATTATTTAATTAGCAACCATCAGCACCTCCATGAAATAAATAAATATATAAAAATATGCAAAACCACACACCCTACATTGTTTATAATTTGTTTGAATATGAAAATTACATATGTGTAATAATGTAGACATCATTTGCTTTGGAATTCTCTTTGGATTTGTTTAACTTTGATACATTTTCCTCTTGTTTTATGACTATTTTTAAAAAAATGTATTCATATGAACTAAAATAATATGTATTATTCTTATTATCTTTTCTTATCTTTTTGACTCTTCATATTTTTCCTTCATAGTTTTAATATTTGTAATTTCTAATGACATAATACAGTCCATTATATTCAAATATCACAATCTATTCAGTAATTTCTTCTAGTCATTACATTTGTGATATTTCCAGTTATTTTTTCATTACAAAAATTTTTTCCACAAATATTTTCATACATACACAGTTTTTTACCTTCTCAATAATTCCCTAATAATGGGATCTCTAGGTCAATAAGCATAAACAGCTATTAATGTATATTTCCATCTTGTTTTCTAAAGAAACAAACAATGACAACAACAACAATGACAAAACAAGTAAACTGCAAATTAAATACTTTGCTAAAGAATAGGGTTTAAATTTACTCTTGGTAAGCCACATGTAATCAGAATTATTTTTTAAATACAGACAATACCTAGGCAATACAGCAAAAGCAGAAGCAGCACAACAAATCCCAATATGACAAGCAACCATACAGAACAAAACATCAACATATTAAAGTTTTCTGATGGTGAATTTAGTACAAACTTTTAATTTCAGAGCAATGTAATATTGGGTCAGTTTCTCCATGGTCCTATCAGCATTTAATCTGATCAGCTTAACTTGTTGGTTCTCAGTGTAAAAGAGGGAAAGGCCAGAAGCAATGGAAAAAAATTGAATTTGACAACCTATCTCAGGAGAAGAGGAAATGGAACCCCAGCTGACTTCTGGGGATGGTATGGAATTTTTCAGCCAAGCTCAAGAGGGAGCAGTTGGAAAACTTGATGGGGTTCTTTGTTCCTGGAGCTGAGGGAAGAAGGAACTGACCCTTTGCTGTGAAGATACCCATTTTCTCAATCCTTTTTCCTGAACAATAGAAGATCTTATCTTTCAACTGGTGACACTTTCAGGATAAAAATTTCTGTCCCTTAGGGGAACCTCAGAACTTATCCTGAAGAAGACCCGGGTTCAAATCCCCTAGATTTGTATAGGAAATAGCTAGGTATTCCGTTTTCCCTCTGTTCTGATTACCCTTCAACCCTTTATACCTAAATAAATAGACATCTTGATTTTAATAGCAACTTCAATCAGACTCAGGGGAACTTCAAAGAACATCATTTAAAGAAAGAAGGGCTAAGGGGAAGTTTACTTTCCCCTTTAGTCCAGTCAGAACTGACTCCATTTGTTAATAGCCCAACTTGGGCGAAGTGGAAGAAGGAAGGAAGTGTTACCTTATATTTATTCCCCATGTAGCTGGAACTTTGGTTCCTTCTTCAATTTCCTCACTAATATCTCAGTTACCACATATTACCAGAGCCATATTTACCTAGGTTGGTCCTTAGGCAGCAGACACAATATGTTGCCAGGACCATACTCTTTCCAAAACCAAGTCTTTCCAGTTTCATCATAACCAGAGGAGCTTTTGTTTCCATGCCACAACTCCTCAGGAATGAATTGTATGGTAAGTGTTAAGTAAGGCTTTTATAAAATATTTATGCTTTCTAAGTCATTGTTGTCCCTCCAGAAATTATGTTTCGATTATCTGTATGCTCAGGCTTAGCTTTACTACTATCCCCATGCAGGCATGTGAGGGCTTCCCAGTTATTTATCATATTTAACTTATCTAAGGTTCTATTCACCTCCTTATCTTCTTATTTATTGGTTAGATTCATTCCTATCTCTATCCCATTTAGTTTTTCCATTAAAAATATGAATGGTCTAACTCTTGGTGCATATAGGTCCAATATTGATAATGCTTTATTGTCTGTAATATCCCCAACATAAAATAGCTTCCAATGGGTAAATTCATCCCATTTCCTCTCAATATCATAGTCACTGGCTGTACATTTCTATCACTTCCATTCTTCCTCACTCTTTCCACCCCATTCCTTTTCTTTCTGCCATATCTCTTTGCAGATGTCCAATTTCCTTTGACAAATATTTCTCCAATTCACATTCCTTCCCCCAAATCCTCTCATCCACTTCCCTTGCCCTCTTAACTCCAAATTGGCCCAACTTAAAAAAACATCCTTATGTATTTCTTATTTATTGATATGAGTTAAATTCTAAAATCCTTTCTCTATCTTGTGCAAAATGTCCTTCCCTTATCCCTCATCTTACATCCGTACCTATTTATGTACAGTTTCCTCTAGGTATCCCTCTCTTCCTTCCTTGTTCTTATCCTCTTGCTCTCCTTTCTTTTCACCCATTCTTCCTTCTCTTATTCTATCAGTTACCAAAGGGGACTCCTAAACTCTTAATTATTCCATACCTCTTCCCCACTGTTTCTCAATATGTTAAGAAAATGTTTATCCTTCCAGTTTGTACATTGTTTTCTTTTTATCCCAGTTTAGATGACAGTAGGGTTCTAGTACTACCAGTCCTCCACAATACCACCCTTTCCCCATAGAAGTTCTTTGGCTTATTTCTCCATTATGTAAGAAAGCCATTTCAATCCACCTCCTCCTGGACAAATATTATGATAATTTAATTAAGAAATGGAACATATGTAAATAAATTATCACAAGAAGGAGCCTCAAAATGCCTGAGAGAATCTTGGTTAGTAAAACATATGACAGTTTCCAAATGGAAAAGGATTGCCTCTGAAGGCTGGAAATTAAACTGATTTATAAAATCTTACAGATAGTTGATGGCTAATTCTGAGCAATGTTCTCTCCTTAAGCAGAGAAAAGCAATGGAAGAAAAAAAATCTAGTTTAAAATTATGTTAGCAAGATATATAACTATAACCAAGTCCCATTCTGCTTTGTATGCATGACCTCTTACCTATAGAGTTCAGCTATTCTCATTCTTACTGATAAGATCTACACTCAACATTATTCATAGCATCAGCTTAAGTAAACATTATAGAGAACTTTTAAAGACTAGTATTGTGCTCTAAATACATATTCATGTGACTCTTCCCATCAATAACAAGGCAACTTTTATTTAGTTTTGAAAGAAATTTCATTATTTGGAAGAACAGATTCAATGCCTTCCATTTTGGATTGTCAAATTGTCATCATCAAATTTTATAGCGTAAATAGGAAGTTTTCTTTAGAGTGTTGTTGGTTCTTTATAGTGAGTCTTCATGTTTATGGCAAACCATTTTCTGGAGCTTTAACAAAATATTCTCTGCTTGCTAAGAGTACAGTCAATTTCATTGTATTTTGGGTCACATTGTCATGATAAACTAGACAATTTATTTAAAGGTTGTATGATTGTTACTCATTCTTATGTCCCATGATAATTATAAATTTAGTTGTAGTTTCTTTGAAATTAGAAATGTAAGGTATTTCATTCACAACTATATTATTCCCTCCTGCTATTTTTATATCAGGATGAATGCTAAAATGGAAGACTTAAATATAAAGCAATTCCCTGATTAGTCAGATTCTAAGAACCCCTACTTTAGACCAAAATAATGAATGATCCACTAAAAATTCTAAATGTGGAAATTTCATGTCAATTTGGTTTATGTAGAAAGTACAATGACCTTTTATTTGTTCTCCATCTTATTCGAAGACCATATAAAAGGAAATAAATTGTAATTACAATGATAGTAATTAAAAAAAAGATGCACATCAAGAAAAACCATGAATGGATTATCTTTTTCTTGAGAGTTCAGCATTTTCTGTGCTAAATTCTATTTTAGATTTTTATGCTTTATAAACCTTCCTAACCTATCTCTGAATGTTTTGGGATATAATTTCCTCAAATTTAGAATTTATATCAACCCGTTTTAATTTTTTTTCTTTTATATTACAAATCTTAGATGGAATGGTAATGTTTTTCATGATTCCCACCATCTCTGCTCCATCAGGCTCTCACTTTTCTGGCGATTAGATCCTAAATGAATGTGTATTTCATTATTTCCTCCAACTTTTTAGTGAAAGATAATATTAAGTAAGTTGAGAAATAATTAGTTGTTCTGCTTTTGTAAGCATGACAGCTCCAACTGATCTCTGGATAACTGAAGTTTCTCATCATTATTGTATTTGACCTTTGAGGTGCCACAGGGTTTCCTTGACTCTTCATTTTTTTTATTTTTACAAGTTTGTTTTTTCTGAATAAAATATAGTTTTGGAAATTTTGGGGAAAAAAAAGCATTTTTACAAATCTCTTTAATAAATATCTCATTTCTCAAATATATAAGGAATTTAGTAGGTTTGGGAAAATTTTGTATAAATGGTGTTACAAAAGTTACTCTTTATTTTTTCAGAAAATGATTTTCTTTATACATGTTAGCTACAGGAAAGAGGACAATAATAGTATATCAGCAATATCTCTTAAAATCTCTTCCTTACCACTTGAGAACTCAACCTCCCTTTCCTGTCTTTTCCATGCACTTAAATGTTACAGTAGACTGATTGCTGAGCTTGGAGTCAGGAAAATTCAAATTCAAATCTAGTTTCAAACATTTAATAGCTTATGTGATTAGATACATCTATCTTTCTTAGATTTTCCTCACTATAATATGGGCATAAGAACCACTGAATTGCAAGGTTCTTATGAGGAGCAAGTGAGGTAATATCTGTAAAGTATTTAGTATGGTACCTCACACAGAGTAGGCACTTAATAATGATTTTTTCTTCAAGGTCAATAATAATGTTTGCATAGATAATTCACTATTTAATATTAAAGATTCTTAGTGTCTTTAATTTATCAAGAAGGTACGGATAAGACTATAACAAAGAAACAATTTATTTCTATGTGTACAAGGTACTACTCATACATAAAACCTGTAATTTTTTGTTTCTAAAACTGTATGCCTACAACTCAGTAATTACCATATTAGATGAATCACATATTGGTTCATCTAAGCCTGACAATATAAATTCATTGAGAGCATGTTTTAGTTTCAGAGAAATGTTTCAGTTCCTTACTAATGATTTGTCTTCTTAATCAAGTATCCACAAGCAAGGAAAAATATGACCCAAGATTTTATCCTCAAAATTCTTCATTATTTCTATTATTATTAGATGACCCTTTATCTCCCAATTTTGAATTTCTATGTAATTCTGACCTATTCTCTAAATTTTATTAATTGGTATATTCCTCAGAGGAATATTGCTCTTAGATTTAAGGTATTTTGTGAGTCTTTAGTTCTAAAATTATGTAGATCATGAACATCTCCTATTATACTCATTTTTAATAGTCAGCTAGTAAAAATATATTTAGAGAAGATACTGAAATGGCATCTGAAAAATAATGATAGTAAAATATGTCCTATATTTAGGTATACTCACACAGTATTAGGAAAATGGGTCCACACAAATATTTCACTAGTAGAGAGATATAATACCTTTAAGAAACACATTGCACTAGGGCAACATACATTCACTTTTGTAGAACCCTGATATCCTTTCCCCTTCTTGTGGTATTCTCATGCTGGTCCTTCTGGGCATCATGGCTGTACTGGGCATGTCAATAAAATTATCGCCCTAGGCCTGTTCCTTTCCATAGCTCAGAGTCTAATGGTTTTGATCTCAACTCTCCGAGGTCTTACTACTTACAGCTCTTTCTTGCCATAACTCTGGAGGAGCTCTCTAATACATTCACTCTTAGTGGGCTATTATTGCTTTTTCAGAGTACAATGTTAAATGGGAAAATGGAAAGATATATCACCAGCTCCTTTGTGTCCCTCCCCAAATGCCCTCTGCTAGATCTGTAAGGACAAGAAAAAGAAAGATCTATCAAGAATAGAGTTCTTATTCCATAGAGAATTCCCTTCTCTGATGTTAGCAGTTATATTTGCCAGAACTATTTTCTCTTAGTTTCTCATTGGAGAATATGTCTTATTTCCTAAAGTGAAACTAAGTGAATACTTAACAAATGTCAAGCAGCTTCTAATTTAATAATTTAACAAAATAATTTGTAGTGTTAACACAACATAGGCATGCTTTTGTGATGTAGATATTGTTATTTTTATCAATTCTGAGGAGTTTTACACCATTTGAAATAATTGCCTACCTCTTAAGATCAATCATAAAGCAGCAATTTTTGCAAAAGTATTTAAACCTTGTTACTGCCAACTATCCCTATTATATTTCCCTAAAAAACAACTATTACTATTCATGTCTCTAATCCAGTTTCCTAAAATTTACATAATTGATTTTAATTTCAAGTAAGCTCACCTATTTTATTCAATACTATTTTACTTTTCTGAAATCAGTCAATCAACAAGCATTTATTAAGCATTATGAGAAAGGCAATGTGCTAAGTGCTGAGGAATTAAATATAAGCAAAAACAGACAGTCCTTACTCCCAATGAGCTTGAATTCTCATGTGAAGAAGAAATTAAATAAAAGGGAGCTGAAAAGCAGTGGTGTCATGAAGAAGGTTTCAGTGTCAAAGGCAGATCCAGGAGAATAAAGAAGGATGACTGAATTGAGACTGTACTTCAAAATAAGTTTTCAAAGAAACTTAGCAATAGCAGAAGAGGCCCAGAGTGACAGAGGGATGTTCAGTGTTGAGAAGGCACAAGAATTGAATAAATTGTGATTTGAGAAGGTAGCTCAAGCATGATTATGAAATTTTGAAATTCATAAAAAGGGCCAGTAGAATAATGGAAGAAATATTTGAATACTTATAAATGAGGAGCACCTTAAAAACATACAAAATTGTAGATTTTAGAGAGGGCTAAATGCTTTGTTTCAGTGTACAACAAGCATATTTTGACCTACTAATAAACAAATTGCCTACTAGGAACAAAATAAAAAAAATGAATAATAATATCTTCTCAGGACTGGTTGGAAAATGAGAATAGAAGAGACTGAGATGGCTGAAACAGTTCAATCAATTAGAGTTTACTTTGTTTCAGGCTGTGTGCTATGATCATGAATTTAACAAGTTCAAAGAATGATAATACTTTTCCTCAAGGAGTTTATAATCTAATGGTGGTGATGGGGAAGATGTGGGATAGAAATTCAGCTCCAAGTCATTATAAAGAACACAGAAGTCCAAATCAATGAGGCTAGTGAAAAAAGTGAGAGGGGATAGTGATTAACTCCCATTGAGCACATAACTCTGTGGTCTAACCAGGTGCTCTAATCTGAGGCACAGAAGGTGGTGAATCATGGATACCATCTTATAAGATAATTAATTTTCCTAGGGATCAATTTCCTGGGAAAGGAAAACCTGAAAATTTTGTTTTTTCTTTAAAGGAATAATATGTGAGATCCTGGATTCAAATCTCACCTCAAATATTTCCTAGCTATGTTACCTTGGGCAAGTCACTTAACTTTCATTGCCTAGTCCTTAGAAGAACACTTTGAACCAAAACTCTATAGTGATTCTAAGATGGAGGGAAGGGGGTTAAAACAAGAAAATGGTCTTTGTGCAGAGAAATATGGAAAAAATAATAGTAAATGAAAAGCAAAGATAAATAAATCATCATGAATTTAATAGTTGTTATGAATGAGTTCAAATAAAGAAAGGTGCCTAGACAAAATATATCCTGATGGGCTGATAAAGGAAAAAAGAAACTGATTGCTGAGCTTTGTTCTGGGAATGATAACGGATAATAGGCAAAGTGCAGTAGGACTGGATTAGGGGAAAATTTTTGTCTTTTAAAAAATAAAAGTCGATTCAACAAACTATGTCACAGATTTGACATTTATTCATCCAAAATTCTAGAAAATAATATTAAGGAGTTGATATGCGGTATAGCAACAGTTAGGGAACTATAGTGTTCCCTATAACAAGGATCCACATTCATCAAAAAAGGTCATATTGGAATAACTTCATTTCATTTTTTATAATCGTATTATTTTGGGGGATAGTATGCTTATACTTCATTAAAACATTTGAAACTGGACAATTTCATGCTCTCTTTCTGAGCAAGTTAAGGGAGATATAGGCAAAAATGGAATAAAATGGATTTATAACAACTTAAAATATTGGAATTAAAATGTCCAGGTGGTTGAACCAACTTATAGAAATGTTTCTAGAAATCAAGATAATTTTGTCCTTAAATCTGTGTTATTCAGCATTTTTTTCAATGAATTAAAAATTGGTGACTACTAAATTTGCAAGTAATCAAGAATGATACCAATAGCTAACATGATGGAAGACAGAGTCTGAATCCAAAATAATGTTTACAGGCTAGAACAATAGGCCAAATTGACTAAGATGATATTTAACAGAGAAAAATGAGAAATTCTATACTTCACTTTTTTTCCACATTCATGACATTCTTAGAAATTTGTACAAAAACCTCTGACAAAAGTCTAATTACTCAAATTTATAAGGAGCTAAATTGATTGTACAAAAAATCAAGCCATTCCCTAATTGATAAATGGGCAAGGGATATGAATAGGCAGTTTTCACATGATGAAATCAAAACTATCAATAAGCACATGAAAAAGTGTTCTAAATCCCTCCTGATTAGAGAAATGCAAATCAAAACAACTCTGAGGTACCACCTCACACCTATCAGACCCACCAATATTATAGCAAAGGAAAGTGATAAATATTGGAGGGGATGTGGCAAAATTGGGACACTAATATACTGCTGGTGGAGTTGTGAATTGGTCCAACCATTCTGGAGGGCAATTTGGAACTATGCCTAAAGGGCACTAAAAGACTGTCTGCCCATTAATTCAGTCATATCACTACTGGATTTATACCTCAAAGAGATAATAAGGAAAAAGACTTGAACATAGTATTTATAGCCACGCTCTTTGTGGTGGCAAAAAACTGGAAAATGAGGGATTGCCCTTTGACTAAGGAATGACTGAACAAATTGTGGTATATGCTGGTGATGGAATACTATTGTGCTCAAAGAAATAATGAACTGGAAGAATTATATGTGAATTGGAATGACCTCTGGGAATTGATACAGAGTGAAAGGAGCAGAACCAGGAGAACATTATACACAGAGCTAGATATACTGTGGCACAATCAAATGTAATGGACTTTTATAATCTAGAACAACTCTGAGGGACTTAAAAGAATGAATGCTATCCACATCCAGAGAAGGAACTGTGGGAGTAGAAATACAGAAGAAAAACAACTGCTTGATCACATGGGTTGATGGGGACATGATTGGGGATGTGGGCTATAAATGATCACTCTAATGCAAATATTAAAAATATGGAAATAGGTCTTGAACAATAACACATGTGAAAAACAGTGGAATTGCTTGCTGCCAGGAGTGGGGTAGGAGGAGGGGAGAGAAAGAACATGACTCATGTAAACATGGAAAAAATATTCTAAATTAATTAAATACATTTTTAAGACAAAAACAAAAACAACAACAAAGAAAGAAATTTGTCTTAGTTCCCTTATATAGGGAAATGAGGCTTTTCTCAGAGATACTTGATAAAATTTTCCCCTAGTTTTTATCTCCCTGTGCTCCCCTAATTTGTTAATGATATCTCCCTTTATTTCTTAGTCATCTATCCATTTGACTTTTTCTTGATATATGGTATGAAGTATTGGTCTATGCCTAGTTTCTGTCATACTGTTTTCTGATTTTGTGAAACATTAAGATAATCTTACAAAAGTTTGGATCTCTGAGTTTGTCAAACACTGGGTTACTTTTGTAATTTGTAATTTGAGTGCTGTAAGGGGTAGAAATGTGAGGGGTTTTATAAAGGGTTGGCCTGGATTATTTAAGAACAGGGTCACCAGGAATTTAATTAATTCCAAAGAGGTTTATTTTAACAATTTACTTGATAAAATATAGAAGGAGTAAAAGTAAAAAAAAAAATCAGAGAGAGAATAGAGTAAGATAATTAGGTTGCACACTAAATATTTTGCTCTGTTCCTGGCTCAACCCATGCAGGGCTAGTTAGTCCTTAGCTACTAATTGTCCTTAGATACTAAATCACCCACTATTGCACGTGTCGCAGACTTCCTCCACTCAATTGTGAGTGGGGTGTTTACACTTCTGGTGATTAAATCTAAAATTGGACAGAGGAGAGTTAATTTAATACAAAACATTTTCACACAATTAAAATTAGATCTAACTAATTGGAAAAACTTTAGAAGCTCATTGATAATCCTATCTAAATTAATCTACTTATTCACGGACATACCAACCAGAATACCAAAAACCTATTTTATAGAACTAGAAAAAATAATAAATTTTATATGGAGGAATTAAAGATCAAGAATATCAAGGAAAGAAGAAAAAAATGTGAGGGATAGTGGGCTAGCAGTACCAGATCTTAAACTGTATTATAAAGCAGCAATCATCAAACAATCTGAAACTGTCTAAGAAATAGAATAGTAAATCAATGAAATGGTTTAGAGGCAAATGGCAAATTACCTTAGCAATGTAGTGTTTGATAAACCCAAGGATCCAAGCTTCTGGAATAAGAGCTCACCATTTGAAAAATACAACAAACTTAGTAAAATTGGAAAACAGTAATGCAAAAATTAAGGTTAGAGCAATATCTCATACCTTATATGCCAAAAATAACTTCAAAATGGGTAGATAAGAAATATAAAGAGTGGTAGTGTAAGGAATTTAGGGGAACATAGAATAGTTTACCTATGAGATCTATGGAGAAGGGAAGAATTTATGAGAAAAAAGAAAGAATTTTACAATATATAAATGAATAATTTTGATTATATTAAATTAAAAATTTTCTGTAGAAACAAAACCAAATGCAACCAAGATTATAAGAGAAGAAACAAACTAGGGAAAATATTTTTATAATATTTTTTCTGATAAAGGCCTCATTTTTCAAATATATAAAGATTTAAGTTAAATTTATAAGAATCTACATCATTCCCCAATTGATAAATGGTCAAAGGTTATATAAAAGCAACTTTCAGTTGAAGAAATCAAACTATTAATAATCATATAAAATGTTCTAAATTCCTCTTCATTAGAGAAACACCCATTAAAACAAGAATGAGGTACCACCTCATACCCATCAGATTGGCCAATAATGGCGTAAAGGAAAGTGGTAAATGGAGGTGATGTGACAAAATTTTGGACACTAATGCATTGCTGGTGTACTTGTGCACTGATCCAACCACTGTGGTGGGCAATATGGAATTGTGCTGAAAAGGCTATGAAAGAATGCATACATTTTGATCCAATCATACCACTTATGGGTCTGTGAGATATTTTTAAAAATGGTAAAGTACAGGTTTGTACCAAAAATTTCATAGCTGTTCTTTTTGTGGTGGCAAAGAATTGGAAATTAAAGATATATCCAGCAATTGGGGGATGTCTAAACAAATATTGGTATATGATGGTGATAGAATACTATTGTGCTCTAAGGAATGATGAACAGGAAAGACATACATGAACTTATGCAGAGTGAAAAGAGCAGAACCAGGAGATCATTATATGCAGTAACTGCAATATTGTGGAACATTCCAATGGAACAGACTTTGCTACTAACAGGAATACAATGATCCAGGACAATTCTGAGGATTTACAAAAAAAAAATGCTATCTACCTCCAGAGGAAGGACTTCTGGAGTAGAAAATAAGATGAAAGCACATGATTCATCAGTTGTTTATTTGGGTATATATTTTGCATTTTTGGTTCTATAGGATTACTTACTTATAAAATGAATAATATAGAACTATGTTCTGTGTGATAATACATGAAGTCCCAGATTGAATTGCTTGTTATCTCTGGGAGAGGGTAAGGAAGACATTTACATTAAGGAAGAGGGGAGGGAGATAATATAGATCATATAACTTTGGAAAACATAAAATTTTGTTATTAATTTTTTTAAAATATTAAAATGCACATAAGTTGTGAAATTCAGTTTTATAAACATGAGATTTGGGATACTTATTTTGATGATGTTTATGGACAGCTATACTTACAGATATATAGATAGAGATTATAGATAGAGAGACATAAATGGATAAAAGATATAGTAATCGATATATTAATAGATATGTAAATAGAGAGATAGAGACAGAGCTAGATAGCTAGATACCCAGATAGATTGATATATAGAGTACTATAGGCTAAATAGCTCTTAGTCTCTTCCAGGTGTTAGAGTCTGAGATTTGAAGAAACACATAATAAATCCAGTTTATGAAATTTAGCATAGGGCCTAGAACCATAGAATTGAACCTATTCTCAGGTTGATGTCCTATCTCAAACACTTACTGGCAGTGTTAGCTTGGATAAATCATTTACCTTTTAATAGATATAGTCAACTCCTTAACATGATTAGTTGAAGAGAAGGTACCCAGAACTTTCCTTATACAACATTCTTTATGTCAATTAAATCATAGCACAGGCATTTATTTCCTTTCAATTTCCTAATAATTTAAAATATTGTGTGTCAGAAATGTAAGCTACTTGAGAGTAAGAATTACTTCAGTTTTTCTTGCTTTCTCCAATTCTTCAGTGTCTATCATTTAGTAGATACTTAATAATTGCTTATTGATTAAGCTGCATAAAATGAATATTGTTAATAGAATATTTTTAAGCATTACTATGTGGCAGACACTACATTATACAGAGTATATAAATTTAAGAAAACAAGACAATCCATGACCTGAAAGAACTTACATTTCAAATAGATAACATGTAGAGTTGTAAAGTGTGGGGTAAGCAGTTGGTGAGGTATGATTTAGAAATGTTTACTGCTGTTAAAGGGAGTTTCTTTATCTCTCCCTCTGTTTCTTTAAGAGACAGGAACAGGAAGATTTCTCTATAAGAGCTATCTAGGGATAAAGATTCGGTTACCTAGAAGATGAAGTAGATATATAGGGAAGAAGTTCAGTTGACAAGGGGCTTTTTTTCCTCTAGTTCCTAGAGAAGAGGAGGTCTGTGTCAGTCTCTCTGAGTCAAGAGGAACTGACAGTTTACTTTTGAGAGTTGGGATAGAAAACCAGACTTAAGGAAGGGTTAGGCAATTAATGTTTATTGCTGAGCTTAGGTAGTTAGATTGCTAGTTAGTGAATATAAATCTTAGATAGATAGTGTAGAGAAGTTAGGCCTGACCCTGGCTAAGGCAGAAGTTCCTGCTCTTGAAGGCAGTTAGAACAGGGTCTTTTAGAAATTTTAGTTAGGATTATGATTTGAGGTATAGATAAAAGATATTAGAGGAATAATCTCACTTTCCTCATTTCTACTTCCTGTCCAAGCTTCTTCCCAAAATAAACTGTTTTGTGTTTTATCAAACTGCTCTCCTCACCTTTGTCAAATTCTTACCCAAAAATATAACTCTTAATACTAGGGAATAACATAGTTGGGTGTTTTGCAGAAATTGCTGAGGGTCAAATCCATAACAGCCTCACATACTTCTTATATTGGTTCCCCCTGAAAACTCACTTTGACAATATATTTTTCAAAATAACATTCAAACTTGGATTTTCTAATGGATTTGAGTCATAATGTTACTTGACTTGAAGACAAATGTATGCTGAATTTTTATGGCATGGTGGGATAGATTTGTCTTTATTTTCACTGATTATTGATTATATTCAATTGAAGATAAAGATTAAATGCATTAAAACTACAATACAAATATTTTAATATTTTGGTGAAGTTATTTATTTGTCTTTTTTCTTCATTTTTAATTTTCATGCAAAACGCACTTGCATATTGGCCTTTATTCTAAGAGGTCACTCATACATAATTCAAAATCCCAAAATAAAACCAAAGATATGCTGATGACTTCAACAATTCTTTCTCTGCAGGTGTATAGCATTACACATCATAGATCTTTCAGGATTGTCCTAGATCACTTCATTGTTGAGAGTAGCCAAGTTTTCACAGATAATCATCATCCAATATTGTTGTTATTGTGTACAATGTTCTCCCAGTTCTGCTTATTTCACTCTGTATCAGTTTCAGTGTATCTTTCCAGCTTTGTCTGAAATCATCTTGCTTGTCATTTCTTATAGCACAATAGTATTTCTTTACCAACATTTACCACAATTTGTTCAGCCATTCTTCAGTTGATGGACATTCCCTCAATTTCCAATTCTCTGCCACCAAAAAAAGAACATCTATAAATATTTTATATTTTTGCAGAAGTGGGTCCTTTCCCCTTTTTTATTATCTTTTTGGGATATAAACCCAGTAGAAGCATCACCATATCAAAGTGTATACACAGTTTTATAGAACTTTGGGTATAGTTACAAATTGTCCTCCAGAATGGTTGGATCAGTTCACAACTCCACCAACAATTCATTAATGTCATGATATTGCCACATTCCTTTCAACATTTACCACTTTACTGCCATATTGACCAATCTGATAGGTGTGTGGTACCTCAGACTTGTTTTAATTGGCATTTAAGAAGAGTGATTTAGAACATTTTTTTCAAATGAATATAGAATTTTTTATTTCTTTATATGAAAACTGCTTGTTTATATTCTTGGCCATTTTTCTTTGGGGACTGGCATGATACATTTGACTTAGTTTTCATAAATTTGAGAAATTAGACATTTATTGCAGACATTTGTTATTAAAAAACAAAAATTTCCCAGCATGTTGTTTCCCTTCTAATCTTGGTTAGATTAGTTTTGTTTGTAAAAAAGGTTTTTAATTTAATATAACCAAAATGATTCATTTTACATCTTCTAATACTCTCTACCTCTTCTTAGGTCATAAATTCTTTCTTTCTCTAATTATCTTTCAGGCAAACCATTCTGTGTTCCCTTAATTTTTCTTATTTGGTATAGGGTTTGAGATACTGGTCTATTCCTAGCTTCTGCTGTACTATTTTCCAATTTTCCCAGCAGTTTTTTTGAAAATAGTAAATTTTTATTCCAGACACTGCAATCTTTGGGTTTATCAAACACTAGGCTGCTAAGGTTATTTATCCCTGTGTATTATGTATCTAATCATCTCCATTGATATACCAGTATAATCTTTAGCCAGTACCAAATTGTTTTGATGATTATTGCTTTATAGTACACTTTGAGATATGGTATTGCTAGGCCTACTTCCTTCACATCTTTTTCATTAGTATACTTGATATTCTTGACCTTTTATTCTTCCAGATAAATCATTATTTTTCTAGTAATTAAAAATAATAATTTGGTAGTTTGATTGGTATGACACAGAATAAATAAACTAATTTAGGTAGTGTAACAATTAAAAGAGTGGTTGGTATAAACTGTGACTGTGGAAATATGGTTTCAAGATATTGTCTTGAGTTAAATCAAATATAAAGTGGTCACCAGGGAAAAAATTCCCAAATATGAAATATATCCAAGTCAGCTGGGTTTTTATGGAGATTTTAATTAATACAAATTAAGGAATTAATGAAAAGGAGAGGGAGAGTAAGAAGAAATAATGAGAAAAGGGATAGGCCAGCCCAGGCCAGCCTAGGCCAGCCTCAGCCCAAGCCCTAAGAGAGATCAGTCAGTCTTTAATCCACTCACCACAAGATTTGTCCCAAGCAAGATTCTAGCATTCAGAGAGACCCAGCTACTCCAACTAGTCCGAGCTCCAATTCAGCTTTGGCAAACTGAATTTTCAGCCAGCCACCCTGTTATCTCAGAGAGAGTTCCTTTTAAAGAGAATTTTCTCCTATTTCACCTCCCCTAAGTTAGATGTTTTCCAAAGGACAGACCGTTTTTGATTCACACCTGAGTAGACTAAACTTTTGAGTAATTCACACCTGAGTAGACTAAAACTTCTGAGTAAGTTCACACCTCTTTGCCCCTTGCAAGTTTGCAAGTTGCTTGACCTTTTAGTGATTAATTTGACCTTCAAATGTACTTAGCACCTTTTTGTATTAGATCTAAAAATAGACTTAGCTTAAGGCTTTTGCTTCACTATAAGTATGAGTTAAGTACTTTTTCATTGTTCTGTAAAGAGTTTACAACTTTATCTTCCCCTAAAGTATGCTTAAGTATGGGTGGAATAGAGTTCTCACATTCCTGACTATGTCCCTTCATTGTTTAAAATGAGGAATGGTCTTGACCAAGTATTCTGAAGTAGGGTCTGGGAATTTTTAAGATTCACAGTGGACCTGTCATTATTATATTAGCTTGGCCTATCCATAAGCAATTGATATTTTTGTAGTTGTGTGGACCTGATTTTATTTGTGTGAAAAGTATTTTGTAATTGTGTTTATATAATTCCGGTGTTTACCTTGGCAAGTATATTCCCAAATATTTTATTGTTCAGTGTCATTTTAAATGGGATTTCTCTTTCTAATTCTTACTGCTGGACTTTGTTGTTAATATGAGAAATGTTGGTCATTAATATATTTTGCAACCTTACTAAAGTTATTAATTATTTCCACTAGTTTTTTTGTTGATTCTCTAGGATTCTCTAAGTATATCATAACATATGTGAAGAGTGTAATGGAGGGTGGTTTGGGGATGGGATTGAATGTTTAATTGTAGGCCAGTATCAGAAGAATAATTGTTTTGGTAAGGCCAACTGTGGGCTGACAGGCTAACAGGCCCAGTCCAGACAGAGAATGCTATAAGGTAACAAACACAGACCACTATATAACAGAGATGATGGATGTTGTATTTATTAAACAAGAGAAGGAGAAATGGGGATTTGGATAATTCTAAGCTAATGTCAACTACCTAAAAACCCCAAGATCTAAATGTCCTGTCACCAGGAGTCTTCACAGATTTTAATTACATTGATCCTTACCTATATGTCTAAGATCCTAGACCCTAACATAAATAAACCTACACTAACCAAACCCTTCCCCACTTTTGATGGTAATAGAGGTAGTGGAGTTTGGTAGTTAGGCAGGACAGGTCTCAGAGAGAGGTCCTGGATCCAGAAAGACCCCAGGTCTAATTTTATAGACAGATGGCCCAAATGGTTCAGGATCACACCAGGAAGCTCAACAGATGACAGTCAGCCAACAGGTAAACAGGTAGGATGGGAAAGACAAAGTAGAAATAGCCACCAAGGGAAAGCAGCTAGTCCTTCCTGTTCAAACCAGAGAAAAGACCCAGCTCCAACCCCAGTTAACTGTCTCACACTCCCCCCCACCATATTTTCTGCATCTTCTCCCTGTAGACCAGCCTCATATACTCAAATTCTTTCTTCCTTACAACAAAATTAATAGTTTAGTTTCCTCATTGGCTACTTTAATTTCTTCAATTTCTTTTTTCTTTCCTAATTATTAAAGTTAGCATTTCTTTTTTTTCTAATTTTAAATTTTGTTTTAAAATTTTTTTCATGGTTCCATGATTCATGTTTTCTCCCTTCCCTTTTCCCTCCCTCCTCCCAGAGTTGACAAGCAATTCCACTGGGTTATACTTATATTATCACTAAAAATCTATTTCCTTATTATTCATTTTAATAATCTTTTAAAACCCAAACCCCAAATAGTACATACATATAAACAAGTGATAGATCATATATTTTCTTCTGCATTTCTACTCCAATA
Organism: Monodelphis domestica; assembly: GCF_027887165.1. Lineage (NCBI taxonomy): Eukaryota > Metazoa > Chordata > Mammalia > Didelphimorphia > Didelphidae > Monodelphis > Monodelphis domestica. Next base: position 157,150,751 of record NC_077229.1, on the reverse strand, counting down.
CTTCTTTCTCTAGATGTGGATAGACTTCTTATATGTCCCTCAGAAATGTCCTGGTTCATTGTATTGTTATTAGTAACAAAGTCAATTATGTTTAATAATCCCAAAATGATTCAGTTACTGTGTATAATGTTCTGGTTTGTCTTATTTCATTCCACATCCGTTAATGTAGGTCTTTCTATTTCTTATAGGAATCAATCAATTCATCATTCCTGATAGAACAATAGTACAGTTGTCCCTCAGTATATCTTGGTTCAATTATCATGACTTTACTCTATCACAGGCTTCTTTTTTTAAAAACCTAATTCTGTAATATGGAGTTTTTACTACATCACAGGATTTTGAGGATGAATACCATGGAAATGGAAGTGTACACAATGGAAATATAGTATTCCATTACCACTTGCACAAGGCAACCAACCAGAGCTCTGTGTTCCATATCATGGGCACTGACTGGCTCAGTGAGTGTAGCATCAGTCTGTTTGCTCTCCCTCACTATGCCTATATGGTAAGCATCTCTCCTTGTCGACTTCACATCTATGTCTGATCGCTGCATATAGTGTTGCTCTGAGGAGTTGTGTTTTTGTGAAGTTATAAAAGTTTGGATTTTTTTCAAGACCTATGCTACCCAAACTTTCTGCACCTTCTAAGGCTTCTGGAAGTGAACCTAAGAGTGAAATTATGTGGGTTTAAGAATGTAGAAAATGTTAATGAGCATATGAAGTGTTTATAAGAGTGTGAGAAAGCTTAATGAGAGTGTGGAAATGTTTTATAGGAGAATAGGAAGGGTTTATAAAGTCTTAAACTATTTACAAATAATTAAATAGAGTGCTGCTACTTTACAGATTTCCACCTATTATGGAGGGTAACCCCTGTGATAGGTGAGGAATTACTGTAGTCCATCACCAGTTGCTTTGGGGTAGGCCAGCCTTCCACAGGGGATGGGGTCTTGGAGGTGGAACAGTGTCAACAGAATGATGGATGGGACACACCTTTCACATTCAACCCACAGCACAGGTTTCACAGGATAAACTGCTCTGCCTTGGCAGAGTCCTGTCTTTATTTTATACCCTCCTGATCACACATCTACTTGGTACACAGTTTCATTCTCAACATACATGTTTCCATAGAACCTAACACAGACGGGAAGCCTAGGGAGATAGTCAATGAAACATTGTTGCTATAGATGAATGACATAAAAAGGGTGATCTAGAGGTTAGTTCTCCCTGACTTAAGAGAATCATTGTTACTTTTGGTCAGCTTTCACTATCAAACACAATTACTTAGGAGATGGATAACAAAACATTTCATAGCTAGGTACAAGGTTAGAGGGCAATTTAATGACAGACAAGATTTGGGGTTTTCCTCAATTTACAAGTCCTGTTTTTCTTGTTACTTTAAAGTACCTGGCAATGTTGCCTGGTTTCTATCCATAAACAGAATCCAGTGGAGTGTGTCTTGAAGGTGATTGATGTTCCCGGTTTACCTGGCTTGTAATGAGAGTGAATTTAAATTCTGTAGAGAAGGAAAGTGGGGGGGGAGCAATGTGTAGTGATCTCTAGGTTTTAATTCTGTCAATGTAATCTTTTAGGGTACTAGTCTGGGGGGATTAAGGTGGGATATATGTTTATTCTATAAGTCTTTAATATTATTTCTTTTATGTTGAAAACAGAACAATAATCATCCATTATTGAGGGAAGTTAAAGAGAGAAAAGACACAGAGGGGGGATTAGTGAGGGCCTCGTTCTCTGCCTGGCAGACCCCATGTCTGCAAACTTTGACCTTGTCAGTCAATGGGGGTATGATGGCCTCCAGCAATTTATAAAGACTTAAAATATTTATAAATAATGAAATAAATAGAATGCTACTACTTTACAGATTTTGATCTATTGTGGAGGTCTCTGGAATGTAATTCCTGCAAGAGTTGAGGGATCACTGTAGTCCATCACCATCATATAACACAATTTTTTTCAACCATTCCCAAATCAAGGGGCAGCCCTTCATTTTCTAACTTTTTGCCACCACAAAAACACAGCTATAAATATTTTCCTTTTCCCTTTTCTTTATCTCTTTGGGAAACAAACCTATTAGTGGTATTGCTGGATCAAAGGGCATATGTTTAAAGCTAGAATTTCTAATGCAATATTAAATACTAGTGGTGATAATGGGCATCTTTGCTTCAGCCCTGATTTTATTGGGAAGGCTTCTAAATTATCACCATGGTAGATCATACTTGCTGAAAAGTTTAGGTGTATAATATTTATCACTTTAAGGACTAACCCAATTATTTCTATGCTTTTTGGTGTTTTTAAAAGGAAAGGGTGTTGTATTTTGTTGATGACTTTTTCTGCATCTATTGAGATAGATAATCATGTGATTTCTATTAGTTTGGTTATTGATATGGTCAATTATACTGATAGTTTTCCTGATATTAAACCAGTCTTATATTCCTAGTATAATACCAACTGGTCCTAGTAAATGATGCCTGTGATATATTGCTGTATTCTCCTTGCTGGTATTTTATTAAATTTTTTTGCATTCATATTCATTAATGAAATTGGTCTATAATTCTCTTCCTTAGTTTTTATTCTTCCAGGCCCAGGTATAAATACCATATTCATTTCATAAAAATAATTTGGTAATATTTCTTCTCTGCCTATTTTCCCAAAAAGTTTATGTAGAATTAGGATTACTTGTTCTTTAAATGTTTGATATGAATCCATCTGGCTCTAGGGATTTTTTTTTAGGGAGTTCATTAAAGGGTTGCTCAATTTGATCAATTCAGTTTTGCTGAATAAATGACTCTGTATTGGAAACTTAGATCTTTCATTTTCCTGAATACCCTATTTTATGTTTCCTGATCCTTTCATGTGGAGGCCACTAAGTCCACTGTGATCCTGATCATAACTCCATGGTATTTGAATTGTTTCTTTTTGGATGTTTGCAATATCTTTTCCTTGGCTTGGGGGTTCTTGAATTTAGTAATTATATTCCTAAAAGTTGTCATTTGAGGATTTCATTCTGGAGGCAATCTGTGGATTCTTTCACATTCTGTTTTATTATATAATTCAAGAATATCTGGGCAGTTTTCTTTGATAATTTCTTGTATTATGATTTCCAGGACTTTTCTTATCATGGCTTTTAGGCACTCCAATAATTCTTAAATCATCTCTCCTGGATATATTTTCCAGGTTAATTGCCTTTCCATTGAGATATCTCAATATTTTCTTTTTTATTGTTTTCTTTTTTTTGTTTAATTCTTTTGATTTTGTTTTATTGTTTCATGATGTCTCATGAAGTCCTATTCTAACTTGTCCTATTCTAATTCATAAGACATGATGTTCTAGTGCCAGCCTTTGGGCGTCCTTTTTCATTTGGACCATTTCTTCTTTCATTGCTTTCATTTCCCTTCCTCATTTTTTTTGCCTCTCTTAACTGATTTCTGAAATCATATTTGAGCTTTTCCATAATCTGAGTCCTATTCATACTTTTCTTTTGGACTTTGCATGTGTTTGCTTTGCTTTCACTGTCCCCTTCTATGTTTGTGCCTTGCTCTTTTGTCTCCATAAAATTCTCTGGTTGACTAATATACTGTGGTATAATTGAACATAATGGACTTCTCCGTTAGTGTCAATGCAATGTCCCTGAACAATCTGCAGGGATCTAGGAGAAAAACACTATCCATAAGCAGAGGACTAACTGTGGGAGTAGAAACACCGAGGAAAAGCAACTGCCTGACTACAGCGCTTGAGGGATCATGTCAGAGGAGAGACTCTAAACGAACACTCTAATGCAAATACTAACAACATGGCAATGGGTTCGAATCAAGAACACATGTGATACCAAGTGGAATCACGCGTCGGCTATGGGGGTGGAGGAGGAAAAGAAAATGATCGTTGTCTCTAATGAATAATGCTTGGAAATGATCAAATAAAATATTATTTAAAAAAAACATTCATCAGTCAACCTAAAACAAAAAAAATTCTCTGGTTAGGAATTTTTTTATCTTTGCTCTTTATCTTTATCTTTGCTTTCCCAGCCTTATTCAAGGTAGGTTATGTTCTCTGGGGTGTTAGGGCAGCCTCCTACATGCCATTCCTTTCTTAATGTTACATTTAATAGTCATATATCTTGATTTCTGTAAGTTTCTGTTCTTTCCAGATGGTATGATGACCTGTGGGCTAGGAATTCTGAGAACCACCTCCCACTTCTGATTCAATTAGCCCCTGAAACTACTGAAAGTTCAAATTCTTTCCTCTGGCTTGGGTTTAGGCTTTTGATCTCACTCTGGGCTTTATCAAGTCAAGCACACAGACAGAGCATATAGCTCAGCTCTGACGCTCTACCTTGAGCCTTGGCAATTCAGTTAGGCTCCCTCAAGCCAGCACCCTGGTGACTGCTGGGACTCATCCATTTCATGGGTCAGTTAATTTCATTTACATTAATGATTATTAACTATGTATTGGCCTCCATCTTATTTTATAATTTTCATTCTACTCTATTCCCTTTCACTGGACTCTTCCTCACCAGTGTTTTGTTTTTATCACCCTCCCTGCTTTACCTCCCTCCAAATACACCCCCCCCCCTACCCTCGTCTTATTCCCTTTTTATTTCTCTTTAGGGTAAGATAGGGTTAGATATCCCAATGAGTATTTTTGTTTTTACTTCTCTGAGCCTGATATAATGAAAGTAAAGTTTAACCTTTGCTCATCACCACCCTCATCCTCCCCTCCTCATAATAATTTTTCATGCTTCTTTAGGCTATATTATTTACCCTATTCTATCTCTATCTTCCTTTTCCTCTCAATGCAAATCTCTTTTACACCCCTTGATTTTTTTACATATCATATAATCAGCTTATTTCCTCACCCTTATTTCTAAGTACATTCCATCTATCTGCTGTACTACTAAGAATAATGTTTGATAATTACAGATATCATCTTTCCATGTAAAAATACAAACATTTTGACAGTAAAGAGTCCCTAAAATTTTCTCTTTCTTATTTACCTTTTTAGACTTCCCTTGGGTTTTGCATTTGGACTACAATTTTTTTTGTTTAGGTCTGCTTTATTCCTCATTAATGCTTGGAAATCTTCTATTATATTGAATGTCCATTTCCCCCCCCTAAAATAATATATTTAGGTTTTCTGGATAGGTGATTCTGGATTGTAAACCTAGATCTTTAGCCTTCCTGAATATCATATTCAATGCCTTCCATTCCTTTAATATAGGAGCTTCTAAGTCCTGTGTGATCCTGATAATAGTTTCATAGTATTTGAATTGTTTGTTTTGTTTTGTTTTGTTTTGTTTTCCCATGGATGTTTGCAGTATTTTCTCCTTAAAATGGGGGCCCTTGAATTTTGTTCTTATATTTCTAGAAGTTGTCATTTGAGGATTTCTTTTGAATTCTTTCCATTTTTATTTTATTTTCTTGTTCAAGAATATCTGGGAAATTTTCTTTGATAATTTCTTGTAAAATGATGTTCAAAACTTTTTTTATCATGGTTTTCAGGTAGTCCAATTATTCTTAAATTGTCTCTCATAAACTCATAAATCTATTTTCTAGGTCATTTGATTTTTCAATGACATACTTTATGTTTTCTTCTTTTTTTCTTCTTTTGATTCTCTTATTGTTTCTTGATTTCTCATGAAATTATCAATATCTAGTTGCTCAATTTTAATTTTTAAAACCTTATTTTCCTCTGTCAGTTTTTGGTTCTCCTTTTGCAATTGGCCCATTCCTTCTTGCATCACTTTCATTTCTCCTTGCATGTTATCTATTCATAATTTGTATTGTAATGGAAAAGACAAATTTCATGCATAAATATGAGAATATGTAAGTCTTCAGCATCTACTCAAAGAGAAAGAGAAATCTTTCTTTTAGGTTTTCATTAATACAAAATCTCTACCTCTTAATTTTAGCTTTTAGAAGAGCACTTAATCCATCATATTATCCAAATATATTTCTCTATTTTATTCACAAGGATATTGAGAGAGAAATTGACTAATATGTATTTTAGAAATAATTTTCTCAAGGCATTTTAGAATGCCATTTTATAATTCATATAAACAATGCCCTGATATAATCTGTTTTTATCATTATGGTTTTATCAGTATCAACAGCTAGGAGATACAATAAATAGATTGTTTGTTTGGAGCCAGGGAAAACTGAGTTTAATTCTAGCCTCAGTTGCCTACTAGCTGAGTGACCTTGTGCAAGTCACTTAAAGGCATAGAATAGAGAGAACCAAAGGGAAGACTTTCATATTATAGTAGGAATATGATGTCTCCTCTCCTTTATCTTCCTTTACCTTCATTTACTTCACATTTTTCCCTTTTCTCTGTCCTTGCTCTTATTTTTTTTTCCTTGTAGGGGAGAAGAAGGTCAGGAGAGTAATGAAGAGAGAGAAACATTGACCTAAAATAGAGAGGGTATACCAGAGGAACTTTGACTAGGAATAGAACATAACAAGTAGGTAGAGAATGGGCTTATAGTTGTAGCAAATGCTTGGATTTTAATTCAGATGTCAGTGACAAATGAAATTATAATGAATAAGATATACTTTCCACCCCCACCCCCCAATAGCCACTGACAGGGTTCCATGCAAAATAACTAAGTAGCAAAAGTTTGTTTTCCACTTATGAACTTTTCTTCAATTTTTTTTGTTATTTTTGAAAATTGAAGCTCCTATTGATCAAAACTTTGGAGTCAGAATGGATGTTACAGCTCTAGTCCAACAAACTCTCATTAAGAGGGTGAAAGAGAGACATGGAGAGGAGATAACATGATAGGCATCACATAGTTTCAGGATTAAAAGTCCAGGTCATTTAATTATATGTTCAATGCTCTGTTCGGCCAAATGTATCACACTCCCTCTCTATGTGACAGCTTGCAAAGTATTTTCCTAATTCTAAGGTCTTCCTTTTTTTTTTGTTTGTATCTCACAGAAAGAATATCTATTAAAATATCTCAAGAAAACTTAATGAAAATCTCATTCTCTTCAGATATTCAGTCTTCTCAACCAGGAATATATAACATTGCTATTCAATGATACATATATTTTAAAATTTTTTATCAAAATAATGGTGAAATATTGATCATTTACACGTTAGATTTTTGATGTTGATTTTTTCTACTGACTCTTCCACTTCCTTGAGTTGTCAATGGCTTATTTTTGTTAACATTTATACCAATGTAATTGAAAAAATAAGGCGCAAATTCAGTCATTATTTTTAATAGTTGTTAGGAACTCTTTTATTTATTTATTTATTTGTTTATTTTTTTGTAGTGGAAGCTTTATCTATAATATGAAAAAGAAAAGTTTATTCATATTCCATATACATAGTATCCTCATTTTTCATTTCAACACTTAATCAAGTGTTGTATATACATGGCACTCATTGTTTTTGATTTTCGATAAGATTGGAAATGATTTATAGGAATTTTTTTTCTTTGGAACCAATATATATCTATATGTATTTTATAAGAATGAGTGAGAAAGTCCATAAAAAGTAATGGTTTAATATAGAATTTGTGGCAAACTTTTTAAATAAAACTATGACAGACTCTTAATTTTTTTTTTAGTTTTTAAAATTTTTCTTTTTATATTTACTATTTTTCTTTATTTTATTTTAATAAATTTCCACATAAGTTTTCCAAAGATATATGATTTTAGTTGTCTTCATCCCTTCTTCTTTCCCCCCTCTTAGAGCAGATGAGCAATTCCATCTAGATCATATATGTATTAGCACACAAAACATATTTCCATATTATTGATTTTTATCAGTGAATAATTTTATAAAAGCAAAATTCCTAAACCCAAATAAGGAAGTGATCAATCATATGTTTTCTTCTGCATTTATACTCCAACAGTTCTTTCTCTGGAGGTGGATATAATTATTTTTTATAAGTCCCTCAAAATTGTCCAGGACCATTGTATTACTGTTAGTAGCAAAGCTTATAACATTTGATTGATCCACACTGTTTCAATTTAAGTGTATAATATGCCTCAGGTTATTGTTATTTCACTATGAATAAATTAATGTAGGTCTTTCCAGTTTTTTTTCTGATATCCTGTTCATTATTCCTAAGAGCACAATAGAATTCCGTCACCATCATATACCACAATTTGTTCACCCATTCCCCAATTGAGAGATAGCCCTTTAATTTCCAATTCATTGTTTCCATGAAAAATGCAGCTATAAATACTTTTGTAAGAACAAGTACAATCCCATTTTTAAAAAATTCTTTTCGGGATGAAGACCAAATAGTGATATTCTTTGATCAAAAGGTACACATTCTTTTATAATCCTTTGGGATTAATTCCAAGTTACCCACAAGAATGGTGGGATCACTTTACAACTTCACCAGAAATGCATTTGTATCCCAATTTTGCTCCCAACATTTCCTCCAACATTTATTATTTTATTACAATATTGGCTAATTTGATAAATGTGAGGCAGTACTTCAGAGTTGTTTTAATTTTCATTTCTCTAAGAGGGACTTAGAACTTTATATATGATTATAGATAGCTTTAATTTCTTCATCTGAAAATAGCTTATTGATATCCTTCAATCACTTATCAGCTTGGGAATGATGTGGATTTTTATAGGTGAATAGGTTGATCAAGGATGAGAAGACAAAGATCAAGGTGACAGCTACACAATGACAACAACATGGACAACAGCACAAGGACAAGGATAACAACAATGGACAGAGGACAATGGAATGACTAAGGACACTATTGTAAGAACATTGCACTTATTTACATACACAATAACATCACATAACTACAATCATTTTCCTTAATTTCTTTTTCTGTTTCTTGAAATTCTCTTTCTATCTTTAGCATAGGTTAGTTTAGAAAAGGTTTAGAATAGTGATAGAATAAGATAAGGTTAAGTTAAGGATTGTTTGGGGAATAGAATAATAGTTTAAGAATAGATTAAGAATAACATAGGTTACTAAGATACACTGGGAAAGACACATCTGTCTTTCTAAAGGACCTCATGGGAGAAGTTACTAGGATTGAATAGATTTAGGTTTGGTAACCTAAGGACATAGTGAAGAGAGTATGAGACCACTTTTAAGGCCCAGCTTGGAATATTGTGCAAAGTTCCTACAGGGAATGTTGAGGAGCTTGAAGTGGTTGGATTTCCAACTGCCAAGGGAAACTGTCCTCTGAGAGGCTGGGTGGATGTTGGTCTCTGGATCTACATTGGAAAATTGGGAAAACCGAGCGTGACAATTGAAGGAGGAAGCAGGTTAAAGTGCCATAAAGAAGTTGTGGTGAAGATTATGAGAAAGAAGAAGAGAGATTGTGTTATTTCTACCTCTGTGTGGCTGAAGGTAGAGGCAGGCTTTTTGAGACCTACCAAAGCCCAGAAGCCTAAAGTACTGGCAACTGGAGGAGTGATCTGAAGTAATACAAGGAGGCAGTAATTTTTAAATTATATACAAGGATAGTATTTAACATAGAATATTTAGCAAAGACCTGGGGATTTGGAATAGTGATAAGGTGTTATAATTTAGGCTTTGGGGAAACCCAAGCAAAAAGCAGATTCTCATAAATCAGAGGGGAATTGGGAAATAAGCTTAGAACCCTGTTAGATTTAGGGAATCAATCCTATCCTGAATCTTTGCTATCTATCCTTACCTTTCCTAAACTTTTTTTAAACAATATTTTATTTGGTCATTTCAAAACATTATTCATTGGAGACAAAGATCATTTTCTTTTCCTCTGCCCTCCCCCCACCTCTCCCATAGCCGAGCTCAATTCCACTGGGTTTCACATGTGTACTTGATTCAAATCAATTTCCATATTGTTGGTATTTGCATTAGAATATTCATTTAGAGTCTCTTGTCAGACATGTCCCCTTAACCCCTGTAGTCAAGCAGTTGCTTTTCCTCAGTGTTTTTACTCCCACAGTTTGTCCTCTGCTTGTGGATAGTGTTTTTTACACCTAGATCACTGCAGATTGTTCAGGGACATTGCATTGACACTAACGGAGAAGTCCATTATGTTCAATTGTACCACAGTGTATCAGTCTCTGTGTACAATGTTTTCCTGGTTCTGCTCCTTTCACTCTGCAGCACTTCCTGGAGGTTGTTACAGTTTCCATGGAACTATTCCACTTTATTATTCCTTTGAGCACAATAGTATTCCATCACTAACATATACCACAATTTATTCAGCCATTCTCCAATTGAAGGGCATCCCCTCATTTTCCAATTTTTGGTCACCACAAAGAGTGCAGCTATGAATATTCTTGTACAAGTCTTTTTCGTTATTATCTCTTTGAGGTACGAATTCAGCAGTGCTATGGCTGGATCAAAAGGCAGACAGTCTTTTATCGCCCTTTGGGCATAGTTCCAAATTGCCCTCCAGAATGGCTGGATCAATTCACAACTCCACCAGCAATGAATTAGTGTCCTCACTTTGCCACATCCCCTCCAGCATTCACTAATTTCCTTTGCTGTCATGTTAGCCAATCTGCTAGGTGTGAGGTGATAACTCAGAGTTGTTTTGATTTTCATCTCTCTGATTATAAGAAATTTAGAACACTTTTTCATGTACTTATTAATAGTTTTGATTTCTTTATCTGAAAACTGCCTATTCATGTCCCTTGCCCATTTATAAGATGGAGAATGTCTTATTTTTTGTACAATTGATTTAGCTCTTTGTAAATTTGAGTAATTAAACCTTTGTCAGAGGTTTTTATGAAGATTGTTTCCCAATTTGTTACCTCCCTTCTGATTTAAGTTACATTGGTTTTGTTTGTACAAAAGCTTTTTAATTTCATGTAGTCAAAATTATTTATTTTACATTTTGTGACTTTTTCTAAGTCTTGCTTGGTTTTAAAGTCTTTCCCTTCCCAAAGGTCTGAAATATACACTATTCTGTGTTCGCCTAGTTTTCTTATAGTTTCCTTCTTTATGTTCAAGTCATTGACCCATTTTGAATTTATCTTGGTGTAGGGTATGAGGTGTTGAACCAAACCTAATCTCTCCCACACTGCCTTCCAATTTTCCCAGCAGTTTTTATCGAATAGTGGATTTTTGTCCCAAAAGCTGGGATCTTTGGGTTTATTGTATACTGTCTGGCTGAGGTCACTTGCTCCAAGTCTATTCCACTGATCCTCCTTTCTGTCTCTTAGCCAGTACCAAATTGTTTTGATGACTGCTTCTTTGTAATATAGTTTGAGATCTGGGACTGCAAGGCCCCCTTCCTTTGTATTTTTTAAAAATTATTTCCCTGGATATCCTTGATCCTTTGTTCTTCCAGATGAACTTTGTTAAGTTTTTTTCTAAATCAGTAAAGAAGTTTTTTGGAAGTTCAATGGGTATGGAACTAAATAGATAAATAAGTTGGGGTAGGATGTTCATTTTTATTACATTGGCTTGTCCTACCCATAAGCAGTTAATGTTTTTCCAATTGCTCAAGTCTAGTTTTAGTTCTGTGGAGAGTGTTTTGTAGTTGTGTTCATATAGTTCCTGTGTTTGTTTCAGGAGATAGATTCCTAGGTATTTTATTTTGTCTAAGGTGATTTTGAATGGGATATCTCTTTCTAATTTTTGCTGTTGAGCTGTGTTGGAAATATATAGAAATGCTGATGACTTATACGGATTTATTTTGTTTCCTGCAACTTTGATAAAGTTGTTGATTATTTCGATTAGCTTTTTGGTTGAATCACTAGGATTCTTTAAGTAGACCATCATGTCATCCACAAAGAGTGGTAACTTGGTATCCTCCTTGCCTATTTTAATGCCTTCAATTTCTTTTTCTTCTCTAATTGCTACTGCTAGTGTTTCTAGTACTATGTCAAATAACAGAGGTGAAAATGGGCATCCTTGTTTTACTCCTGATCTTATTGGGAATACATCTAGTTTATGCCCATTGCAGATGATATTAGCTGATGGCTTTAGATATATACTGTTTATTATTATTAGGAACAACTCTTCTATTCCTATGCTTTCTAGTGTTTTTAATAGGAATGGATGTTGTGTTTTATCAAAGGCTTTTTCTGTGTCTATTGAGATAATCATGTGGTTCTTGTTGGTTTGCTTGTAGATATGGTCAATTATGTTGATGGTTTTCCCAATATTGAACCAGCACTGCATCCCTGGTATGAATCCTACTTGATTATGGTGGATGAGCCTTCTGATCACTTGTTGGAATCTTTTTGCTAGTATCCTATTTAAGATTTTTGCATCTATATTCATTAGGGAGATTGGTCTATAATTTTCTTTCCCTCTTTTTGACCTGTCTGGTTTTGGAATCAATACCATGTTTGTGTCATAAAAGGAGTTTGGTAGAACTCCCTCTTGCTTATAATGTCAAATAGTTTGTATAGTATTGGGATTAACTGTTCTTTGAATGTTTGATAGAATTCACTGGTGAATCCATCAGGCCCTGGGGATTTTTTCTTAGGAAGTACTTTGATGGCCTGTTGGATTTCTTTTTCTGATATGGGATTATTTAAGAATTCTATTTCTTCTTCTGTTAGTCTAGGCAGTTTATATTTTTGTATATATTCGTCCATATCGCCTAGATTGGTATATTTATTGCCATATAATTAGGCAAAGAAATTTTTAATGATTGCCTTAATTTCCTCTTCATTGGAGGTGATGTCCCCTTTTCATCTTTGATACTGTTAATTTGCTTTTCTTCTTTCCTCTTTTTGATTAGATTGACCATTACTTTGTGTATTTTGTTTGTTTTTTCAATGTACCAGCTTCTAGTCTCATTTATTAGTTTAATAGTTCTATCATGTTCAATTTTATTAATTTCTCCCTTAATTTTTAGGATCTCTAGTTTGGTTTTCTTCTGGGGGTTTTTAATTTATTTGATTTCAAGTTTTTTTATTTGCATTTCCAATTGATTGATCTCTGCCCTCCCTAGTTTGTTAATATATGCATTCAGGGATATGAATTTTCCTCTGATTACTGCTTTGGCTGCATCCCATGAGGTTTGAAATAATGTCTCACCATTGTCATTTTCCTTGATGAATTTATTAATTGTTTCTATGATTTGTCCTCTAACTAACTGATTTTGGAGTATTATTTAATTTCCAATTAATTTTTGATTTGGTTTTCCATGTACCCTTATTGATCATTATTTTTATTTCCTTGTGATCTGAAAAGGCTGCATTTATTATTTCTGCTTTTCTGCATTTGTATGCCATGTTTCTGTGACCTAATGTATGGTCAATCTTTGTGAATGTGCCATGTGGTGCTGAGAAGAAGGTGTATTCCTTATTGTCCCTATTTATTTTTTTCCATATGTCTATTAACTCTAATTTTCTAAGAGTTCATTCACTTCTTTTACCTCTTTCTTATTTATTTTTTAATTTGATTCATCTAAATTTGATAGTGTTTGGTTCAAATCTCCAATAATATGGTTGTACTGTCTATTTCTTCCATCAGTTCTCCTAGTTTCTCCATTAGAAATTTGCGTGCTATACTATTTGGTGCATACATGTTGATTAGTGATATTTCCTCATTATCTATACTCCCTTTTAACAGAATATATTGACCTTCCCTATCCCTTTTGATCAGGTCTATTTTTGCTTTGGCTTTGTCAGATATCATGATTGCAACTCATGCCTTTTTTCTATCAGTTGAGGCCCAGAATGTCTTACTCAATCCTTTAATTCTGACTTTGTTTGTGTCTACTTGCCTCATGTGTGTTTCTTGAAGACAACATATGGAAGGGTTTTGGATTCTAATCCATTCTATTAGTCTACGTTTAATGGGTGAGCTCATCCCATTCACGTTCAAAGTTATTATTGTCACTTGTGGACTCTCTGGCATTTTGATATCCTCCCCTAATTCTGACCTTTCTTCTTTAGCTATAACCTTTTAAGTCAGTGATTCACTTTTAGTCAGTCCCCCTAGTCCCCTCCCTTGATATGTTTCCCTTTCTAGCCCCTCCCTTTTTGTTCCCTCCCCCTCCCCCTCTCTCTTTCCCATCCCTTTTTGTGTTCCCTCCCCCCTACCACCCTTGGTTTTCCCTGCTCCCTTACCCTGTTGGATAAGATAGAATTCAAGATCCCAATGAATCTGGATGCTCTTCCCACTCAGAGTTGATTTCACTGAGAGTAAGGTTTAAGTTAAAACTCTCTTCCTCTCCTTCTTATAGGAGAATTCTTCCCCTCCCCTTCCCATACATATCTTTGTGTGAGAAAGATTATTCTATTTAGTTTTCCCCCCAATTTCTTGGAGTTTATCTTAGTACCATCAATGATTCCCCCCCTCCCTTTTTCTTTCTATCCCCCCCTTTCTCCATGTCATCTTGACGCCTCAAACATTCCCTATGCATGATTATTCTTAATACTCTAATGCTGCATAAAATTTTTGAGAGTTACATATTACATTTTCCCCACATATTAATATATATAAATTGATATAAATGTAGTTCTTATAGAAGACAATTTGAATAAAAGAAAAATATGACATTTTTCTCCTTTTCCCTTTCCTTCATATTTACCTTTTCAGGTATTCCATGCTCTTTGTTTTTTGATATCGAATTTTCCACAGGGCTCTGGTCTTTTCTTTGCAAAAACTTAGAAATCTTTTATTTTGTTGAATGCCCAAACTTTTCCCTGGAAGTATATAGTCAGTTTTGATGGATAGTTGAATCTTGGTTGAAGACCCAGCTCTCTTGCCTTTCTGAAAATCTTGTTCCATGCCTTAAGGTCATTCAGAGTGGAACTTGCAAGGTCTTGTGTGACCCTGATTGGCATTCCTTTATATCTAAATTGTCTTTTTCTGGCTTCTTGCAGGATTTTTTCTTTTGTTTGAGAGTTTTAGAATTTGGCAATTACATTCCTGGGAGTTGTCTTTTGGGGGTTTAGTGTAGAGGGTGTTCTGTGAACTCTTTCAATGCCTGTATTGCCCCCTTGTTCTAGAATCTCTAAGCAGTTTTCTTTGATGATATCTTGTATTATGTTGTCAAGATTACTATTTATTTCTGGCTTTTCTGGTAGGCCAATTATTCTCAGATTGTCTCTCCTTCCTCTATTTTCCAGGTCTATCACCTTGTCAGTGAGATATTTTATGTTCTCTTCTAATTGCTTGGTCTTTTGACTTTGCTTTATTAATTCTTGCTCTTTTGCAAGATCATTTTCTTCCAGTTGCCTGATTCTGACCTTTAAATCCTGGTTTTCCTTTTCATCAAGCTGTTTCTGTAGTTGCTTTTTTTCGTGCTTCAGATTGTCGAGTTCCTTTTGCATTATTTCCCACTTTTCCTGCCAGAAGGCTTCTATCTTTTTGATAATTTCTGATTTAAATCCTTCAAGAGTTTGTGAAGAGTTTCCATTTCCTTTGGGAGGTTTTGGAGCATTTATTTGTGTTTCCTCTTCTATCTCCTCTGTATTTTGTATTTTTGCTCCATAAAATGTGTCCAAAGTCACTCCCTTCTTCTTGCTTTACTTGGTGTTTGGAGGCTTTTGTACTTCTGTACTGTTTGCCATCTCTATCTGAGTGAGGAGCAACTCCTTTGCCAGCCCTGAGGTTTCTGTCTTTTCAGAAGCTCTGAGGGCTCCTGATGGGATTAGGTTCAGCTCGGTTGGACTGGATGTGCCCTGAAGCAGGGACCTCCAGTGAGGCTGAGATGGAAGGACCCAGCTAGGGGGCTACAGGCTCCCCCTGTCTCTCTCAGCTTCCCTGCCGTCTTGTTGGGCATCCCTGAGACTAGCTCAGGTTGCTTTCAAGATGCACCCTTCAGAATAGCTGGCCCTGAGGCCCTTTTGCAGGCCCTGATGTTCCCACTGCTGCCAAGAGCTCAGAATTCTGGGTTGGGGGGGATGGGTCCTGGGACCTTCCTTCTTACCTTATAACCGAGTGATCTAGGATTCTGTTTTTTGGGGGCATACCTTTTGATCCAAATCCAGAAGGAGGGTTCCCTGGGTCTGTCCTGTTGTTCAGTTTGAATTTCGGTGCCCTAAGAGCATTCAGTTTGTTATCTATAAGGAAGGGTTTTCAGAGGTCTGAACTTTTGCTGCCTCTAAGCTTCCATCTTGACCAGAAGTAGTTTTTATCTGCACAGGTACAGCCAACTTAAGTAAGCCTACATTGGAAGAAGATATGGCCCAAAGAGACTCCGGTGTATCTTCAGGTATTGCAAAGGTGGGATGCTCTTTTTTCTCCTGACTCTCTGAGAGAATTACAGGGAGTAAATTTAAAGATTCCTCTGGTACTTCCAATGATAAAGAATCAGCTGGGGAGCAAGTTATTGTGGTTCTGAGTTTGCATAGAAGGTCCCTCCCCAACAAATTTAAAGGGTAGTCAGGCATCAAAAGGAAGGAATGTTGTACCTCTAGGGGTCCTACAGACACCATTCTAGGGGGAAGTCTTTTAACTCTTTGGGGTATTCCTGATACTCCCATTACATTCTCTGAGCCTACAGAATAACATTGTAAATCAGGTGTTCTCTTTAATACAGACCAGGAAGCTCCAGTGTCTAATAGACAATCATAATAGGTGTTACCCACCTTTAAAGTAACATGGGGTTCATTAGTATGGGGGGGTAGTGGATAGGGACAAAGGGTCTGGAAAATCAAAGGTTGTTGTATACTCTGATTCCTGTGCCCCAGCCCCACCCCCAGACACCTTCATTGTGTTTGGGAAGTTACATGGGCACCCCATGAAAAGTGCCCCCCTGAAGGGCACCCCCCTAAGGGGCATTAGCATTTCGAGTATTTTTTGGACAAGCACCATTTTTTCATATTTTGTTGTGGAGTTATTTCTTTTGAGTTATCATTTTCCCAATATCCATTCCTATATTCATCATTTCTAAAGTTGTGGTTTTCATTGTCATAATTATATGTATTCCTATAATTATCATTTCTGTAGTTGTTATTAAACTGTGTATTCCTTCCTATAATCTTGAGAAAAGTTCTACACTGTACCATATTGTGGCCCTTCTTCCCACAGAAGTGGCAGGTAATGGATTGGTAATTAGATTTCTGTAGAGGGGCAAGTGTCTTTGGTTTATTATCATGCACAGTTTCTAATTTAGCTATCCTATCTATTACACATCTCATTTTTTTATTCATTTCCTCCATGTCATCATTATTTTCTTCCTCCTTTTCTTTGTTTCCCTTTAAAACATATATATAGCTGTTTTCTGCAATTCTTCAAGGTCCATCTCTGACCATCGTGGACATTGTGTTCTAAAATAATTCTTAATCACTTTGCAAGAGGTATTGACAAAGACCCTTCTAACTTCTCTTAAGCTATTCTCTTTAGTTAGGTCCCAATCCAGGTATCTGTCCCCAAACTCGATTATTTTATACATGAATCTGGAGGGTGTTTCTTCCTTCTTTTGCTTAATTTTTTCAAGTCCCATCCACTTATCTGTACTGTCTGCACATTCCTTCATTGCCGTAAGGATGGCCTCTCTACAAAGGTATAGTTGTAGATAATCCTCAGGATTGTTATAGTCCCATTCGGGATCCTGAGATGGCGGATGTGCTGCATTATGCCCCCAGGTTTTGTTGACATGAGCAATTATTTTATTTTTCTTATGTTCAGTTAAAAAAGCCTATAGCAAGTTCTCAACGTCCTTGTAAGACAGATTATACTGAAAAAATATGTCCCCCATATTTTTTGTTACTAGAAAGGGATCTTGTTCACATGTGGGGATATTTCATGTAAATTCATTTATTTCTTGGGGAGTAAATGGTATCCTGTGTCTTAAAGTCACAACATCTCCATTCCTTCCTATTTCAGGTACTTCTCTTAGAGGAAACAGGCCTTTAGTTGAATTTTGTACCTGTGGGTCGGTTTGACAAGGACAGGTTTCTCTAGGAAGACGAGATTTTCTTTGGGTTGGAATTTTGTTTTCTCTAGGAGAGGGAACATGAGAAACTGGGATTGCAGGGGAAGGGTTTTGGGGATTAAATTCAGTCAAAATTTGCACTACACGAGAGAAGCAGTCTGTTAACTGGGCTATAGGGAAGGTGTTTTCCATCTCTATAGTGTGAGATTTAAAATGGTTGAGGTCTTAAACTGTAGTGGTTAAAATAGTGGAAGATATAAATTGGGATAGATATAAGAGAGGGTGAGTAAGTTTGACCACAGAAATATGTTTCACTATAGTATCTTGGGTTTTAAAATCAAATATAAGGTGGTTGCCAGGGAAATATTCCCAATTATTCAAATACCCAAGTCAATTGGGTTTTATAGAGATTTTTAATTAACAATACAATGAGTAATCAAAGAAGGAGAAATGGAGTAAGAAAAGAATCAGTTTTTTAACACTCACCACAAGGTCTGACTAAACAAGGATTTCTAATGATACCAGGCCAGCAGCATCTCAGCTGCTTTCACCAGCTCCCTCCTCCATCTGAATATTTTAGAATCAGTCTCCTCAGAATGAGTCTCTCCAATCTGAATGTTTCAGAATGACTCTCCTCAGAATGAGTCTCTCCAATCAGAGATTGTTTCAAAGGGCCTCTCTCAAGAGCCTCCAGAGCTCCTACCCCAGAGGGACAGAGCCCCTCAGAGGAGCACCTCAAGGAGCTCTAAACCAGCTCTCTCGCTCTTCTCTGAGCTCTTATTTTTAAGGGCAAAATTTCCTCTGTCACCTCCCCTAAGTCCTTACATCTACCAATCACTGTAGATGTTTCTAAAGGACCGCCCATTCTTAGTCCACACCTAAGAAGGTGTGGATTTTTGAGTAATTCACACCAGGAAAGCTCTGAGTAAGTTTTCCAGTTCTTTGTTCCTTGTAAATTCACAAGTTGCTTGTCCTTTATAGGTACTTAGCTTAAGAAAAGTATGGGTTTAAGTACTTTTCATTGTTCAGAAAAGA